>NC_090945.1:20726268-21029299 GCF_040807025.1 Struthio camelus
GTCTTACCCATTTCTGTTTTAAGGGGCCTGTTTATTTTACTTGTCCACTTAGTTCTAGTGATGAAATCTAATTGCATTGAGCTGAATTATTTTCTCCTTTCCTCTCTGCTCCCTGCCTGCCTCTCAACTCCCAAAGCAACCAGGTCTAGAATAGGCCTTTAAAGAGGCACAGACCCTGTTTCAGTCTTCTGCAATAGCACTTCCATTGCTATCAAATAGAGCACTGCATAGGCAAGGAGAAGCTCCCTGGCCCTCCCGTTCCCAGCATCATGACCACTTACCCTGTCCTCCTAGCTACCTGCTGTGCAGCCCTCTCTCTCCCTCCCCCTCCCCCCCCCCCCCGAAAAGCGCTGTGGGACACTACTGGGAGTAACAACAGTTTAACCCATACATATTTTTTAATTTGAAATCTACAAAATGCACTTAGGAAAAAAAATTGATGAAAATTATCCAAATTCTAAAATTCTGTCTATCTACAATCTACTGCAGGGTGACTTACAGCTGCAGCCTTAGGTTCCTAATCATCCAAAGGTACCTTGTAATGTATCAGCAGTGTATGTCCTTGATCTGCCTGAGGTATACTGTAAAGCATAGAGTAATCTAAAATTATGGAAGATTTCTGGCTTCTTCAAAAACTAAATGCTTGTGATACCTATGCGAAACTTATTTTGTCTAGACTGTTCTCAGTTTATCAAATATTAGCAAGGTGGAAGGTAGGTAGAGAGGGCTTTGAGGCAATTTTTATTTTAATGTTCAGCTTCAAAGACTGCAGGATATCCCACATATATTCAGAAGAACATTCAAATTCAATTAGTCTCATGACCAATTGAGATGTTCAGCATTTTCCTGTAAACTTGCTAGGAGTGGAAATTTGGATACATCGACAGTCTTGCCAGAACATTGTTCTGTTTTTGCCTTCCAAATGTGCAGCTCCCACTGAAATCGCTTGACCGCTTTCTATTGACTTCAGCCTCAGTTGGAGCAATCTTGGAACAAATACTGGGGAAAATGTTCCATAGTGCTAGAAGCAAGAGAAAATAATAATAATAAAAAGCACTAATATTTTGGGAAGCATTAATTTATACAAATGGTCAATATTGGATGCACGCTTTCATGTCACGATGGAGCCCCATAATAACTGTTTGATGTTTAAGGGAATGCAAAACCGGAATATGCCTTTGACTACAAGTGATGAGCACAGCAAATTTTTTCACAACCTATGTGCAGTAAGGAGAAAGCAAATAATCTTAAATATGAACACCTTTGTGTTGTGACTGACAAATAATCATCTTTATGTAGAGCAGAATAATCATAAATTATTTATGCAGGGTATTCTTTGGACTGCGTGGTAAGGAAGCGTCTTGTTGTGAACTAACTTACCCTATAAAGTTCTATTTCTTTAGGATGGCCTACAACTTTAAGGCAAAATAATGTTTTTCAGTATATTGTGTTTCTTTCCAGATGGTTTCTACAGAATCTTGGCAGCCACGCTCTATGATTAGCATGGTTGCCCTTCTAATCTCGCACACTTTAAAAAGACAAACCATTCTCCTACAAGAGCTATTACAGCCTGTTCAGCAGATCTTTAACTCGGCTGACTATCACAGTAAATACAGTATGCTGACCCTGTTGCTTGGAGTTTAGATAAAAACATCTTAACGCTAAACTATTTTAAGAGAAGAATGTGTAGCAGACTGTTATACTTCAAGTTTGAAGTATGGTGTACAAATTTCTCTTGCTTGAGTAGCAATAGGCAAATAGCTAGTGCTAAGCTTAAAAATCTGCATTTCGCCATGTCTAGCATGGATTACTTGCTACACAGTCAGCGTACTCCCTCCCTCACCCAGCTATTGCATCTTGAAAATAGATACACCAGCCAGCACGTGCTTTTTCTAGGCATATTTGGTCACAAACCCTATTAAAATTCAGTCTTGGGAGACATAACACTAGCTTCCCTCCCTTTTGTAAATGAAGGTGAGATGCTTGAGTGCTGCAGCACAGAATAAAGCAAAATTTTAAGTGACATACAATCTTTTGTGGAGACTCGATTTCATATATAAAATTGTAAAATCTAAGACAAATCCTATAATGAAAGCATACAAGGAGTGCTTGAATACTATCTCCTACTTTTTGATCAAGCTTCCCTTTGAATGGCACATTGAGCAAAAGCTGAAAGGTATGAGACTACTTCTTTGAGGTTCCTATGTTATGCCAAGAATTTCAGAAGCTGATCATAAACAGCATTAGAAACTTAAGATGGAGAGAGCCTTTTTCTGTCCTACATTTACCATTGTATCCTTAAGCCATCAGGGAAGAAAGCAATACAGAGAATAAAACAATAATATTTACTTGTAGCATTTGCAGTCTCTAATATACACAGCATAGCTGCTTATGTGGTTAATGTAGTTTCATGTGAGATAACTTTATTTTCTGTGAGCAATTTGATTTACTGTGTTAGGGTTTTGAGGAAGTTGGAAGAAGCTGAAGTACGTGGGGTTCAGTAGAAAAATCACGTTATCTGTGCATAGCTAGGCAAGTGATGATTCCCAAATTTGTTGCGTATGCTTTTAGCAGTCAGTGATCTGAACTATTGGGAGTAGGAGCTCACTTCCAGACCACACCAGCATAAAGTAAATGTAAAGTGTGCTTATGAAACAAGATTTCTAACTCATTGATAGAAATGAAAATAGGAGTAAATATTTCATTCTTTCCTGACTTCCCCCCCCTTCCTTTTAAATCACCTATGGATATTTGCAGCAATCTTTTAAAAAAATTAAAAAAATTAAAAAAAAAAAAAAAGAAAGAGAGAGATTTTCCTCTTTAAAACTGCCCTTGTCAAGCCCAGTACAGAATGTAATTGGGTTCTGTTTTATTAAAATCCTATCTGAACTTTTTACACTGTAGCTATTCTTCTCAAGTGAGTCATACAGTAATCATTCCCAGTTTGTAGCCAGTTCTCCGAAGAAGCAGAAGAAAAAAGAAACAACTTCCTTTTAAGGGAATGAGACCTGTTTGTAATGATAAACCTCTTTCCATTTCTATTTGAAGACATTCTCCATAACCCAAGAATTGATAGTTATAAAAACACTACCTACTTTATTTGGATTACAAAGCATTCATAGCTATAGAACGTTGTTTAATGTTATCTTAAAGCATCTGTATATACACTCACGCATATAGGTACTGTTGAAATTACACATGTGCCATTTCAAAGGAGCATCTAGTTTACCAGAAATCTGTAAGACACAGCCTGGAAGTTGTTAAATTCCATTTTACTTAATATTTTAAACAAACGAGTTTAAACAAAGAATATTTGATATTTATGTGGAATAAGAACAGTTCAAGCGAATGTAGCTCTGTAGGTAAGTTACTACAGCAATTTCTGTTAAAGAACTGTACGTTTCCAGAAATCATGATAGAGGAGAGCTTGAATTGCTAGAGTATTCATCTGTGCTTAGAACATGGGGAAATGACAGTATGTCATACATCTTGTAGACAATTTGTAGACAGATTGTAGCAATTGTAGACAACTGCTACAATCCCTGAAAGCTGCTCTCAATTTCTATCCATAGAAACTGTAATAGGTATTTCTGTGCCCTCAGTGTACATTTGCAAACTGACCATGGTCCTTTCAAGGTTCTCCTATTAGCCTTGCTGCTAATAAATAAAAGCTCCTCTAATACAACATAGAAGAAAAAAGACTGAAGCTTTAAAAACACAGTGCATGCATATGTAATGATTTTGTAGAAGTTGTTCTTCAACGCGTTTTGCTAGATCAAAGAGTCTCCCAGCTGTCCAATTGCAAGCCTGGATGGGTAAAGGCTGCTTTTAGTCTCCAAAGACTGGAAATTGGTGGGGCCGACAGGTTTTTTATTTTTAACGGGAGGAATATGGATAGAACAGAGCTGAATCAGATTTGATTGAGCTCCTAGGTTTTCCTGTGCTTCCCTCTCATATTGCCTATGAGAAAACTTTCTGTTTGAACTCAGACATGAACAATGTTTTTCGGGGGAAAAAAATGCATGGAGAGAGAAGGGTAGAGCAAGGGGGAGATGAAGAAGGGACCTGGAGCACTACACGTCTCACAGGAAAAGAAGTGGAGAGGAGAGCAGGAAGCTGTAGTATCTCTGATGTCTGATCTTCTGGTTTTAAAGCTGAGACCGTAAAGCTGTTGGCTTCTCCCTCCGTTTATTTCTTGTCGTTTGGTCCTCTTGGTTTCACTGCTCTTCCCGGGGAGGTGGAAGAACATAGGACAGCAGTAGGTGGGTTTCTTCCTTAGACTCACAACACTGCAGTGATTTTCACTAACTTTTCCAACTGATAGAGTGGGCAATTCTATTCTTTAGTCTGTGCCAAAATAGTAAGTGATTAATGCAATAAAATTACTTTCTGGGTTAGCAGTGGAAGTATTCAGAAGTTTGATTTTTTTAATAACAGCTTTGATTTTTTAAATAATGAGATTTAAAATGTTGCTTGCTTGGAGTTACTTGGTTTTTTCCTCTTCTGGGTAGGATCGCTCTGCAGTCCAGAAAATCTGGAAATGTGTTGTAGTTTTACTGGGCATATTTAATATTTTTAATGTAACTCAGGTTAGAACCTGATTTCAGTATTTGGTACTTTAAGAAGAATAGCATGTGTCATGAGACTTGCAATAAATTCTAAAGCAAATGGCAAGATAGCCATGATGAGTTTATGCTTTTTTTTAAAGATACCTGACCAATGCAATAATAGGTAACACTTTGTCAGTATATTCATTTTAGTCAATGTAAAATAGATGTTCCTACATTTATTAAAATATTTCATTGGATGTGTTACTTAGAAAGGAAATTTAAGAATAAATTTACAAACTAGCTAAAGACTGACGGGAGAAAAAAAAAACCTTAATATTTAATTTAGATACAAAAGCAAAGAAGAATTGTTTAAGTCATCTCGCCATCCATTTAGCTACAAATCACTGGCACTATTGTTTATTAGGGAGGTGGAGAGAACAGAATTCTTGTAACAGATTTATATTACCAGAGGAGCTACAGCAGAGTTCTGTGTTGTTAAAATAAATTAATCAAAACCAGCAGGGGATCGTCCTTGAGTTACAATGGTCACATTATTCAGAAACTTTAACGATTGAATTTTTAAGGAAATCCAAGAGCATGTAGGTTGGGAGAGAGCCAGTTGTTTTTTAACATAACCATTTTTAATAATTCCTAATATGAGAAACTGGAGTATTGTTTCAAGTAGCTCTTTGACATATATTTGCTATGGTTTTATTTATTATCTTTCTCTGAAATGTTATTAGTACGTACTAACCCAAGCATAATATGGCATCTCTCGTCCCAGATTGATTCTGAAGTGCTCTAATTGACCTTTGGCCAAAATCTGTGCCAGCTTTAAGATGTGTTGGCTTACCCAAAGGGTGCAGCCATGTACATGGAAGGGTACAGTCCACACACTAGTGAAATGCAGACATCCTACAGCAAGAGCACCAGTAAGTGTGTTTTTTAAGGAAATGAAGGAATGCTTTTCAAAAAAAAAAAAAAAAACTTTCAAAAAGAGTAAAGGGATTTGGGGGTAACTAATGTAATTGGAAAGTAGGTACAAGTTGAAATTTGTCTGGGACACTAAAATTAGTCTCTTTCCTGCAAACAGATTTTTAAAAAGCAAAATTACTGCAGATGGTCAGGACCTCCAGGTACACATTTCTTGCGGAGGTTATTCAGGGGTTGACTCAGCAGGGGCACTGCCATGTGTTGAATGACCTGCATTAACTTTCTGCAACAGTCCAGCTTTGTTAAGGAGCAAGGGCCTTGAAAAGGGGGATTGCGATTTGAAGCGATATTATTTCAGTTTGATGCAACTTTTAGTTTTAGCATAGATATGTTTTTATAAAAGTATATTACTGAATAGGACAAGTAAAAATCATTGCTGTTACTTAAATCCGTTAAATGGTGGAGCGCTCACAGATGCAGCATATCTGTCAGTTGTGGCCTACCAATGAGATAGATAATCATGCCTGGTAGATGTACAGGTAAATCTCCGTTTCCTGAAGACAAGGCTCTGAAGTGTGAAAGTTTCCATACCTTAGATATTACTATAATGGAAGAGCATATTTAAAGGACTTTGGGTTAAAGGGTGTTTTCTAAAGACACCATGGTTCCTGTGCACCATAATTTTACTAAGCTTCCAGAGATGTTACAGTCAGTCAGTGGGGACAAAACCTGGGAGCAAATCCTACTTGCTTAATTAATATAGATTAAACCCCGGATCTTGCTGCTAGAGAACATTCATGTTTTGAAATCTTACTTATCAGAAATCAGCTATAAGACTATGACAGTTCTGAGGAATCCTATGTTACTCCAAATTATGATCATATTCTCCCCCGTAACTTTTCTTTATTCCCCTTGGACTTTGGGGAGAATGCACTACAGTTCTTCTGGAGTAGCTCCATCAGCTTCGGGAGGGTCATGTCACAGAGATATGGCCTATTCTGTCTAGTGTTACTGAAATAAATGTTAGAACTGGAAGTCATGATAGATTTCTGTTCTTTTGTCTCTTATTCCAAAACTAAAAATAACAGAAATAAAGATTAAGAAAGATCATTGAAAAATGTTATTGGACTGAAATAAAAAAGATTTTCAGATCTTATTCAGATGTTAGAATAATAATGAGCCCTAAAGAATTTTCTAAAAATAACAACAAAAGAAACAAGCGCATACAAATGAACATGATAATCTTGATTGTATCAAGCATCTGCAATATATGAGCGTACATAAAAGAGCTACCTATTTTAAGGATTTAATTTAATAACTTATCCAGTTCAAGATGATTAACACATGGCTATAAAATACCTACTTGCCATTTAGAGTATTTTACCCCAGCATCTTTGTAGAAAGTTTTTTGCTAGCTCTGGTTGTATTAATTAAAGTATCGGCATTCCTTTTCATTTTGTGTGGCTTCTATTGCTCTGACTTTATTGCAAGATATTTTGCATGTTTTCAACAAAGTGAGACACATCAGCTAGTAGTTGGAAGTTATTGCCATACAGAACCTCAAAGGAACCTTAGTATGCAGAAACCAAAACCGTGCCAGATCTTCATGATTTGATTTTGAGTGCCTGAATACATAAGAAAGCAACAGAAAACTGTATTTTGTATAGAGTTAAAAGAGGCACTTTTTGTAAATACTTGCGCTCCTGGAGATTAAGGGACTGGCAGCTATAAAAACAAAGTTCTCCATGTAGTATTTCCCTTTAGATCTATGGAAAGTGCTCCAGCTCCCAGCAAAGGTCAAATACTCACTTAAAGAGATGAGGCGCAAGCAGAACAGAACAGGAAATGGAAGTGACTCTCTTCTCCTTCTCTCTTATGCACTGTGCTGCTTTCAGAGTTTATTAGTGAAAGGAAAAATAATCGAAAGGAACATCTGACAATATGGTAGTATGTTATTCATGAAGGCTTGTTAGACTGAGTGTCAGGAAACCAGTGGTGATGGCAAAGTCGGCCCTGATCTGTGGCACCCTTCCAAACGCCAAACTACTAATAAAGAGAGTAGAGGCTAGGAGAAACATGTGAGGGCACAGCTAGACACTGAGAAGACATTTTTGTGGAGCAGTTCTCTGTTTTTGTATTTGTTTGCTGGGCAAATGCCTCTCTATGGTTCATGGTACTTCATACATTTGAAATTGATGGCTGGTCTGACTATGTATGGCATTGTTTGGCCTGTTTCTAGTTGTCTCTTTAAGAAGCCTTTACTGTCGCACATTAAGTTCAGCATATCCATGATTAAAGAAGTGTTTTCTATGACAAGTCATTTAAAAATCAACTGAAGATCAAGTAGCATTTTAAGCAGTGGAATACAAATATGGAAGTGTACAGTACACTCTTTCACCCCAAAGAGGATTGTCTGACTCAGATTGCCTCAGAAAATGGTTATAACTTTGCTGACACCTCTCTCGCTAATATAATCTTGAGAGAAAAGTCCTACTACAGGAACTGCTACTATCTGCTCAAATTTCTCTAGAAAGCATACTTTTTAAGGATTGCATAGCCTTTAAACAGATGTAACAAGTCACTGCCTTCATAAATTAAGTTCAGTGTCAGGGTGAGTGCCTAGTTTCCTTTTCCGTTTATTATTTTGCCCTGAAACTTACCTTTTTCTTATAAACTTAAGCCTAATAGTTAAATAAAACACACACACACACACACACACACAGAGCAAGAGCATATATGACTGTCACTGTCAGAGGAGATTGCTTTTTGGTTCTCTTCTGCCTTTCAGTTCTTTTCTTTTTGGATGGAAGAAAGCAGAAGTCTGCGTGTGGGAGTAAACTTTATGGAGTAAACTTTATCCTGTTCTCTGTGCCTGAATGAAGGCTCCTTAATGCCTGAGGTTACTGTAATTTGGATGAAGAAAAAGAAGAATGAGTCTACTACCTTTCTTCTACCGCTGTGTTTCACACACATGTTGCATAGGTGTTTTGTGCTGTGGGAAGAGTGCCTCTGTGACTGATACCAGAGGAGTGCAGCAAAGTTTTGTGCATTAAAAGGAGAGAGTATCAGAGGGATCCAGAGGCAGAAGGGAGGTTTCAGTAATGACCACCTCAGCAAATGTCACAGACACATAATTAATTCATAGTAGCCAATATCAGCTAAAGAATGGGGAAGGGGCCTACTGCTGAGGGGATTTTGCCTTAAATACTCATTAGCTGTGGTCTAAGTCCAAGCAAAGCAGTGAAACAAATATATTTCTGACTAGTCAAACGTAACTGTAGCAAGATCTGTATTTGAGACAGTGGTTCAGATTGTGACTACTTGTGCTAAAATGAGGGAGAAGCTAGAGGTATGCTAGGCCTAAAGGGAGCCATAGCCACAGTGAAACCTGAGCACATGTAAAAATCATCGGGCATGAGCGCGTGTTATAACACTAGAGAAATCGAAAAGTTCAAGAAAGCTTTTTCAATAAAGCTAAACTTAGTTGGGCAAATGTATCAGTTTTGCTTGAAGTGACGTGTAGGTATGAATCCCTAAGGGACACCACTGCTTTGCGTGATACGACAAAGCTACAAAAGTAGAGAAAACTTTGTAGGATCTTGTTTCCTCTCCCAGTAAGGGGAAAGGCATACAATAGTGCTAAAATACAAAAAGGACTAGAAATCACAGAGAAGCCTATTCAAACAGCATTTCCACAAAATGGGTGACCAAAGATCTTCCCCAGATATTAAGCTCAGTCTTACAGCCTGTAGATTGCTAAAAATCCTCTGCTCATTGGAAACTGTTGATGCCTGACAGCACGAGTCTCGTCAGAAGGCTTACTCCTGATCTCATAAAAACTCACTAAAGGAAACTTTTTAGTTGGATAGCAGACAAGCGAGACGGACTGCATGGGACTGAGGCAATAGGTACGTTCCTCTGAACAGTTTGCAAAAGTATAGCTATGACTTTCAGTGTGCACCTGGCATGATTTGTCCAGTCACTGCGTCCCTTGCCCTTAATGGAACGCAGCAGCACAAAACCACGGAAGAGCAAGATAACAATGAATGTTCTCCAACTTTTATAAAAGTGTTTGGGTCTAGAGCAGTTTAACGTCTGGGGGAGAGCTTTGGTTTGGCTCTCGTTTTACCCAAGTTCAATTGCCATGCTGCTGCCTAGAATACCTGAAATGATGAGTGGGCCCCTTCCTACCCTTCACAGCTTCAACTAAGATTGTGATAAAACATGGTTCAGTTGCTGCATCTCTATTTTTGTCCCAAGACCCAGAAGCTGTTGAACCATGCCAGGGCTTAATTTTTCAGAGTCTGATGAAGCAGGAATCCGAAAGGCTTGAATTCAAGCCTGATTTGAACAGGTCAATGAATCTTTAGTTTTTGCTTCAGTCAATTAACACTCAGTATCAATTTATACAAATTTCCAATCTTTGCAACTTTTCCTGGCCTCTTATGCAAATCAGGACTGGGAGCAAACAACAACTGACTGACGCTCCGCAGCGGTATCCAGCGCATCACTGTTGTTCTCAGGCAGTGCGTTTCAATGCTCCATTTGTTCATGTAGTAACACTAAAAAAAAATGACAGGCCCCCAAAATAACTATCTCCTCCGGCTTAATTTCGTTCCCTTAGTCTTGTTCTTGCCAGGGTGGAAAGAAAGGCACGCATAGTCCTCTCACTAGATTTAGGTTCACTGGATTGCTTTCCATTGTTGCTGCAGACATAGAGGAAGAAAACCGTAACTCTGGCACCAGGTTATTTCACGAGCCTACGATTCCGAAGCTTTGGGTTATTTTCCATGGTGAGGAACGTCAAAATTTTTGCTTTTGTAGAATGACAAGAGCTTTTAAAGTCAAGTCCTTTTTGGAGTCACAAATTGTGCCATGAACTCAGAACGCTTTTGGTAGCGTTATCCTGGCAATTTGGGAGATGACTCTTAGAAATGTAGCAGCATTTAAGGGCTGAATCAGAGCTCGGTAAAATCAACAGAAAGATTCTGCTGTGGAAAAGTGTTGAATCAGACCTGTATTGATCTGTTAAATTCAGGCTAGTCATTCAGAAATTCAGGCGAATGGGCTCAAGTAGATTTGCAACACCCTAGCTGCTCAAGGATGCATTCCTAGATTTGTTTTTGGTGCAGTGCTCGGGAGCATTGTAAAATGACTTGTTTTTAGAAGAGCTAATTTTGCAGACTGAAAGCACGACTAAAGATGAGGGGAGGGAAAGGAAAATCAGGATAATGATGAACTTAGAAAAATTATCATTTAAGATACTTCAAAGTTCAGTTTAAACTGGATACAAGACCTGGGAGACTTCTTGCATCATCATCTGTTGCTCACAGCCTGGCTGCTCTGGTTGCTGTCAGTTTGGGCTGGGGAAAACTGAGCTTTGATTTTTTTTTTTTTTTTTCCCCCTCACTACATCTAATGAATTGTAGTATATCATATTACCACCAAATGTTCATAATATGGTGTAAAATACGTGCAGAAATATTATTCTGTTTTTTCTTTAAAGGATTATTACTGACTCTTTAATGCTTTCCGGAGTATTCCTTTTCTATTTATTTGGTAAGGATCAAAACGTGTCTTAATTATGGTGTTATGAAATCATGAATCAAACTCCAGTGTAAATTTATGGAGCCCTCCTTAAAGAGATTATTTCTATGGGTATGCATAGCATAATGAGTAGCTGTAATAGCAAGATTTGGAATGGCTTGATTAAAGCAGTGCGGGAGGTAGAGCTTGATTGATTTGACATTATGTAATTCTTGATTTTGTATTTACATTTTTATCTGGAGAATATTAATTCTGCACTTTGAAATTATTCAGTCAAAGAGATACTGAGCTGAAGAATACTTAGCAGCTTCAGTAAGAAACCATCAAAGCTGGCAACTAAGATTTCTCCAAGGTGTAACTGTCTTTACATTCAGTTACCTATAACTATTGGGGCTGTGAATAATAGCACCATCTAGTGATAATCAATAATATGTCAGTATTATTATGAAAAGGTAATTATCCAGTTGGGGCACAAATGCACACTGATAATTCACTTAGCAATAGGAATTGAGGACATGAAAGGCAATGGTATTCTAGCTGTGATTTCTGTTCAGTTTAATGACTACTATCTTCCCCAATATACCTCTAAACATGCACAACACGTCTAAACACTAACTTTGGCTGATGCTACAGATCCCATGAAATAAGACTTCAAAAGTAAAATTTTGCTTTCATAAAAGAATCATGTAATTTTATTATGATGCATTTTGTAACAAAGCCCTCCAGGACTGTGAATGGTTCCTTTTGCGCTGATCAGCATTACATGTTCATTCCACTAACTGAGCACTTAGGAAATCCGTATGGTTTCACCAAGGCACCAGGTTATTTCACAGGCCTGCAATTCTGAAACTTTGGGTTTTTTCACAGTGAAGAAAGTCAAACAGAGGCCCATCTGTAAAGATCTTAAGATCCTGATAATACATATTAGAATTTGCTTAAAACATCCTTATTAATAAGAGCTTTTTCGAATTTGAAGAATCTTATAAGCAGGTCTTGCATGATGCATTCTGGAAACATGATTTCCAGTGTGCAGGGAGATGGTTATGAATACATGATAATGCATGAAACTATTTATCCCTTTCAGATTATTTCCATATGCATCCTTTGTAATTAAATCAGTGACATTTGGCAGCTGGTCTTTGAAGTGTTCTCTGCAAAGTAGGAAGATGTAGTTTGTGGAACAGAACGATGATCAGCCTATTCCAGGCACATCTGTTATGCCCTTGTAGTTGAGAGATGTCTGTGATGAGAGAGTTCATTCAAAGCAGAAAGTTTCCTGTATTTCTTTCAGTCCAAGGAAGTTCAGTGGAAGTGATGGGCACTAGTCTCACCAAGTAACAAGGTTTTAAGGCTGAGGCATTGCTTGGCCAGAATTTTCAGTGAATTCTTTGAAAGGGCGGCTTAAGTCGTTTCTGTACTTCTAGATTTAAATAAACGTACTTCTGAGGGAATGATGAGGAGAAAGCAGAGCAACAATTCGTGGCAGAGAAGACAAGGACTTAAGTTTGTAGAGAGAGAGAGAAATAGAGATATGATCTCTGTGGGGGCATTACTGAGTAGTCAGTGCTTGAGTAAAGCTAGTAAAACTCATGACATGATTTCCTTTGAATGTAGTACAGCTTGGAAACACCTGATTCTGTACTGCTATAGATAACCATTATAATTATGGTTGCACAGTTCTCCATGTAGATACTTTTCTTCCAGAATAAAATTTTGCAGCACGCTTAAAGCCTTTCCAAAGTGATGACCGAAGCAATAACTGTTGACCACGCATCTACAACAAGACAGGTGTGCTAACACAAGGAGTTATGTGGTTTTATCTGACCTGTCCAGCCACAGCTGTGCCAGCTGAGAAGGTTGTCACCCACTGCCTCTTGGCACTCCTCCCTCTTTCCTCCTTCCTGTCCCTGAGTTTTCCACACACCAGATCTTACAGATGAGCTGCTCAAATGGTTATTCCCTAGGCTCTCAGGCAAAGTGAACGGAGTTAGCAAAGCCCTGGTATTTAAATGAAGAAATACCTGCTCATTTCAACTCAAACAAGCCTATCTATTTGCAGAGGAATAAAGGGGGCAGTTACAAATAGGCCCTTCAACCGGTAGAAGTTTGCAACTGAGATAGACGTGTCCACAGTCTAAATTTTCTCCTTGCCTACACTAATCGAGCAACAATCCTTTATAAATGAAGGCTGCCAGTTTCTAGTAATGTCAATCTAGCGCCTATCAGCAACAATTTCAATTTCTCATGAATGTACAGATTGAAACGTCTTCAACTCAAGGGAGTGCTTACAAAGATTTCTAAGACAGCATGAACATCAAATGCACAATTACAGAATAACTTGAAAAAAATTACATTATTTAATAGTGTTATCAGAATATCCCAAAGTCTGTTTTTATGAGGATTTTTGTGTTCCTTTGGAGGGAATGCTTTCTGCTAGGCACAGAACATTGTACTAAACAGACCTCTAGCTAAAACTGCTACACCCTTCCCTATGAGGATTTTTATTCATAATATCTGCTTCTAATTAAATAACTACACTATGGTTTACATAGTAAGGCCCAATCCTTTGCCCTTTTAAGTCAGTGGCAAAGCTCCCATGGAGTTCATGGGAAAAATGTGACTCTTACGTTAAGGCTTCCTTTATAGCAATTTTGGCTGTTTGGTTTTTAGAACAAAGATTCAACTTTCACACCTTTGCCTGCAGACAACAATCAGTTCCTCATGCTCCTTGTATTAGGCAGAGTGATAGGAAGGGAAAATTTGGTCTTACTTCATTATGCCTGCCTGTCGTTCAGTTTGTTTTTCTTTCTATTACTATGGAGTGCCACAGTGGACATGTGACTGTCTTGTCTTTATTTTAGGAATGTTCTTTTTTGAAAGTCAATGCTGGAGCAATTTATGCCATATTTGCCATGTTTATGCATTACAAATGAAAACATTACAAATGAAACCAGCGAGACAGATGATCAGTACAGAAAACCATAGCTTATCTATGTTGCTCATAGTTTTGACCCACCACCAGTTGGCCTGCTAATGAATTTTAATACAAAACATACTTTCATTAAACAAAGCATCCAGCTTCTAAATGGGGCCATATTTCTGAAATACACTTGCAAAAAGGCAAGTTTATAAAATAATAATTCTGAAGCTGCAGAGTCCAGGATGACACAACTCTTTTGAAGCAAAACGCATTCCCAGTGCATTAGATGCCCCAGCCCAGACGTAGGAAGGAGATATCAACAAAGAAGAAACAAAGAAGAAACATAAAGGATTCAAAATATCTTTCTGTGGAAGTAGAAAGAAGACTTGTAGGTAGTGTTTTCCTACTAGACAAGAAAGAAGATCCTGTGCTGTGCCATAGAGCTGCAGTAGATGATAGGGAGCTCAGCATAAAAGCCTGTCAGCTTTGGAGAGCTTAGAGCTGTTTTTTCAATGCAATTTACCTTCCATATAAGCAACAAATAAAGCAGCCACTTCTTCACTGTTCTTAGCACTCCACTGAGAGCAAGGTGTTGAGACATTTCGAAAGGTTTTGGCTTCCGTGCTCACCGCCATACTATATTGGCAAGTAACCAACAAATAGCGCTTTGATTTTGGTGTTTGCTAAAGTCTTTCAAACTAACTGTGCGTTCGAGTCTCATCCTAACAGCCACATTGACCTGCAGATTCTAATGAAATAGGACAGATGGGAAAAATTACAGAAGAGGAAGAAGAAACCAACTCTATAAATTGTGTACATTAGGTCTGAAATTTAAAACGGGCAAGCTGATATCCAGGTCTTGTTTTTACTGCCAATTTTCTTCCAGCCAGCAAACAATACTTGTGAGTACTAGTCGCAATCTAAACGTTATCGTTTTTGTCCACAGTTAATTGCAGGCACAGAATTGTTCCTCCTCATTTTATAGAGTAGGAAGCATTTAACCCGTGAAATGTAGTCCCTTGCGATAATTTCTGCTCTAAAAAACAAATGTGAAGCACACTAAGTTCTGTAGTTGGAAGAAAGCCCTTCTATGATATGCATAAGTTACTAGCTGTGTCCTCCCAAACGATCTGATACAATCCTAAAGTTTTGTAAACAACGTTTCCTGTTGTGATATTTTATTGTGAACTTGGCCAAAAGTCTTGCTATTTAACATTTGCTATAAGAATTCAATGGCAGAAAATACAAAACAATGAAATGTAATAATGTCATGCAGTGTGTTTTAAATGTTTCCAGCAAAGAACCTAAACAATGAAACAAAGCTCTAAACAAAGCGACTAATCTAATTTAGTAGGAGTACAATCTTTGGGTTTTTTTTAGCTTGTTCGGTTTAAATCAGTGTGAATTATGTTGTTCATTCTACCCCATTGAAAGCTCTTCTAGCCTGAGAGCTGAAAATATATCTGTTAGAAGCAAGCACAAATGAATGCTTCCATGTACCCAAAGCTTGCTGTATTTGCATAAATACTGTGGAAAGCATGCCAAAACCAGCTTGTGTGTAGTTCTGCATATCCAAAACAGGGTATACAATCATGTGTTAGTTCAGCCTGCAGTTGTAAACGAATAGCTAGGACTTTAATCCTAAACATTTCCATTGGCACAGCAGCTGGAATGCAAAAGTTCGGATCTAGAAAACGCAGAACGCAAACTTTGGGTAGTACAAATAATCCTTTGCTGGTAAAGGTATATGAACGTTTTTTCTTCATTATTTTTCTGGCTCTGACTAGCAATAACAGGTTTTCATGAACAGAGTTATTTAGCAGTGATCCATTTGAGTTAGATTTGGGAAACTTAATTTTTCCCTTCATTTGGCAAAATAAATTAACCTAACCTCTGTAAAGCCCTGCTTCTTCCCAGTTTGTCAATGAGAGTTCTGCGGTTTACTTAAAGAGAAGCTGAATGAGGCCATCTGAACATTTGCAAAATTGTATCAGTTAATAAATTGGGTCAAGGCCAGTAAAGGATTCAAAATATTTTCCAGGAAAAAAAAAAAAGAAAAAAAACAAATCTTCCAAATAATTCCTTATGCAAAAAAGAATGTAAATATGCCTTACAGGGTTTCCTAAAAATCAGCAAATACAGGCTATGTCAGATGGTCTGAAGAGTGAATTTGGGAATAAGAGTTTTCCAGGCTGGGAAAACGAACTATGTTTGGAAATGTATAAGCTAGCAAATTCAAACGAACGGTTTTAAATACAGTCCAAGTAAGGCAAGTTGTGTTTAAAATCATGTAGGTCAACTCTAAACTGCCCTCCTCTGCTGCCAAAGTTCAGATAGTATGTTTTAAACATGGCTTGCTCTGTCTATATTAGCATAAAGTTGTATTTAAATTGTGTTTAAATATCAATTCATGCAAATAAGGAAATATCAACAGGGTCACGTTAGTTCAGTGCTGAGCCTTTACATAGCATGCTGAGCATCTTCATTTCAAACGCATGAGCGTCTAATAAGACCTTACTTGACTATGCATTAACTAGTACATTTATAGAAACAGCCAGCACTCGAGCTCCAGCTCTGCCTCTAATGCCGTCTGGAGATGATCCCAAACACAGAGCAGTCTCTTAGCTGCATCTCACTGGGAGCATGGTGCCGCCAGGGCAGAGGCAAGCAGGGGAGCAGAAACCACCGACTGCTTCAGCAACTGGTGCTTCGTACTCACCGGTGCGCCTTAGCACTGAAACGAGCTAGGAGCAGGGGCGTATTTACTCTTTCTCCGCTAAACGCAGTGAGCAGAATCTCCGCTTCTGCTAATCCTGTTTTTCTGCCTGGCAGCGCCAGCATGCGTCAATGGTGAAAATGTATGAGAACGACATGAACTTGAAAGAGTTTCCTTAATCCTAGCAGCAATGATGTTCTTTGTGGGTAGGCCAGCTGCTAACATACTACTCAAGACAGTGGCTTGTCTTGGCTAGCCTCAGGATCAAAAGCGTAACTGTGTTAAGATGGCTTATCGCTTATTTTCCCCTCTACCAGACCAACCATAAAAGTCACCTTGATGAAAGTGTCACACTGCATGTGTCGTGTATTTCAGCTCAATGCAGGGAGAAAGTCAAACTCTGACACAGTATATAGATCCTACCTTTGTATACATCCAGCACCCAGTAACTGTATCTAAACATCAACTTTTCTCACCCTTGGTTCAGGTTGTTTTCAGCCCTTTGAGTTTCACTTCCAGTTTCAGGTTGCCTTGAATCCAAAATGATGAAACTGAGACTTGAACTGAAATCAGAGAGTTTTGCGGGACAAGTGCACAAGTCTAAAATGACTTGGCAGACAGTTGTCACATGTCTTTACTAAGCCAAAGGTAAAACTACTGTCTGTGCAGCAGCAGCAGCAGAAGTCTCTTTTGGAAATAGGCAAATATTCCCTAGGACTGTAGTTCACGTTCACAAGAGAATGCGAAAAAATAAAGTTTTTGCATGATATTTTGCATGTTTGGAAAAAAGAAAATGTCCGTTGCGGTAAAGCAAAATTTGGAGGGGGTAAAAGATCACATCGGAAATCATTTCAACATGCCCTCTTTTTTTTTTCAAATTAATTTGGCATGTTAGAGAATAGGCGTTATGATTGTAATTTTGCACTGGCAAACTGGCATGGTGAAAATTAAAGCAATGGAGATTTTACTATTTTATTTTGCAAAGAATGTAGTGTTGCTGAAAAAGTACGCAAGGTCTGTCAGCGCTTTATAAAAACGGCTGCGCGCTTCTCTGTATGCAACTGCATATTGTTCTGCCACTGATGAATCAGGGGGCGGTCCGGATCAATGCTCTCATAGATATTAAACAGGATAACATGGTGCCTTGTGAAGAGATCTTTCTAGCTGGGGTATGTGTGCACGTACATAAAAATATGTATGTATATACTGCGTACTGGCCAAGTACTTCGCGAACTGATCTGATCTGAAAGCATTAACAAATGAGGCAGCGTTCTAAATAACATTAATTTCCCCAAAGTCTCAAGCATGAAAACTGCAACATAATCAAACATAGGCATTGGTAAGAGTCTGTTCGTTTTTACTTTTAGGATACTGATATGGAGAAGAGGATTGAATTTCCTTTGAAATGCTTAGAGGTCTGAGTAATGGAACTTAACGGTGCTTGAATAGTAGAACTATGCAGTTAAGTTCCCAAACTTAAATTAGCAGGACTGTGACAGAAACAAACAGTGAGTTCATGAAATTGCAGTTTGGTGTACGTAAGGAACGTGCTGAACAGAATGCATCTCTGTTGCAACCAGATAATTTAATGGCGTTACCCTGTGGATGAATTATAGTTCAAAATCATCTCTAGGGAAACCATTAAACTGCCCGTTGCAACAGGGATTCATCACAAAGATTATAGCTTCACTATACATATAATGTAACTGGTATTAACAATATGTGTTGGTAGAGCGTTAGTAGAAAAATGCAGAGAACTTTCTTTCAAATGCTAGTCTGCAAAATCATCCATAGTTTTGTACATACAGGTTTGACATATTTTATAAATTGAAAATTACAAGTAAATTTGACTAGGAAAAAATGTGTAATAATCAGGGGAAAAAAGCATTCTTTCATGTATGTTATTGTGGAAACAGAAAGGACATAACATGTCTCTCTGCTGTTGTATATGTTGACTTCTTAGCCACCTAAGGTCACTGTCCTGAAATTTCAGAACCATCCCCTGGTTTGAGAAGCACTTAAAGTGCTATCCTACAATGCAATACGATACTGACATGTTTTAGTGTCTTGGTACGTACATGGTACGGTTGATTAAAAATACTATATTCCTTGGTTTAATACTCCCGATTGTCACTCCTTTTTCAGAACGTTCATTCTGTTAGACATCCTTCTTCAACACAGCGGGTACCCGTGGCACTGTATTTAAAACATGCATTTTTAAGGCATTGTAGTTTAGGTGGACAGTCCATAGAATGTGCAAATTCTTTCAAACTGAAAATAAAATGTTAAGAAGAATTTGCAGCGTTAGTGGACATAAATTAATTTGACTTCGGGGACAAGGGGTCTTGCAGGGGGAGGGGCAGGGGGAAGGTTGTTGAACAGTGTACAGAAAATTAGTCAAATATTTTAAAAATCAGTGTGTTTTGAATAAGAGTTAAAAATGGATAAAGCAAAAATGATATTTTATGATACTAAAAAAAAGTCTCTATCTGTTGCTATTTCACATCTAACAAAATTATTCAAATGTCTTGAATCTAAATTAATGGCTGTAAGATTATTTGACATTGAAAACTTCCTATTTTATGTACTTGTGAGAAAAAAATACCAAGATTTTTTGGGGGAGAAAGAAAAAAGTTTGTCTCTACCTCTCTAATTAATGCTTAGCGTGATAATGGAAGATGATACTTCACACTACAGTCAAAGCTCTCATTGATGTTAGTGGGAATTCGCTTTGGGTGTGCTCAAGAGGTAGGCAGCAAGCAATAGGTTACTATGTTTTTACCCTTTTTAAAAATAAATGTAATAAAACAATATTTTAAAAAGCGAACATAAATTGAACCGGTAAAAGTTGCTTATGATAATGAACAGCAATGATTTAATTTTTTCCTTTAAATAGAGTATGTTCCCTTTATCAGAAGGGTAGATAAGTGAGGATTCTGGATTTTTTGTATCCTGCCCCATTTTCATGGATTCTCTCGTTTCCCTCTTTTTCACATCCATCTCCCCTTAAGACCTGGATCACAACCACTGCTCTGCTCCTCGTGGGGGCCTGGGAGCACCTCCCTCTGCAGCACTTCATGGGGGGGCAACTGCACTCAGGTTGTGCTCAGCAACCCTGAGAGCAGCCCCTTTGCAGCTTTCCCAGCTCCTGGCTTTGGTGTCTCAGCCTGCAGAAATACACGCTTCTGACCAAATGCTTAGTTGGAATAAATTGGCAATGACCCACTGGTTCCATGGAGCTACATTAATATGCACCAGTGGAGAAGCTGAACCTTACGCATAAAAGAAGAAAGAATTTGATGGCGTTTGAGAAACGCAACCCTGGCTCCTTGGATCTTGGACCTGTAGGAAAATTACTATGCAGGAGTTGGGTAATCCTTTATTGTTTCATGTGTTACTAGTTTCAGTTTCCATCAATAATGAAAGAAAAGCTGGAAGCTTTGCCTCCCCAAGAAGGGCCACATACACTGTAGCTGCAGCTCCCCCTCGCCTTGCTGTGCGTGGGCCTGGCAGCGGTGGCTGACCTGGACACCGAAGCCCCCGCGCCCCTCTGAGAGGGCCCAGGCTTCCTGGGGAGGATGTTGAAGCCGGCCAATAGAGTGAGTCCCAAAGAAAGCTGTGGCCTACTGACTCTTAAGTTTCAGGTTTTCAGCCAGTTACCAGTGTCAATTTTCAAATCTTACTGACCTGGACCAAATCATAAGCACGGCGAAACGAATTTGTAAACCGACCAATCCAACAATCCCTTCAAATGTTTATAACGCTTATCTGCGCAGACACGCATGTACCGTTACAAAGGATATTCTGTAGTATCATATTACTTAGCCTTTTGATTGATTTCATTTGCAAGGAAACAAACTCACGCTCCTTTGATATGTTTTCTAAAAATAGATATATTTTAATGGTGGATTTTCCTATTAGAGTTAAGTCACAACTATTACCATTTATCTAGTTCTCAAACCTTAAATTTTAGTGATTCTTTTGAGACAGAACCCAACTCAAGTGCCACTGTCTAGGATGTGAATATGAAAAAAAAATCTGGTTTAGCTCATTAGTATCTGAAATACTGAAGCTTTATCAGAATCTTGTGTTCAAACTACTGTGCTTTTACTTGGGTTTTTGCATAATGAAGACCACTTGCCGTTCGCTGTTATTTATAATTTTTGAAGTTCTAGTTGGAAGTTTTCACTAGATGGCAGGATTCCATTATCATCTATTATCAGTGGATTTACTTGCAAAGCAACAGTGGCATATCAGTAGGAAAAGTTTTTAAACCTGTTCAAGTTTTGCAAAATATTAAAACAAGCAAAAATCACTAACAGGCAAAAATGATACATATGCTCAATAAATCACAGCTCTGTTACTGCGTATGATTAGTGTTATAGGCTGAAAATCATTCAAAATTGTAGTGAAAGACATTCTTTACTTGACAGAGGAGCTAAAAGGATCTTCTCTTGTAAGATGAGGTATACTTGCACATACCGTTTCTGCAAAAACCTGTGAAAACATCTGTGGAAAACTAACTGATCCAGTAAGTTGAACGTACCTTACTAATAAGTATATTGACAGCTTTAAAAAGTTAGAGCATAAATAGCCAAACCACTGACCTAACAGAGCATATCAAAATACTAAAAACTTCAGAAAACTAGATGTACTGTATTACCAAAATACTGAAGATGATCTACAATTTCATAATCATCTTGTTTCTCTCCTTATTATTATTTTTTTTTTGGCCTAAGATGCATTTTTATCTTTATATGTCCAGTCAACAAGGCAGAATTAATTGTATGGTCATCAGTCCCAATATTGCTTCAGCCAGTGGTAATTTACTGATTCCAGAGCTCTGGACATTTGTCCTCCTTGTCTAGGAAAACAGAATGCAGCTCATACAGTTACATAATCCTTAATAGCTATGACAAATCTTCATTGTTGCGATGGAATGAGCTCTGACTTTTAGCAAAACTACTTTTAAAAGTTTTATTTTTGTAATTTGGGGTTACCAGTACTTGAGGGATGTATTTTTTATTTATTCTAAACTCCTGTTTTGTTTTCATTTTATACATGGAGATAATTTGTAAAGCGTTCAGTAACTTTCAGTGTCGTTCATGAAATACAAGAGGGAATGTGTGGTATCTATTAAGGCTGTTCTTAAGATCAGATAATTTTCCAAAAACAGAGATAACTCAGTGTAATGCTTTCCAGGATTCCCAAAACAGTGAGAACATTTTCTTGCAATAAAGCTGTATTTATTTTACGCCTAGAGTAGAAAAAGTATCATAATAGATGACAAAAAGCATTTCCTAATACGAGATTCAGTTTTGCGATATGCTGCGTGCCTTCGAAAAAAACAGAGCGAATCAAATAGGAGCTGAAAGGCACGTATCACTTCACAATTTCAAACCTTTTACGCTCAAGAAAATATTTGCAATACTTGAAATTTATCAATAGGTAATCGTTCCTTTTTATTAACTACAAACATAATCAGCACCTGTAGAAGCTCTGCAAAACACGTTAGCAAATTCAAACAAGCATCACAGTACGACTCTTTAGACAGACTACTGTCTTCTCTCCTCCTTGTCACAAAACACTGAAAACATCTTTCTCTCATGATCCTACCTTGGCGATTTGCAAAGGCTGCTTTTGCTCCTTGCCACCTTGCAATCTAAAGCCCCAAGGCGCCCCTCCACTCATAGCAATGCAGATATAATCCCCTGTGCCCATTTTCGTGCTGCAGTTAGGCAGTGTTCATATGCAGAAGATGGAAAAGCTGTCTTGCAGCTGTTCGCTGAGCTTGAGATTTGTCTGCCAGGCAGAGCTGGAGACCCAGAGCACCACACTGTTGCTGCTGCTGCGGACTGCGCTGCCTAATGTAGTCATTCACAAGAATGTAAGAGCTCTCGCCGGCGAAGGGCACAGCCCACTCTGTCGTCAGATTTGTACGCTCAGCCCACCTTCGCCCTCAAGTAAGTAACACTGAGGAAACGCACACAAAGAGACTCAGCCATGGGGCAGAAAAGGCTATATTTAAACATGGGGCTCTTGTGGCAGCTAAATCAAAACAACAGCAACAAGTGGTGTAAATCTCCTAGTGATGATTGAACGTGTAAGTTTACTTTAGTAAATGGTGCCAGACATTTTAAACTCTAATTTCCCTGTTTCTTGCACTCATGCTCCAAACAAAGAGGAAAGTGGAATCTTGAGTGAAACATCGTGCAGATCACTGAATAAATGATACACTTAGAGTGAAAGCTAGGTTTAGGATTTTCTTCTCTACCACACATGCACTTTCTGCAGCACTGTAGGTATGCCCTTCTCCCCCCCTCCCCCCCCCCCAAGGTTTGTAATATTTTAATTTCCTGATGCTGGAATTGCTTATTTTACTGGCTCTCTCTGGCTCCAGTGTAGTCTAGAGTGCACTGCTATCTAGCAATGGCCTGAATGATTGCTTGACTCTAATAACACCTGCGCTTATGCATCCTCTTGCCTTTCCCACCAGGGAAGGGAAGGGGATTAATGGAAGGAGGTAACAATTCGCTGTACTGATGCTATCAACAGATGATTTGAATTTGCGTCACCAAAGGGGAACCTTACTGTAAGCATGGGGGGAAAAATGATTCAGTGGGAAATTGATTAGCCACTGACTTACAAGACCTGGGTTCAATTACGTTCTTTGTTGCTGACTTTGGGTAACGTAGGCTATAAACAGGTGAGCTCCTGCAGGTCTAGCTGGAGCTTTTACAAAGTGACTGTTCTTTAAAAAGGGATGAATGTTGCCCTAGCTCAGTGTTAATAACTGACAACGTAAGTGCTCGTGCTCTGCCTCAGCACCAAGTCAGTTAAGTCTTGGCTTAAATTACGCTGCGTTTCCAGTGAAGCTGGTTGGAAGGGAGAGTGTTCGGCAGGTAGGCAGAAATGTCTTTAACTGCTGCCTTGGTTCTGGAAGCAAACATCTCTTGGTCTCTCCCATCTCTCCCAGGTCACAGGGGGCAAATGTCAGATTCACACAGCCTAAATTCCACCTAGGTACCCTCTACATAGTGTTTGCAGGTGGCTGGTTCTAGGTCTTAAGAGATGTCAGGACAAGAGGAAACACTTGGCACTTTAGCTAAGAGAATTTGTAGCCAAGTACCGAGTAACTTCTGAGGGTTTAAACCTAAGCCTGTGTCTCTGTCAATGCAATGTCCGTAGAGTGATGCTTCCCTAAGCTACAGAAATGTTCTTTAAAGACCATTAGGCAAAACATCGGAGTAGGGACAGGATCGTCTGTTAGACTGAAATATTACGGCTGGAGAAAGGAGACAAGCTTTTAGGCACTTGAGCCCTTTTTCAGGCCTCTGAAGGCGCTAAGGTAACCCTTAAAACTGAGAGAGACAAGCTCCCTAATCAAACAGAGGGAAATGTGGCCCTCTCCTTGTCAGGACTGAATGGAAGGAAGTTTGCTTTCTTTTATGACTTCCAGTCAAAGGCTCTGAAGAAGCAGAGCAACCAAAGTTTACTGTATGCTTAAATACTTGAGGCAAAATACTACCAGAAATGCCATACCTGGAAACAGAATGGTCTTTAAAGATACCTTGCTACAGAAGCTCTGAGAGAAGCCTTGTTTGAAATAACTTGATTCAAGGTAGCTAAGTGCTTTTTATTATCTTGTACAGTGTTCATTCGTTGCTATTGGAGACAGTTGTTCTAGTCTTTCCTTAAGCAGAGTCTTGCTTTAGACAGAATTCTCTCCCTTTTGCCTCCTGGAGCAAAATTTTTATACATATTTTTATGCCACTAAAAGTTTATAGCATATAGCGTCAAAAATGCCCTATGACACACTGGTAAATACAAAAATATGTATTTTTTTCAAGGTAAGTGAATCGCATAATGCATCAGCCCTTCAAATTTTCATAAGTTTATGACTAAATTTATGTGCTTAATTACCACTAGGGTGTTCAGAGCTGTATTTAGGTTTCCTTCTATCATTTGAGTAGAAGGAATAATCAAATCTTATCTTTGCTTCTGCATACAGAAGAGAAGTTAAAGGGTACCATAATTACACACACCTGTATTTGGCTGGTCACATATTCGAGGGCAATAGATGTTTTTATCTCCTTTGGCCAGATAAGAGAACTGCATAATGTTTAGTCATCACTCATCTTGGGGGGATGGGAGGGAAGCAGTCAAAACACCAGGAACTGCTTGATTCTGTTGTATGCCATATATGAACTGCCTCCATATAGCTGTTGAAGTACTAGTAGTTGCTGTTACTTAAAGTTAATTTCCCTTCCTTCATCTAGGTACGTTCTTTTAGGCAACAGAGCAAAGAGAAGCCCTTTAAATTTGATTTTATTGTAGCAAAAGACAAGATAAAATTGGAATTATTCAGCATGTAAAACAATAGAGAAATTTATCTTATTAGCAAAAAGTAATGGTTTTCTATAGCATTGTGTACTTGTTTTTTGGATTCTTAAACTGAGTTCTTTTAGTATTTGTTTAATGTTCTACTGGATTCTAATTTTTGAAATCTACATGGTCCTCTATAATTTAATTTATACGGAGACAGGAAGAAATAAATTTGTTCTAGTCAGTGCGTTGAGGTTTTTTAAAACAACAATTCCAAAGAAATTGCTTTTTTTTTTTTTTCCTTTAAGGGAGAATTTGTTGCTTGTTTCTCCATAAGAAAAGCCTTTGAAGTCCGTAACTAAACTATTCCCATGATGGAGAGACCCAAAGCTTCTTTTTTCTTTATCTCTAAAAAATAATGCTCGATAGGCATTAACAACTCCCATTTACCATATATGACTTTCTTAAATGCTTATGCTTCAGCATGTCTTGCTTTTTAATACTAATCTTATCTTATTTTTACATTCTCTGCATCCTTTGGGATTTCTAAATGGTGGTCAGAAACTGGACACATGATAAAAGCTGAGTCGTTCATGGTTTTTATGACATTTCAGTCTCTATTTTAGCATGAATAAATTGCATAAATACTGAGATAATTTTTGAAGGCAACCAAAAAATTTCAAGATAACAGCAGCCACAGCCACTTAACTATTGCCACCATCTCCATCACTTTCACTAAAGCGAAACAATTCAAGTCTAGGCAACAATAAAATTATATCATAAAAATTAACTTTATAAACTCAGCAAATGACATATGCCAGACCTCACCCAGTACCATTATGTGTCTTTTCCAAGTTTTGGCTTGGATCTGATCTGCTACGAGGAGATCTGTATGAAAAAAATTCCCATGTCAAACTGCAACTGCTCATTCGCTTTTAAGAACTGCCAATCAGAAAATTTAGCACATTAGCCTTAATATGTGGTGATAACTTAAGAGTAGCCATATTTAGAGCAAAGTGAGGCCATCTAGCCTCTCTCTTTGATAGGGAGTGAAAAATACATGTTTAGGAAAGAAAATAAGAACACAGAAGCAGTACAGTACTTTCCCCAAGTGGCCTCCAGCAGTTGCCAGTCAAAGACTTCCTCAGTTCCTGGGTGTTTAGTAACACTCAATGAATTTCTCTTCCGTGAACTTTTCCAATCTCCTGAGCCCACTCAATTTTTTGTGTCTATAGTTCCTTGTAGGAAGTCAGCCCTAGCTACGTTGTGACATGAAGAATCACCTCTTCTTGTTTGAATCTGGATCCTGCAGTCTCAGCTGAAGTCCCTTGCATCAGGGAAACTGAACACGTAATCCCCAGCCACGCTTTGCAGGCCACTTATTTTATAGACCTGTGTTATATCCCCCTCACTCATCTATTTTCCAGAGAGAAGAGGAATAGACTCATTAGTTGTTCCTTATACAGAAGCTACCTCATACCTGTTGCCTTTCTCTAAGTCCTCTATAGTTCTTCTACGTCCTTTTTAATATAGTGGCCTAAAACACGACACAGCATTCAGAATGTGGACAAAATTAGGATTTATGCAATAACATGATGATATTCTGTATTTTGTTCTCTCGTAACATTGCTAACACCTGATTTACTTTTTCAGCTGCTGGTGAGCTGATGTTTTCATCGAACTATCTTTTAAAATCCCAACATCTTGCCTGATGATAGTCAGTTCAAAGCTCATGGTTTTATATGTGAAGTTAAGGGTTTTTTTCCTCTCATGTGCTTCACTTTATATTTATAAGCTGTCTTATGGTATAGCTGCTTAGTTTTCTCAAAAGCCTTTGGTGAGGGAATTTGTTGAAAGCCTTTTGTAAATCCAAGATCAATCAGATCACCCTTATCCACGTGTTTTTTGATCCCTTCAAAGGACTGCTTTAGGTTTGTGAGGCAGGACTTCCCATTATGAACGCCATTTTAACTCTGCCAGATAAGTCATATTTATCCAGGTGTCCGCTATTTCTTATTACAGTTTCTGCCTGTTTGTTTGGTATAGGTATCAGGTTTACAGGCTTGTTGCTTTCTGAATCTCTCTTGGAACGCTTTTTTTTCTTAATGGCACTGTGTAGCCTCAGGTAACAAGGCAGCTTGAAATGAGAGACAGCTATTTCAGCCTTGAACTCCTTTAAAGCTCTCGTGTGAATACTGTGTGGTCTCGATGGCTTCTTGTTTGTTTTGCTTGCCTCATCTAGGTCACTTGTCTATATAGTTCCCTTTCTTATTATAACACCCATTTGTGATTTTGAACAGTTTTGCTGCCAGAAGATTTACCTAAAATCTAATGTGAATCAAGGAGTGCTGTAGTTCAGTTCAGAAGACATTTCAAAAACGCCAGAAGAAATAAGTTATATGTCCGTATTTCATTCAGCAGTAAAAGAAGAGCAGTCATTTCACCTACAGTTTCCTATAGTAGTATCCTAGGTCAGAGGATTCTTTAAAAATGCAAAAATGTTCAACCCATTTCTTAGTAATGAGGAAAGGAAAGAGAGAAGATACCGCGATCTCTAATTTATGGGTGGCATTTTAGTGCTGTAAATACCTAGATGGTGCCATTTCCTCCTTAAGCATTTCATTTTCTTTCCCCTTCCTATCCCTAAAATCAAGATAAGCTAATTCAAGATAAGCTAAAATGGCTATTTTTAACAACTTTCTGGTGGATTCTCACTATATCATCTATAAACAATTTAAGAAACCACATAATTTATTGTAGGATGTGATTTTAGACAAATGGGAGAATCAGCAGCAAAAGAAGATTGGTGCTTTTTCGTTTTGTTTGTTTAATCATTACAGTGAAAAAACACTTGCAAACATGTAACTAGTTAAATAGAACAGAAGATAAAATCACAGCCATGTCACTTAAGTAAACATGAAATACAGTCTCTTGCACATGAAGTAAAAATGGTCTCTTCTAATCTATCCCTTCAAATTAGAACAAATAAATAAAAAGTGGCTTCTACAAGCCAAGAATAACGTAAGGCAACTAGCCTATGTTATTGTCCTAAATCATTGCCTAACAACGTTCCTTCTTTAGTAGGACAACTCAGTATAGTTGTATAAGGTAAAAACAAATTTTGAATGCAGAGCTAAACCTTATCTAAGTAGAAAAATACATTTCTGCTTAGTTCCTACCCTTAATTTTTGTTCTCTTAACTTTAGAAGCAACCAACAAAAAACAGAACCACATGGAAAGGATTTCATTTCCAGAAAAGGTATAAAATGACAGACACAGTGAAATATGTTGATGGAACATTCAAATGCACGGCTCCAGCTAACATTCATTAAAGCTGATTGCTCTTCATTTTTTCCCATCCAATTTCTCTTGTCCTACAACAGAAATTAATACAACCCAGATGTTTTGATTGCATGAGGAACTTAGCAGCGTACTCCGAACTAGAGAGGGATTGCTAACAGAAAGCACAAACATGTAGTGATGAA
The DNA here is from genome assembly GCF_040807025.1 of Struthio camelus. Lineage (NCBI taxonomy): Eukaryota > Metazoa > Chordata > Aves > Struthioniformes > Struthionidae > Struthio > Struthio camelus. The sequence continues at coordinate 20,754,745 of NC_090945.1, forward strand.
GGTGTTGCAAAACAGTAATACCAAGTTCTTTGTGAGGAGAAAAGAAGACAAAAATACAACAGTTATTCAGAATGACCTGAGTACCTCTAAGGCCGGACTAGGAAGTCCTGCCCACACTGATAAGAGATGTGAGCAGTTTCTCACCAGTGAAAGTAAAGGCTTCGGATTCAAAACCCTGATGAGGATTATTGTGTGATGGGTAGGATACCAGTTATGAATTTGAGAGGTATTCCTGCTTCAGCCTTTTCTTCAAGAATGCCAAATGAAGTGCAGTGGAAGCAGTAGAGAAATGTTCTGAATCTGACGCTGGTGTGAGAAACTGCTTTTTGGAAGCATAAAACAAAGTTAATGATGTTTTAGAGGCTGAAGCAATTCTTTCTCTAAGCTGAAATACACAGGGTTGCGCTGTCAAGTTCTGAAAAACTGCAAATCTGCAGTCTGCCAAGTGTAAGTGGCGATGAAGAATAATTCTCAATCAAGCTTCTCTTTAAGGGGGAAAGTAATTTGCTCCTGTGCTCTGCTAGAAGCAAATTATTTTTACCTCCATACCTGCTCAGCGAAGTTTAACAACGTTTTAGATGTTAATGAAGGGTCAAAGCTTCGCTTGTTTTTCTCCTCTCCACCTCTGTTTCCTGTCCCAGATGAGTAATAGTAACTCTAGTCACAAGCAAAACTTTATTAATGCAGGTAGCCCAGGCAGAGAAATAAGGACAATTTTCCTCTTGATGGTAGGCTTAGCAATAGCCACAGTCATGCCTGTCATTATTAATTTAAAGTACCTCTGTGAGTCTTGAGCTGATTGTTATTCAACAGGTATGTTTTAGTTACAGATCACGCTACCATCAGCTATATATGGTTCACTAAGAGGGCAAGATAATGAGTCAGCTGAGTTCAGCTGGAAATGGAAAGTTTTTCATGGCATCACCAGAAGGGTATTTCTCAGCATAGGAGGGGATGGTTACATTGTGGCTTCAATTTTTTTTTGGGGGGGGGGGGGGGGGGGGGAAATTCTGCTAAAAGTCTCTAAAGATCAAAGAAAACTATTTCTCTATTTCCATGGTATTTTTCCCCCCTTTTTGGCAGGACAAGGTCACAGCAGATTCCTCTTACTAGAGCCTGCAGGGATCAAAGCTGTATTTTCTGTGCAAAAGCTTTTGGATCTTGGACTGAACAAGTATATAAGTAGGTGTTCTGTGTTTATCTTAGTTCCTCACTTCTGCCATAATAATTCTCCTTGCCCTTTGAATTATCATTTAAAAGTGAAGGTTTATGAATACAAGACCTTTTATCTATCTATCTATCTGATCTTAGGCAGTCAGTTTTTAATCATCTCCCCTCTTCCTACTGAAAGAATCTAGTGCAAAACATTTCATGCCTACTTAGTTGACAAAACAAATATGCCATGCTTAACTCTGTTCTCATGTACTACAGTGGCATAAATCCAGAGTAACCATATCATACTCAGTTGGAGAACTCAAGATTTTAAACATAGTTTAGTGAAGAATTAGGCCCAAATGGTCTGTTAAATTTTGAAATGATGGCTTAACATGGTACTGGAGATTGAAGAGATTGTGAAGATTTAACGGTAGTCTGGTAAATATTTACCTGCATCAAACTTCATATAATTTTTTAAATATTATTTCATGTCAGCTAGCATAAAAGTGATTAATTCCCTTTGACTAGTAGCTTTTAAGAAGCGCAGTGACTGATTACATGCATGGCCCATAGTCCAGCATAAAAATCAGCTATTTTTGCATTGCAGTTTAAGGTAGGCATTGTTTTTCACTTGAAAGGCTCATAGGATTGAATTTATTAGTCGCGAAAACAAGAAAGCCAGAAGCAGAGGAAGAATTGTGTTAGAATATAGCATGGGTCTCGGGACCCTGGGTTCAGTTTGTATCCTGGCAAATTCCCATTCAACTTTTGGTCAGGATCTGTAAAATGGGAGAAATGGCCACTCCTCCTCAGTGTCACCTTGAGAAATCTGCTTGAACTTTTCAAATAGGTAGTGCTTAGTTTGATAGTTTGTATCCTTTTGTATGCTGTTCTTTGATCTTTCCTCTGTACTGCAAGAGTTAAGCTGTAAGCTTTGTAGAGCAATTTCTAACACTTACTTTACAAATACAGTATGTTGTTCAGTGTCTGCCCTGGTGAGTCTTTGATTTTGGTGGTTAGAGCTACAGCGTCTAGCAAGAGGACAGTGCATGAACATGGTTACAGCATCAGGTTATGTCTGCGTAAGGGGAACGTTTCCCTCCGTCTGCATCTGGATGGTTCTTTTTAGATTCTGACCGGAGAAACAATAACGACGAAAATGATATACCAAGGACCTCCCTGCATGAAATCTTACCCCATATGTGAATAACTGCAGTAGATTAAAAAGCACTCCAAAATATCCTAATTCCTGGCTATATGACCAGGAATTCCAACCCTCCGTTTTGATAACTAATTCCTTTCCAAATGGAGTAGATGATATTAGAAAAGTCTGCCCTGCAAAAACACCTTGATGTTTAACCCCTGCTGATCCTACGTACTTTCTTGTCGCGCTGTATCATCTTGCCAGGAACCAGTTTACGCTTCTTAGCTCCTTCTGTCTTTGGCACAGCCTTCTGCTTTTAGGTGGTAATCTGCTACGTAGCTGGTTTTGGCACGGATTTCTAGACAACTGCCAACGTCTGCAGACCCTGAACAAGCGGTTTTTGTGCATCCACAGAGCAAAGTTCGTCTACGTGCTGTGAGATTAAGCGTGCGGTAGAATTTCGGTCCTGTCCTTGGTCATTTTCATCCTAGCTGCTCCTCCTCTCCATTCATTGGTTCTGTCATTCAGATAAAGTGATGAATTTTTTTATTCAGTTCTGATTTGCTTTGACTTAATTTTGATTTTTATTTTTATTAGTGATGGGGAAGGATTCAGTTAGTTGATATTAGTGGTACCTAAATAGTGCAAAACTAGTATTTTGAAAAATAAATATTCTTGCAACCAATACTGATGTTTTTACGAATAACAGAGATCAGTTTGCCTTACTGCTATGTAGAACGTCTACCATTTCTGCATGCTCAGGTAGAGTATTTTTTCCTCCTGCGTTAACAGTGGTGGAAAGTAGAAGCACAGTGAATGTTAGCATGAAGAGATACAAAAGTATTTGCATCTGAAGTGCTTTCATAGTGATTTTGAAAAGCTATTTTTTCTATACAAAGGATTCGTTCAACAGTTAGGAATATTCCTCAGTGCAAACAAATAGAAACCAAATTACTCTGCTTGTGGTATCAACCAGTCAGGGAAAGGTAACAATATCACATGAATTACAGTAGGCTATCAATTATATAGAAGAAATATGACTAATAAGAGTAGGAATATACTGGTAGTGTGTTGAATGGTCACTACCACTGGCTGAAATGGTCCTGAGCTATTAACAGGACAAATGGAAAAAATAGACTCTGTAAATTAATCCCATGTTTTCCGATGAGAAAACAGTAAGTAAATGATTAGTAATTAGTAATTGATGAGTAAATCAAATAGCTAAGTTTGCCATGAAGAATTTGCCTGCTTCTTACTCAGATATGCAGTTCCTAATTTTTTTTTTTTTAATTATGATAGTACACTTATTTGAGTACTTTTGTATAGCAAGACTTCACTAACATATCATGGATATTACACATGAACAGGAAACCTTAAATGAAAGCCAGTGAAAGCAAAGCTTCCTCAGATGCCTTTGAGTGTGAAATTGAAATACATCTACTTTTGAGAAATTCCACATACAGCAAACAAACAAAGCTAGAAGAGTTTGCCTAACATTCTGCTGTCCTTTCTCATGTGGTTACTGATGGTTTAATGTTTGTTCACAGTGCATTGTATTTCAGACATTATTTGTTAGATTATAATGAGAAGATCTCGTATCTGTTTTTATGTTAGTTTGTTATGTAGTAATTCTTGACATGACGATGAAGTCTGGATTCTTCTCCTTAAGAACTAGTAGTTTTTACAGTACTAAGTTAATTAAAAAAGAGAACTGAAATTCCCTGAAACATCACAGCTGTTTTCTCAGAATACTGACTCTATAACCTGTAAATTTTCCAATTCAGTTTGCCAGAATGCTGATTTCATTAGAAAATCGAAACAGCAACAGCCAGTGAGAGTAAGCAGAGGAGCCTTGCACTTTTCACATACTGAAAAATACAGAGGTTTGAATTAGCCAGAAAGTCCTTTCTAAAGAAAGCAGTCATAGTCAGTTTTCTAAGACATTTTCGCTTTCATAACATTTGACTTGGTGAGAACTTATTAGATGTAGATTCTGGAGCATTTTGTGACCATTCCTGTTTTACTGAGTTTCAGGGAAAGAAAGTGTCTTAAGCTAAGAATGCTAAGCTAAAAAGAAATCAGGTAGCCCTATTCACCAGACCCAGAGAGTGTCCTAGGCAAATAATAGCATTAAATACTATTTCAACTGCATACCTTCTTTCTTCTTTAAATGTAATTTTCTGTTTTGCAAATATGCCATTAAACTTTCCCAATACCCTTCAGATAGGCAAGGAACATTCTCCGTGGCAGTTGATTTTTGTCCTCTGGGGAAGCTGGGGACTGTGAAGGTAACAGGGTCTATCATTGCAGATTTACCAGTTGTCAGTGATGTTTAAACTTGCAAAAATGGTAAGGAGTTACTCTTCCTTTACTGTGGCTCCAAGCCTGAACTGAAACAGGCCTGGCCATAGCTGTATAGGTACAGTAGGTATCTATTAACGCCAGTTATTTAAAAGAAAAAATATATAGCAATGAATGTATAGCCAGGAGTTCAATGTCACTGTATTATTTTCCCTGAATAACAGCAGTTATATCAGTATGTCAGTATAATGTTTTGAAAACCCTTTGCTATCTGTGTTTTTTTTCACATAGAGCAGTGTTTGAGGGGTGTACTCTAAAAATATGTTCTAATTGCCCTTGAGATAATTTAACCTAAATATCAGTATTCACTTCTGTTGTAACCATATTTGTGTTTCTAGTGTGTTTAAGTCTTTTATATTAGAAATGCAACTACATGAGTCAGAACATGAGTCAGATGCATATGTTTCGTCTTACATTGGAGAGTGCTGTTTCTTGAAATACCACATTTTTAATCTGACCTCACAGTCACATTCTTTTCATAAAAATATAATCTCTTCAATGTTTGATTGCTTCTGTTAAAAAAAAGTCTGCTTTCATTTTAAACAAATACTTTTTGGTAAATACGCATTTCCATTTTGCCTTTTAAAGCACCTTAAACAGTAAACTGTTCTCCATAGATCTTAATTATACAGTAGACAAAACATTTATGAGAGTTTAGTGATTATATGCAAGCAAGACAAGAAAAGAAAGGCATCCTTTTATGTAAACAGCTTTTAGGACCCTTCTGGTGTTGTGCAAAAGCAAACCTTTTGTTATGTCTACAGGACGTACATACGGAATTAAGAAGCCAGTATCAACAGGAAAGCCTTTTAAAATACGGACTCGCTGGAGTTCTCTGAACCGTCCCCCGCACCTTCCCCTACAGAAACAGAATGGGTTGGAACGTACTTTGATACAAGGCGATCATATGGTGCTGAACTTAGCTACAAATATTTATCAAAGCTTAAAGTTAACACAATTAACGTTAAATGTTTAAAAAAAACCTGTGGAAGGGCTAACATCATGAGAAATGTCTGTCTGTATCACAAGTGCGGCATGGTGTTCTGATTCTTACTGGCAGCTTGTGCTAAAGCCCTGTTTTAAGGGACATCCTCTAAATGAAAAGGTTAGATTAGGATTTAGGTTTCCCCAAATCACGCGTTGTTTTAGTGCAACGTACGATGACATACAGATGAGGAGTTCTGCGCACTTTGCCTATCAGGAGCCTTTATAGAGTCCCAGTAGTAGTTTCAGGGAACAGATCAAATCCCAAATGATTAAAATCTTTGGAAAAATAATTGAATGTTGATCTCCCAAAGATTTGCGTTATAGTCTTTTTCAGAACTGGTATTGGCTCTGTAACCTGTAGTCTCCCAAGCTGATGGGAGACTCTTTTGTTTCAGAACTAACAGAAAAGTTTCTAATGAGAACTTCAGGAGTGACATTTTAGAGGCAGAAGTTTTGCTATCTTTTAATCTAGACAAAAAAGCATAGACAAATTCTTCTTATTTACTTCACCAGTACTACCTCCAAATTAGGTTTTAAAGGTATGTAATCACATTAGTTGTCAGTAGCATTACACAGGTACAATTTTAGGATAAACTGTTTGCTAAGGAACTTAATTTAACCTACCAGATCTTCATTACTGATAATGATAGACAAGAAAAGAAACCAGTCTCATCTCAGATCTTGTGATAAAGTTTGCTTAAAATGATTCACGTTTTCAAAGCGACACTGGTTTAGGAACCCTGCAATGTCATTTTTATGAAATTACTTTCCAGACCAGGAATGCACTTAAATGTTGAATGATGTTTCCACATTTTTGAAACTGAAGAACTCAAAATGACTTCTACTGTTTACAGCTGGAAACCATCAACATTACTTGTAGCTTAAAAATAACAATACTGTAATGTGCTTGGGTGCCTTTTGTCTCAATGTTGCATGCTAAATACAGCAGATGTGAAGCTGCTTCCTCTAGAAAAGAGGTGTCTTGATCCATTTCCAGAGTGGGCCTAGAACAGGGGAAGAATCGCCAGTGGCATAACTTCTCTTTGCTATCTTTTGCTGATCTCACCTTTCAGTTTCGCTAGAGCTCATTTCAGAGAGGGAGAAATCAGGCAGGGAATATTGAGTGGGCAAGTAAGCGCAGGGTTCTTCTGTGCTGAATTAGCCACCGCTGCTTGCTGTTAATAGCTGTGAGCTAGACACAGCTGGACTGGAGGACAAGAGATTGGCCCGTCTCCACCACCAAAACATGGACTGTCCACACTCAAAGCAGTAGTTTTTCTCTGAGTGGTTTGCAGGTCTGTGACAGTGGCGTTCTTCTTTTCAGACGAGTTTTCCGTAACTGAAGGTAATTGCATGCATCTGTATAACCAGCAACAGAGAGGGGGACAAGAGGTACATCTGAAACTACCGTACAGCTGTGACGAAAGCTGTGTTTTATATCTTGCTTATGAAAGAGTCACTGATATGCTGCAGTGAAACACACGCACAACTTAACTGATACTTACATAATTTTTCATTCTGATTAAATGTGAGAGATTTGAAAAGTTTTAGCCAATTTTCTCTGACAAATCCAACAGTAATGGTTCCAGTAATGTGTAAAGCAGCAGCTCCAGATAGCAGTATAAAGACAGGCCAAGAGTAATTCCTGCCCACTTTGTGTCGCTTACTGAGATTTCCTGCAAGTCTTTCCTATAAGCGAGGCCCCTGCATACCTTCATTTTGACAAATATTTTAAAGGGATTGCGTTTTTTTGGAATAATTATTTTGTATAGTAATGCATGTTTTTGACAGCGTGTTCTGAGATCTTCATTACTGAGATTTAGTTCCATTTACATATCATATAAAAGTGTTTATTAAATATTAAAAGCTCTTAAAAGCTTTACTAAGGTTGCAGATCAAGCAGGCACCAGATGAAGCCTGGATTCTAGTTACGTATGACTTATGAAGCTGTCTTTAGTTGAATGTTGACGTTCTTTTTTGCTAATCCTCTGCCACTTTTTTTTTTCCCCCCCCTCTAACGTTGTTAGCTCCAGGTCAATGATTGATTGTTTTTTGACTGGGAAGCACAGTCACTTGACCAATACATCTTCCTCATATTACTACACATTTCTACTTTGTTAATTAGAAAAGGATTGACCTTATCCTGTAACCAAGGTAGTATCTTTAAATATATCTGAATGGTAACTAAAACCAGGGTAGGCAAACAAGTAAAGTACCTGCATCATATTTCATACTTTTTAATTACGCCATCTGCATATCTAAAAATATACATTGCCACAGATGTCTTTTAAGGCATGTATAAGAAAAAGGATATTTGTAGGGCTTCTTTTAGGTTTAAAGAGGAATTTCACCACCCTTTTTTACAGAAGGAAAAAATCTATCAGTAGTAACAATTACAAGCGTTATGTACCGTGCGTATGGGTCTCTAGTCTATCATCAAATTACTACTCATCTTTCTGGTTGGTAAGCCAGCTAGACTGACCCACTCGAGTGCTGCACTCGGTGGTCCTCGGAGCTCTTTTCTGAGCTCTTTCCAGTTTGTGGATTTCCTTTTTCAAGTCTGATCCGTGCTCCTGGCTTCGCCGGCTCGGCTGCTGCGCAGCGACAGCGTGGCTTTTCACCGCCCCGCTACAGCCCGAGCCTCATAAGCGAACTATGTGCGTGGCTTCCTCGGGTGGCTCTTCACGCAGTCCCAGGGACGAAGTCAGCCTGCCCTCGGGCGCGTCCCCCGCCGCAGCGGCTGCCCCACACAGCCGTAGGCCGCGTCTCACAACAAGGCCTGAAAGGAATCAGACTGAAACGCAGCAATTCGGACAGCATTTCCCTGCTGCTGCTGCTGCTGCTGCTTTTTTTTTTTTTTTTTAAATCATCCCCCAGCCAAGAGGGTCAAAGGCATCCTTTTTCCGCTTTGCTTTCAAGGTGGAAGCGGCAGGAGGCCGGGACCTGCGGCTTTCGGGGCAGACGCCAGCCCCGGCCACCCTGCCCGGCCGCGCCGCCGCCGCCGCCGCCTCCCGGCACGCAGCGCCGCCGCCGCCGCGGCGGGCAGTGCGCAGGCGCAGGCGGCGGCGGCGGCGCTGGGCGCGCTCCCGGGCGGGCAGGCTCAGACGTGGCACTTGGGTGAGTGTCGGCCAGCGGGGCCGCGCGCGCGCGGCGCCCAGGTAACGGCAGCTAACGGTCCTAACGTTCCGAGGGGCGCGCGGCCCCCGGCTTGGGGCTCCGCCGTCCGCTGCCGGGCGTGCGCCTGGCCGGCGGGCAGCAGGCGCCTTCGGGGCGCGGCGGGGCGGCCGTGCGGTGCCCGTGGACGTCGGCACCGGCTACAGGTACTTCCTATGCGCCTTGCTGTTAGCGGGAGCAGGCGGACGTGTCCTGCACAGGGCTGTGTAACAGCGCAGAGGAGATAGCGAGCACCGTTACAGTGACTGAAAGTTGTCACTTAATGGGGAGACGAGTGATAACCGTTTGCAGTTTGTGTAGTGAGCTGGAGGAAGCGTAAGCTTATGCTCTCATACCTTTTTCTAAGATGCGTACTCTAAAAGCGTAACACGAAAGTCTGGTATATGTAACTATATACCATTCTGTGTGTGTGCCTGCCTGCGTGTTGGTGTATAAGATGGGCATATACACACCAGACATAGTATTTGCCAACTGAGATTGCAACATGCTTTGGGGGGGACTGCACCTCCGTTTATAGATTATACGTTGCCAGGCAGTGTCTCTGAAGAAATTATGAAGTTAATGCTTCTGCTTTGGTTAGCGGAGAACATGATCCTCTATTTTTAACTGTTATCATACTTTTTACATGCACACAGTGGAGTTTTACATCCTCACAGAGATAGAGTGCAGTAAAGCATCGCGTAGGTATAGCAATCTGCTGAAAAAAGATCGTAACCTGTTTTATTTCAGCAGTAGGTTAAACGGTGTTGTTTTTGAGGAAAAGGATGTAAGGTGGCCTAGTGTTAAGGGAGACCAGGAGAAAAAATTTTCTTATCCTTCTTTGTAGCAACCCTGGTAGTAAGCACACCTAGTAAAAGAACTTGGCTTGACAGATTTTCTGATCTTTCTTGTGCGATTTCCATAATGATTCTGTATGTCTGTTGTTAAATCAAGCTTTACTAGGTGATCGGTTTCTGCTGACATTTTGGGTGCTGTCCAAACTAGTTTCGTTGACTGTTTGCATTGGTGTATATGCTGAAAAAAGACTAAATATGCTCAGTGTTAAATAGAATCTGGAACTGAGTTCAATACATTTATATTATTTGTTTTAGGGTTAGGAGTTCCTGTCCCTCTTCAGCCCAGCCTCTGTGTGTTTATACTGTCTGTGGGAAGTTTGACGTGGCAAGATTTTTTTTTTTTTCTCCTCCTCTGAGCAAGCTGTGGAGGAAGTAGTTTCCCTGCGATGCTGTCACAGCTAAAGGTCCTGGCTGTTGCAACTGCCTCAAAGTGAACATCCTTTTCTTTATATAGATATAAAATATATATAAGTATATGCTAGCAAGTAAGTAATTTAGTGCTAATTTACTGTCTTGTGGAGAAACTAAAGCTCAGGCTGCCGTGTCTTTTCTGCTGGGGAGGGAAAGTACAGCTGGCAACCAGAGGCCGTTCTGTGTACGCGTTTTTTCTTCTTCTCATGCTTACTTTGTTAGCTAAGAAATAGAAGACAACTCTCCAGTTTGACACATCTGAAACACTTAAAGGCTTAAAAAGTCTTAGGCAATTGGGAAATTTCATGCCATACTGAGGAAAGTGGTTAATTCCCTGGGCAATGTGTAAGGAGGTCTAGGCCGTGTACCCATCTCAGAGTGATTTCCTGCCTGACATGGAAGATCACTAAGACTATTTTGTTCAGAAATGTGTGTTTAATTTGAAAAGCCTAGAGATGGATTTTCTGATAGGGGTAGCTTTTTTCTACTGGTGCGTGCCAGTGCAGCATGAATTTGTCTGCTATGTGTCGCGACCTTGGAGCTGCATCTGTTTCTGAGGTGATACCAGGCATATTTCTGGAGCACAATTCCTGATTGAGTTTCATCCAGTTTGCATGCTTGAAGATCACTCCATGATGCAACCCAAAGCAGGTCAAGTAAAGACGGTTGGGAGTGCTATTTCAAAAGAACACTTCTGTTGTCAAATAAAATGCTAGCTTATATAGATGTAGCTTTAGCTCTTTGGGTTGCTTGACCTGCGTACTTGGAACCTAACTTTACAGAGGCAGTGAGCACTTGCTGCTCACTCAGGGTCTGGATCCCCTCAACATTTCACAAAACAGTTTAGTTTCATTTGGGCACTGATAAGGGTAGTGGAATTTTGTTGTTATTTTTGTTAAATTTTTATTTTGACTTCATGTTAGATTTCTCTTACATGGAAATGAGAAAGGTACCTATCAAGGCTGCAAAGTGTACAACTTCAGTAATTTTTCAGATGTTCTGATGGAAGTGCTCCATATGTGAAAATTAGTCTTATGAGGTACAATAATTTTAGTTTAGTATTGTAGCATTCTTCAGATGTTTTTTAGTCCTAATTCTAAAGGATTACAATTTCCAGGATACCTAAAGTTTCTTTTATCCTACTTAGCAAAATCTGACTGCTACAAAGAAATGAAATGTCTTGTGAATGCTCTCGTCATTAAAAAACTTTTTTTGAGTTGCTTTTCAAACTGAGTTCTTGGTTGATGGGTTTTTTTTTTCTTTAAAAACAAAACAAATCAAGACGTGAAAGCTTAGAGAAAAGATGTATGGCAATAGCAAGGCTGTGCTGTGGCCATGTGCCTCAGAGAACATGTTGCTGCTTATATGTGGAATCCCTTGGGCTCAGTTTCATCACACTGCAGGTTCCCTTAGTAAAAAGACCTGGGCAGATAAAGCAGAAGATAGCTGGAAATAGGGTCTCTTTCTATCCTGTAATTTATTCTCTAACTTTTTTTCTGTCTTGCCCAAGTCTGCTTTCCTGTGAACAGGAACTAGCTGTGGAAATTTGTCAGGAGCAGGGCCAGGTAGCAGGAAATTGGACTGCTTAGTTGAGGGGTAGGAGGCACCTTGACATAACTGAGAGAGGTGTCACTTTGCTTCTCTTGGTGTAGCAAAAGTTACAGGGCAATTACCATATTGGTTTTTTTTGTTTTTTGTTTTTTGTTTTTTTTTTGGGGGGGGGTCATGTTTCAACTTAAGCCTTAACAAGGGCCAGCAACTATCATACAGCACTTGCATAGTGGGGTGCATTTGCAACAGTAGTGGCAACGCTCTTAGATAGACGGTGTCATTTCTTACCAGTATTGAAAGCGCAGAATGCTCCCTCGTTTGCTTGGAATGGGGCTGATGTAGAAGGTATGATGAAAGCTGGCGCCATGTTCCATACTTCCTCTAAAAGAAGCACGCTAGGGCAGGAGAAGGAATTGCTGGAGGAGTCTTGTACTCTGGCAAATGTGCCTTTCCTGATTTTTTTTAGGAATATCTGGTATTTTTCTTTGGAATATCTGGTATTTAGAAGGGAGACTCGCAGTCTGTTTTTTCAGGTGTAGAAATGTAGATTCTCCCGGTAAAGAGCAGCTTGAGAATTTCCTTTGAGTTTTCTTCCACCTGACTTCCTTTACTTCGAATTTTTCTCCATGGGCATAGGAGAGGTGAATCCTCTTCAGATAAATTCAGTGATTTGTTTAAATTCATGCAACAAGATTGTGATAGTGTTGAGAAAATTAAGCGACCAGACAATCAAACAAGGAAAAATGTTTTCTGCTGACTTAAAGGTCTATTTTTGCCTTCAAATCTGTCTGCTTTTGCGGGGGGACGCAGTTCTCAGCCTTTTAAAATGCATGAAGACTAAAGAATAGTAGCAGATATAATTTCCTCTTTTGCAGATTCTTAAAGAGATTCCCCTACGCGGAATGAGAGCATTGCCATCATGAGTCAACAAGGTTATGTTGCGACTCCTCCATATTCCCAATCCCAGCCAGGAATAGGAGGCTTTTCTACAGGTTTTGGACCATCTCCTACGTCACTTCTTTATGGGCATTATGGGGATCCTAACTCCTCATACTCAGCACCTCAGCCAGGTATGAAATTTGCCTGAAATGCATTTTCTGTGAAGGCCTTTTCTATCTCTTCCTGTCACTTGTGCCTATGCAAAATGCTCTTATTTCCCACTGTTAGTGGGACAGGATCCTGTGCTAACTTTGGCCATGTTGTTGTTGATGCCCTAAATGTTGATAAAGATGTTTGGTAGATGCCTGGTAGTGGGAATCTAAACTTTGTTTGTAAATTCTGCTGTCCGGAAAGCAATAAGCACCAGTGCTTTATGCTGTATTACGATTAATATCTAATACAGGCAAATACTAAAGGAGCAGTTCAGTATTCCTTCTGGGAATGGAAAAATGTTTCTGAACTCACGTGTGTTAATGGCAAGCAAGCTCTTCGGAAATGAATTATATCCTTTACCATAGGACCTGTGTCCTATTGGCGCTAAGCTCTTGAGCACAAACTTGTGTATGAATATCAGCTGATGGTTTACTACTTAAGCTCTTTTACTGAATAATGTATTTTTGGATGATAAGTGGTAAGTACAGTCTTGCAGCCTTCTAACCAGGCAGGAGCTAATTACTTACTATTGGGGGGCAACTTGAGTAGCTTTTATAAGCAAATGGGATATTTGCTCTTGATGTCTAAGCATAGTTATCCTACAGACAGTGTAATTGATATGCATCAGATAAACATGGCTGTTACTGTCACTCCCTTGCTTTTTTAAAATTTTAACTTACTGGTATGTGGCTTCAGATTTTTCAAGAAAAAAAAGTGTTTTTTTGAGAGCACAGCATTGAGGCCCATTTTTCAGTAAGTCCCGCTGGCCTAATTTCAGTAAGGCCTATATACCTAGGCAAGATAGGGAAGAAGGAAGGAGGAACCGTCTAAATGTTTTGTCTGATGTTATGGAGAATAATTATAGTTAAAATAGTAAAGTTATCTGAATTATTCTCTAAGGCTTCGAGAAAAATAATTTGTTAATATTGTTAAAACCATTCAGATGATGATAACTGGCATTAAACTTAGTTTTTGAGATGTTAGTTTTGTCATTTCCCTACTCCAAGTATTCCAGATTTTTTTTGTTTGTTTTTGTTATTCTTTTAGTGTTGCGTGGCCTGCTTGATTTTTGTGGCATTGCAAAATTAGAAAAAAGAGAAATTTTGCCCAGTTTCTATAAACACTTCTTACTAAAGACCGCAGGAGTTGTTACTTTAGTCCATGGCTCAGTATAGTTGGAACATAGAACTACTTCTGTTAATTGGCTTACTAGACTCCCTGGGAAAAACACCGGTCTTGGTACCGAACAAATTTTTGATTTTGTAGTAATTTAAAGGAAAATAAGAAATACAGGTTGAAAAGCTGTTTATTGAATACTTTTATTTACATAAATTGTGTTCTAGACAGTTGTGCATTAAAAACCATTCTTAGCATAGGTTTACTGGTTATACGCGTGGAGGCAATTTTTTAAAGGTTTTTCCAGGTTTTCTTTCTGATAGTGTTTTCAGAAAGCAGAGAGACCTATTGCTTCTCCTTCAAAAGATGAGTGAGATGATAGAGAATTTCCAGTATGCCAAATTGAATTGGAGGGTCTGTTTCCTTATTCTTGCGTTTTCCTTACTGTCCCACTTTTATTCTTTCACCAGAAAATTGCTGACTAGTATTTGCTTCCTTTTTAACTATCTCTTCCTTTTCATATTTGCTTCTGTAACTGGCCAGAAATTTGCCCTCTTAGTCCTACAGCAGGGTTTTATGTTCGTACTTCTTAATAACCTTGTGCTTTCTTACAGGAAGTACTTTTTGTTTGGCAGGTATGTCAAAATCAACTGTGCCTTTTGCATCTTCAGCTCCTGTTGGACCTCCACCCCCTGGAGCACATCAGTTCAGCCAGACCAACCTCCAAAACGGGCCCAATACACCAGGGCAACTGCCGCATAGGTGACTTCACGAGTTAATACATAAGAACTAAGTTGTTTGTTCTCTTTTTCCTCTCTTTGACTGCTTTGCTGGCATCCAAGTGTTAAATCCCTTCTACCTTCAGCAGTTCTGACCTATTCCAATTTTGAACTGGATCATCAAGTTCAGTTTCCTGTTATGTTAAGCTGCCAGATCATATAGTGCAATCTGTCGTCTCATTAAGTTCCATTTTACAGCAAGTCAGGTCTTTATCATGGATTGATTTTCTTTTTATGCTTTCTGCTTGAACTTAGACTCACTGGTTAAAAGCAGCAGTAAGGTGTTAATAACTGCTGTTTGTTGTAGGAGCTGCGCTTCTTTTATTCATTTTTTGATGTCTTAATTCTCTTCTGTTGTGAGGTGCCAAGGTGTTGTTACTTAGTGATTAACAGTGGCCAGTGTGTTTTAACAGTGTTGTGGGATCGTAGCCAAGGCTCCATAGGGCATTTTGAAGATATTTTGTAATGCAGTTTTGCCATGGTCTCTGAGATTAGTGACTGCCTCCGTTTTGTTCAAGTCTGTGATTGACTGACTCTGAAGAGTTTACCTGAAGTGGTATTGTTCTCTTCCAGAGCTCACAGAAAGAAGTGAAAGAGAAGGGAGTGAGAGGAAGTAAGATGGGAAGGGAGAAACTAGGGATAGATAGAAGATATAAAAGGAAATCTTGGGAAAACGATATGAGGGGATATAAGGAGAGGGCAAAAAAGCTTGATTACAATGATTTGACATAATTTATATTTTAGGTGGTTGTACGTGAGTAGATATGTGTACCTATCTTAGTTAATTCTGTCAATTGTTAATTATTTTGCTGTCCTCTTAGGAGTGACAAAATTAGAGTTGGTGCATGTATAACTGTTTCTGTGAACGTGATGCTGTTTAACAACGTTCTTGATTTAATTGATCAAAGTCTTAATCTGCTTCTGTGCTTTTTAGTTGCTGTATTGTTATTTGTGTTCAGATAAAGCCATATATATGTTTTATTAGGCATCAGAATAGGGAAGCCTGTTGTCTGTGTGTTATCACTGTGTGTATCACAGAGGCTGGTGATCCTGTGTAGAAGACAATGTGTCAATGCATAGGCGGAGGTGGCTGTTGTCCTGAAGACCTGAAAATGAGGAATGCAAAAACAGGATGAAGAGAGTTGAATTGACATAACCAGCCCAGAAAAATGTTGTTTCTCTTTCCTAGTTTCCAGTCATCACCGTGACAGCTGCCCATTTACTGTTTTTACCTGATTTTGATTTATTCCCAGGTTACTGAGAGCTGCTATTCTAGGCCAGGAAATTTCCATAAAAAAATTTCAAGGAAAGTGAATTCTACTTCCCTTAGTATACGTAAGGCCTTCCTCAGTTTTCGAAATGGTTGTAGGGGAGGCAATATAAATCTTCTGGATTTATCCAGAAGGATGGCCTGCGATCTCATTTTTCCCAAAATGAATATAGAATCTGGTAGATAATATCTTTACAAGTCACACAGGTGTTACTTCTTCCTTTCATCCGGTTCTTGCCTTCATGTTTTCCCGTGTCTGGTAATCCTGGAGTAGTTTTTTTCCACACCTGTCTTTTCCCTTTCCCCCTACTACTGGGAGCTCCTTAAGAGTCTTCCTCTTCATTTGCCTCACTGCACAGAGATTGTCTTAATGTTCATCCCAGTGTCCTCACTCGTTCCCGGTAAGGAAGCTTCCTGTATAACTGTGGAAAGAGGCTGGAGTGATGTGGTACGTTCAGAAGCTTAAATTTCTTGATCACCAAGCTTTCGTAGAGTTACCATCTCTTTCTCTTTGCCCAGGCATACTCGCGCTTCTTTGTTTCTATAAGTACGCAAGCAAACACATACTGTCTTTTTTAAATTAGCGTGCATTCTCTCTTCAAAGCTATTTTAACAAAAATCTGTTTTTTATGGTCAGAAAATGAGCAAACTCTTCAGAGTTTGGCCCTCCTAATTAATTGTTTCAGCATCACCCTGGAGAAGGTAGTAGGCCTTCAGGGATTATTACCGCTTGGTGTAAATCTCTGTATAACTGCGCTAATTTCTCCCTTTAGGTTTCAAGGCCCTCCACCTCCAAACAGTACAGGATCTTCCTATCTTCCCTACAGTCATCAATCACAACCAGCCTATCCAAATACTGCATCCACTTCGTCTACAACACAACTTGCTAACCAGCTCAACACCATGCATATAAATAGCTATGGTAATCGGTTTTATCTGATTTGATTTACTTTTTCTCAATTAAAACTATTACGATTATGGTAATTAGCACCTTACTGAACTTCCATAGAAGTAGAACCTAAAATATTTGACCACTATCATTTTCTCAAGATCTTAGATTTTTAATCTCGTCCTGTTACTTGAGTGAGTGCCCTTGAGTTAGTTCTGAATTGATATTTGTTGAACCTTCCGGAAAGACCAGTTACCTTCTCAGTCATTTCTTATATTCTGTGTTGATACTGTCGGTAACAGGCAAGGCGAGAGCAGTTAATATGCGGACAGGGCTTATTTTCCTCAGTTTTTCAAAATTTCTCTGTGTTTTGAAACTATCTTATTCTTTTCTTATCCAAAGCTTATAGTTTAGTTTTTCATCTAAATTTCACTTACATTTAATCTGGGTTTAAACCATCTCAAAAATGAACCATGAGGTAAAGATGTGATTGTGTGATTCTTCTATGTAAATTAGATTTGCCATCACTGATTTTATTTTTTTTATGTTAGATCTGCTTTTCCTGAATATTTACTGAGGCCTGATCAAATTTGCTATTCAACTGAAAAGGAGTGGAATTTAGTTAGCATCTTGTTTTCCTGTGACCTGTGCATTTAGGAGGATGAATTTGAGATCACTGTGGTGGTCAGTATCGTTGTAAGATATGAGTAGAGATGAACTTTTAGTTCAGACTGTACTGACAGTTGCATCATTGTTCCTGCCCTGACTTTGCAAGTTGTCGATTAGAGTTGAATGAAACCTGCGTGACTACTGGGGGTCTGGCCCTCTGTTTGAACAATTGCTTGTGAAAACTTATACCTTCTTCATCTTAGAAAAATTAATTTAGACTTGAATTCAGCTTTAGCGTACTGAACGGCAAGTGTGCAATTAAGTTAGACTGTTTTATACGGGATGAAATGTAGCCCGGCATTGCTACAATGCTTCATGACTTATATTATGTAGAACAAAAAGAATTAGTTTATTTCTCTGCCTTCAGTATATTGCCTTCAGCAGTAATTATGTAGAACAGAGTATTCTTGCTTACCTCGTTACATGTACTGGAATTTTCAGATACCCTTCAGACCACTGAAGATACGGGTTCTTTAATGCTCTGCCTCTGTGTTGGGTTTTGTTCTTCTAATTTAGATTAACTGCAGGCCTAAATTGGTGTAACTTGGCAGACTGCTGAAGTTCACAGCTTGTCAAGTTAACGGAACAATGTCTGTACCAAATGTGAACCTGAGCTTGTGTTTTGTAAATGAACTTTTTATTTTTCAGTTAATGTCTGACTGGAGATACATTTCAGGGTTTTTATATTAACGTATTAGTACTTTAGTTCCAACCTTAATTTTGGTTATGTTCTTAGCTTTTCTGAAAATTATTTTACTGTAGATCTTTTGGGAGAAATTTGACTAAAAATGCAGATATTGTAAAATAGCAAGCATTTACAGATTATAAGACTCAAAGAAATATTTCCAGAGTCCTGTCAATTCTGATTGGAACCAGATTCTGTTAAAGAATTCCTCATCAATGTACACAAAATAATCCTGACAAATTCCACCTTTTAGCATCAAAACCTGAAGAAGGTGGTTATAAATCAAATTAAATGAATGGATTTACCTCCCATTAAACCTGTCATAGTGAAATGGAGACAGCAAACTAACAAAAACGTGCCACATAAGAGAATGTGATTATTATTATTTCACGTAATGAAGTTAAATATTATTTCAAAAGCAAATAGGGATTTATGCGTATTTTAATCAAGAATTGTCAAAGACTGACGTCCCTCTCCCCTTCCCCACCCAGTTTCAGGTTTTTATTGCAAATAGGACCGCAGGGAAAAGTCGGACGTTAGAATAAGGTCAAACTTAACCTGTAAAGTCAGAATTGTTACAAAAAGAGGCATTCAGAATCCCTATAATGAAGCGTTATCGATACAAGATGCAATATTCCCATATCCCTTGCGAAAGTATGGAATTAAAATAGATTACCTTCCACACGGTAGGTTGTTGGTTTTGGCTCGTTTGACGTACGGCTTCCCACTCAGGTCCTGGTGCTACTCAGAGCTCTTGCGTGTCTTCTGGGCACACAGCATCTTTTCAGGGTCCACAACCACCACCACCACCACCACTGGCCCAGCAGCAAATGGCTTTACCCCCTGGATCACAGATTACTCCACCAGCAAATAATGTAAATAGCCTTTGTGCTCAACCATCATTGCCTCCAATGGCCAGACAAGATGGGATCCCTGGATCTGGCCCCCCAAATGCTAGCTTGCAGCAGCTTCCAGGACAGCCCCCAGGGCCTGGATATCATCCTCAACAAGGTAAGGAAGGATGTTTGGTATCTAACTGAAAATAGAACATGCATTGGGAATCACTGGTGGAACTTCAGCCAGTCATGGATGACATCCTACTGACTTGGAAAAATAAAAACTTAATTCTCTTTTTAGTAGAATGGAAAGATTCCCATCGTCAATCCGTGCATTTAAGGCAGGCTGTGCTTTTCCTCAGAGGTTCAACATTCTGAAAAAGAAAGTAGCAAGAAGTAGATTAATTTGGATCAGGAGCAGAATTATTCGGTTGGTAACGGGTGAAGGTACAACATACTACAGAAAGGAGGGTGTCTTTTATACTCCAAAAAGGTGTAGTGCGCTCTCCGTTTTATAGTACTGTCTGCCATCAGCAGCTTTCAAAAATGCTTCGTATAGCAATAAAGAGTTATAACGGAATACAAAGAATGTGTTTTGTTTTACCTGAAGCAGATAAGTAAACAGTTAGCTGGCTTTTTAGTTGTCAACCTAACTAGATCAGTTTGCACTGACTGATGTTACTGGAGGGTTTCTCGGTAAGGTAATGGCCTGGACTGAGTAGCTGTGAGAATCTCTACTGACTATCCTACTCGGGCACATATCTGAAAACTTTTGTATCCAAAGTTGTTACACCTAGTTTTATGCTTACTTTTAAAACAGCAGACTGCATGAGCTAAAATAATCAATTTCTTGTAATCGCTGAAAGCGGAAGGCAAAGAGAAGTGGCGTTTGGCTCCAGTAGGAATGAGTTGTATGGCAAAGCTTGATGTTAAAAATTGATACCAGAACTTAAATGCTTAAATCAGTGGTCATTTGTAACTCTGCAGCAAATTACGGCCCTCAGATGGCAGGAGCTCAACTGCCTTATCCTGGTGCTTTCCCTGGAAGTCCCGCACAGCTCACAGGTCCACAGCAGAAGAAGCTTGATCCTGACTCTATTCCGAGCCCTGTAAGTATTGTGATACTATTTTTTAGTGAAAGTAAATTTCTGCTGCATTTTAGACAAATGGCAATGCTAGCATTGTTTTTACTTTAGCTGGCGATTTTTTTGAGCATTAAAATGCCCTTATGTTGCTTAGTTCACAGGATATGTTCCAATGTTTGCGTTAAGTTTGTTAGTTACATGGAATTTTGTACTCTCTGCTCTCTGTTTTGGAAGAATGAGTAGTGCATAACGTAGGTTTTAGAACTGAAGAGGCTTTATAACTTTATAGCTAACAAGGCATATAAGCCTGACTCCACAAATGTTCATAGGAATTCTCAACAGGGTTCTCAGTATGGCAGTAAGCAGTACTGATGGATTACTTACATTCCCTGCAGCTAATCACCTTTCCTTTTCATTCCAGAAAGATGGAAGGCTTAGGCTTAGTAGAGGATGGATACCTAAAATAGGACTTAGGCAGAATGCAGCTCTTTTTTTAACTCTAAAATTGCAATCCTGGAAATGCTGAGAAGTCCTATGCTCAGAAGCCACCTCACTATTTGATTCCAGGGGTTTCCCAGGCAACTGGAATTATTTGTTAGAACATCCTTCCGGTTGCCACAGACTAGTAGTGATTTCAGTAATCAGGGTGTGTAGTTCATGCTTAAGCCTCATACACGTTCAAAAGGCTGAGCTGTTTAAACGTGCCTAAACGTGCACTGATTGGACATGCTGTTTGTTTAATGCACTAGAAGCTGCCTCTTCTTTTCAAAATGGGGTTAGAGGAAAAAGAGAACAAGGTTATAACTATGTCCATCTTTTTAAATAAAGAAGCTTAATAGTTACCCAGAAGAATAACTGGTCAGATGAAGGCCACACTGAACTTATTTTTTGTTGAGAATAGCTAATCGAAGTAGAGGGGAGAAACGTGCAGACCTCATGGGGAAAATGCACTCTCTAACGCACTTCTTCTAATGCACACTTCTCCTGGTCCTGGTGACCAGCTAGCCGGGCCAAAGGGTCCTTGGAGATGCTTGAGGCAGGCAAAGTCCTGCAGCTTTGACGGAGGAATTAAAATGTACATTTTCCACTTAAAAAAATGTAGTAGTCACCGCGCTGTAATCTAGTCTGGGTGAAGGAATCTTAAGCGTCCTTTGCTGAAGCAGTATTGCTGTACAGGAAGGATTTGCATTTCACAAGGCTGAAGGAAAAGCATTTTTGTAAAAGCCAGACACTCTCTAGGATTGGGCAGCCATGCTTTCAGTTTTTGTTTCTTCCTTCCAGAAGAGCTTATCTGTTTTATCCAGTGTTCATTCTAACATAAGACTCCTAAAATCTTGAAAAAAAATGCTTTTTAATAATCACTTAGCAGTTAACATAACAACTGCAATTCCCTCTGTTAGAGGAAATATTCAAGTTTAATGTAGTCGAAAACTCTTGTTTAAGAAATTGAAGTGAGTGTCTGTATAATTAGCAAGTGTAGGCAACACCCTTAACAGGCCACTCATCCCTGTGTTTCGGATTGGTGCTTTTATGTAAGAAGGATAAAATGGTCAGCCTAATTTAAAAAAGGAAAAAAAAAAAAAAGGAGGAGGAGCATAAAAAGCTGGCATAAAAGCTGACTGATGTCTTGTTTCAATTATGCATGTAGAATAAACAGGCTTGGCTAGGACAGCAATGTTAAAATAGGTTAAAAGGTTTGTTTTAGCAGCAGAGAGAGGATCAAAATGACATGTTTAAAAGAAACATGATCTGGGTCAATGTCTGTAAAGGGCAAAAAGCTAATTCAGAATGAGGAGTAAGGATCACCATGTGTATTTCTTGTTATATTTACATTATACAATTACAGTAGTGTTGCCAGATAGATTTGCTTCTTATCTATAGCCATTGTTGATTTATATTTTCTTACATATGTTAGAGGTTGATATGAGCTCTGACAACATCTATGAAAACTAGCATCTGTGCTTTGTCAACAATTATTTCCAAGAACAGTGATATATCTAGGTCAGTTAACTGCAGAATACCATGGAACATTGATGCTTTGCAGATCTCAGTCTGAAAGTCGTTTGCTTTCTTCAGCCAGTGGGCCTTTTTAGAGCAAAATCTTTTTCTTTCTAATGCAAATGTTAACGATAAGTATACAAGCCAAGGAGGCAGAGAAAAGTAATCATAATGTTGAAGCTAAGGAATGTGTTGTACGTAAATTACAGTACAGAAACTTTATAGAAAAAGAAAAAGTTGTGGGCCCCAGATTATTTCCAGTGTGTTAGGGAATACCTCTTGGACAATGATGAGCGGATTCTATGCAACGAATTTTGTTTTTCCCCTCTGCTCTCCAACAGAGGCTTCTCAAGTTCCCCAGCTACTATTAAAAAAATCATGTGCAGTGTAAAGATACAATGCCATGGGATGCCAGCTTCAGTGGCAAAGCCAACCTCGGAATTTCCCTGTCTCTTTCCTCTTACTTGCTTCTCACAGCAGTACAACTGTTAGGCTACACTGTAAAATGGATTGCTAAAATGATAGCTCATTTAGAGGGAGGAAAAGGAGTAATGGTATCATTTCAGTGATCTCCTTTACCGTGTGGGCCAATATACAGGTTTATATAACGTCAGCTGTATCCTGAAAAGCATAAAACTTAAACAGTGTTGAGGGACTGTGTGCAAGTGATGGGGGACAGTGTGCATGGGAAGGAAAATTTGTTCAGTAGCAAAGCCAGCTTAAGCAGCGTTTCATGAAATTACATCTTAAGTTGCTTCAACCAGAATAAATCAGTACGTGACCAGAGCTTCTCCACTTCAGCAAAAATCTTTTCTGTGGCTGCTGTCCTTTACTTTTTTTCCAGGAAAAGCTCACAACATGGTAATCTGACTCAGAGAAAGTAGACCATGAACTCTGATGTTGAAATACTAGCTAATGGCCAGCAAGGCTTTTCTCAGGGATGCAAATTACTGCTTTGTAAAAGGCAGCGCTGAAATACAGCTCAGCTTAGAAGGTGATATGGTGTCTAGATTACTTTTTGTTTCTAGCCTCCCAGTGGTTTCCCCACAACTAGAGGGGAGGAATGAGAGCTAACCCTTCCCTCTGTTGCTACCTGATCAATTACTTACACTTTCATTTTTGAAGAACAGCAGCTGGCACAACTGTGGTTGTACAAAAGATAACTTGCATCTGTGGCATCTAAGTGAGGTGATGCAGCCTGTGGAAGGCTAGCTCCAGTAACAGCAACTTACCCTACCATTCTCCTTATTTTGCTGGCTAGCCACTCTGGAGAAGGCACTGTCCTGCTAGCAGTCAGTATACTTGCTTTAAACAACTCATTTACTTTCTGTGTATAGGTCTCACCCACCCCTACATATAGTGTTAATCCTGCAGTTTCCCTACAAGCAGCTGTATTTGTAAGTGAGTTACGCTGCTCAGCTATGCTGTATAGTTTTCTAGCTGTTAACTGTCCTGGGAACATGTATATCATGGGTTTATAGCACTTATATATGGGACTATTACTTGGTATAAACGTTAGCATAACTGTTTGTGAAGGTAACTGAATGCATGGCTTGCCTTTCTCATATTGTCATCCTTCTTATTCATCAGATTCAAGTAATTGAAAATGATAAGACTTCTAGGGGAGGACAGATTTATGCTACAAACGCAAGAGGACAGGTTCCTCCTCTTGTCACCACAGACTGCATAATTCAAGATCAAGGTAACTATCCATGTTACTGCTATGGCATTCTTGCTAGATAAAATCAGAAACTAAAAGAATATCCTAAATTCTCAAATTTCTCATCTTAAAATGGTATTTCTTACTCTAAATTGGACATGAAATGGGAAACCCCTTCCCTTTAAAAAAAAAAAAAAAAAAAAAAGTGGGGGAGAAACGGGAGTTGAGAATTCCGGCACCTTGTGTTAACTTCAGTGGAAGCCCTGAGACCACCTTGCCAGCAGTTCCTCAACCGTTGCTGACGTTTAAAATAATAAGAATAGGTGAGGCAACTTTTCTTTTCAACTTTAAGTTGAAAACCCTCTTCAGATTCTTCTGAACTTTTAAAAGTCTCTAAGATGGATGCTAGAGGAATCATGCAGTCCCATGCTGAAATTAGCAATGAGACTAACATCATTGTCTTTTAAGACATGAATTTTGGAAACGTCTATTCAAGCTGTAGGGGTAGAGTACAAGCTGTCTTAGTTAGCGTAACGTTTTCCTTTGGCTAGTTTATCTACGTTTGCCTCTTGCCAATCTTCAATTTTGTCTGCCTAGAGCCTGTAAATACCATATTCCACGTGAAGTTCTTGATAACAGGCTTGATGCTTTAGTATAGATTAAACTGATTCAGCATAGCATTAATTTGTCAGTGCTTGGATGAACTGAACAAAATGTACAAACACATCAAGTTTTTTTGGCATTATCTGGGAACAGGGTAAAGCAGTTCTAATGAACAAGGAAATTCCTTTCAAGAAACTAAGCAGAGCTGCAGCGTGATGGTTAAAGAGGAGCATAAAGAAGTTTCTGAACTCCCGCTGACTTTCAGTGCTCTTGTCTGCAGCACACAAAATGGTCTCTCATAGAAAGAACTGAGTTAAGCTTGACATCAGAAGTAGTGTACTGACTTTAGCACGCTATATTTTGCAAGATAAACGATTGTGTTGATGTATGCCCAGGTATACTATTTTCTGAATCGGAGCTGGCTCATTAGAGCAGTCTTGACATTAGGTATCAGTCTGCAGCGTTTCATTATACGGTGTCGACGTTCCCACTGGGGAAAATGCATATTATTTCCTTTTAAGATGTTAGATGTGATTACTTTCAAACCAGACACTTCTATTGAGATTCTTATCGCAAATAATCGGGTTTTTTTTCTTTATATGTTTAAATTTCTACAGTAAACTCCAAACAACAAGAGATTTACCTGCAGGGAGGGACAATGGGCTGACGTATAAAAAGGAGATACGGGCAGAAGCTTGCATGGGGAGAAAAAAGAATGTATTTAACTTAGCATATGCACTTGTTGCTTTATGCTGTTTTGGTTTGCTGATGTATCTTTGGAACAGGCAGGTTCCTTGTACTTTCATTTTGTTTTATTGGCTGTTCTAGGCCACGCCAGTCCTCGTTACATCCGATGTACTACCTACTGCTTCCCGTGTTCTTCAGATATGGCCAAACAGGCTCGTGTTCCCCTGGCAGTTGTCGTCAAGCCATTTGCTGTTGTTCCACCAAATGAGGTAAAGACTAAATGAATATTCTTCTGTGCTCTTCTGAGAGTTCTTCTCTGATTGGGGGTGGAGGGTCTTACCTCTGACTTTTAAGGAGCAGGGGAGAGTGGGAGGTGGCAGAAAACAATGAGATGCTCTCTAGTCATGATGCAAATTCAGGGGATAAAAATCTTTGTTTAGAAAACCTTTTCTAAAGGTTCACAAGGGTGACCACCGTGTTATCTGAACCACTAGGATCGTGATGTTGCCACAACTGTCTCTAGTTTGTGGCAGCACTGTCAGTTTAATGTCGGGCATTAAAAGAACATAGCCGCAAACTGTTTCAGCAGACCCTAATTTCATTTTAAGACATGGACAGTTATAGTTAGAGTGGTATTTTTCCATTGAGGTTTTTTTAAGAAATAATTAATTTCACAACAATCTGAGAAGATAAGAGTATTTTTTCCTTGAATGAACTGTGTCATAGAAAAAAGTCAAAAGTAGTCACCCATTTTTTGGCACCCATTTGTAGACGCTGACCCAGTTAATTTCTTCTCTTACATTACCATCTCAGCCCTTCGTGTTCCAAACATAGCCATACTTCATTTGCAGAGCGCTTCTG
Source organism: Struthio camelus (assembly GCF_040807025.1). Lineage (NCBI taxonomy): Eukaryota > Metazoa > Chordata > Aves > Struthioniformes > Struthionidae > Struthio > Struthio camelus. Next base: position 20,780,594 of record NC_090945.1, read on the forward strand.
AAAAATTTAGGTATCCTCTTGTCTCGTGTCAGGTACCCAAATTTCCTAACATCACCAAAGGATTTTGTCAGAAGCAGGAACTGAACTAGTTCTCACATGCAGCATTTAACTGCATCATCCATAGGACCATCCTTTCTTGTGTGTGGTTGTCTTCCTCCTCCATTACGTGGCTTCTAAATTCTGCAACAGAGATGTGCAGACAGCATTGCCGTTTGATGTGCCGCTCTAATTTCCTTTGAGCGCTGTTGGCCGAAAAAATCGGGGCTATCATGGAAGTTATAGTATGTGATCATGTCTTCAAAAACTCCGTCATAAAACACATTCACAGAAAAGCGTAATTAAAATAGCAAAGACTCCAGTGCTTGGGGTTGAACTCTTTGTTTTTCTTTGTTTTATTACTAGTAAATTCTTATGTTTTTTGGAAAAGTATACTGGAAAAAAACAGATGTTGTTCTTTATCAGGGTGGATAATTTCCAATCCAACAGACCTCTGTAGTCTCAATTAAGAGTATTGTTTTAGCAGGGTAGTATGTAGTTATCTTTTAGGTCCACAGGGAAATGGAGTGTATTGCTTGTGGTTCTGCAGATACTGAGTTTCACTGTTTATCTGCAGTAATTTTAGGTTTCATTCCAGTTCTTGAAGGGAATGTGCAGACTCTGCTTGCTGTCCCCCCACATTTTCTCCCAGATGAAACTCCTGCTGTTGCTTCCCCACCCCTTTACTTTACAAGCTAGGCTTTACTCTTTAGTATTCTTTATCCTTGTTTCTGTGCTGAGATGGTACCGATTCTGCTTTCCTACTGGCTCTTCATTTGTATCTGTCTTTCACTTTCAATCTGCATCGGGTCATTTTTGCCCCCGTGTGAGCATTCCCTGTCTCCCACGCAGTGTTTGGACAGGGTGATCAATGAGTTGCTAAAATCTAGATCTCTTTTGTGTATGTAAATTAGCAGTATGTACAAATGCTTGTATTTGGCCAAGTTCAGGAGGGTTTTCCCTGGGCTGGCAAAAATAACTGTTCGGTGACCCACCAGTTCGAAAGTGCTGGTGCTCTCAAGCTGTTCAAAAGAAAGGTCAGCAGAATTCATTAGTCTGTATAGAGCAGAATATTTTTTCCTAGTCTCTCTTTCAGAAGAGGCTAAAAATCTTTGTCTGAAGAATGTCTCTCAAAATTGGCCCAAGTCCAGCGTGGAAAATTTCATTCTGAACAGTTATAGCTTGGTAAAGTTAAGGACTGAAGAGATGGTGGTAACGCAGGAAGTGCCGGGCAGTCTTAGCTGATGCAGTTTTTCTGAGGCTTGCCGATACCATTTGTCTTCACTGCTCCTGCCAAAATAAGATCCTACTCTTACGATCTTATAATAAAAATGGTTTTCCATATGGGATTTATAACCACTTTAATTCCGTATAGCCACTTAATTCGAAAGAACTAGGCTTTTTATTGAGGTGAAATATATTCAAGAGCTTATTTGTGTTTCTGAATTTCCTACTGTGGTGCTTTCTGCCTGGAACTAGTGACTACAAGGCACAGAATGTTCTTCCTTTCAGAATATCTAGCATATCTTATGGATGCCTTTAAGTGCCTTTTAATGATGTCAGCAGGTGATGCTCATCCCATGTAACAGAGTTTAGTGCAGAGTGGGAATCTATCTAATGTCTTTATCTCTTGATAAACAGTATGTTGTACATAGTAACTGTTTAAATTCATAATTGCTTCTAGCCTTGTGTTGAAGTTGCCTTTCATTCATCTTTGTTGTAGCTTCAGCTACAGATAGATATATCTCAATTTCTGCAGTTTCTAATGTACTTGGTGCTAGCACCCGTAGAATTTCACTCCTTTTTCTTTTTAAAGGGGGAAGAAGAAAAGCAAGTGTTACGAGGGTTTAGTGGACCATGACTGTGAAATACTCGTGAATAGTTTGTGCAGCTGCTTGTATGGTTAGGAACAGCTGAAAAATCTGCATATCTCACTAGAACTGTAAGATTCATTTCATCAAACCGATGATACAATTAGCATTTGGCCGCCTTTTAGTACTGCATATGTATTTTTATTATCTTGGGAAGAATTTCAGAAAGTCCATGCACTGTCCATTATGATGGATAGATATTGCATAAACCATGTCTTTCTGTGTTAGTAAAGCCATATTTAAAAAGCTGTGGACATTCAAGGTCATTCAAGTGACTAATAGCCTTACGGGTGTTGCAGGAATATAGCGTTTCAATTTACTGGTGTTGTGCTCTGACCATCACTTATAATGGAGAGTGAATTTTAAATAGTATATGAAATATATTTGCATTTTCAGTGGTCTCTGTTACCACAGAATTCATGTCATGTTTTTTCATGCCATTACTGTATTAGGGCAGTTAGAAGTAAAGGAAAACCCTTACCTTGTAAGGTAAGGAGTAAGGGTTGGTTACCAATTTCCAAATAACTTAAGGATACAGTGCCAGTCTTCAGGTGGCTTATTCTTCCTTTCTGGAAGAGCCTGTCTTGAACATGGATTTTGATTTCACTGAGGGGACTGTTGTTTGCGTCTATGAAGTGTTATGTTCTGGTCAGGTGGCCTGAAACATTATCAATGAGAACGGTGGATCATATTCCCTCCTATCCAGGCTTTGTTTGGCACTATGTGATCTAAACTGCAGCAAAAATTTAATAAAAAAGTAATGAAATGACTGAGTCTACTGACATTGATAGGATTGGATGCATGTATGAGAGGGAGAGTGCAAGTGCACACCCGTTATTTTCTTCCTTAATTGAAAACATTTTGGTGGAGGATTTGTAAGCAGTGGTGTTGCATGTTAGTACGGGGGGGAGGGTTGTGTAGTCTGCTTAGTGTCTCTTGCTCGCTTTACACTTTGACCTGCAGAGCAATGTACTGAACTGCTCCTGCCTGTGTAGGCAGCAGCAAGAAGTACCAGAGAGATTCTTTATCTGTAGCAATTGCATACAAAGAAGTGGGAGAAGGTAAGTGGGGACCTGGAGGTGGCAGAGAAGTATGTGTAATGGAGACTACAGGCATCGCTTTGCAGTCAAATCGGTTTTGTTCCTGTTACTCCTTGACAAGAAGGTCTTATGAAAAAATTTCCAAGCTACTTTACATCTGGGAAATCAGTATAGCTGTATTAGCATGTAGTTCTGCTTGAAGCTTATGGAAAGGAAGCTATTGCTGTCTGGATAGAGTATTGATCTTAAATAACTCTGTAGCTTCTACAGGTTATGCAGCATTCTGTTCTACGAGTTAGATGTTTTTCACTTGTCTTCCACTTCATATTTGACTCTGAAGAATCAATAGTGCTCTGGCTGACAGAGCCTGGAGAACTCCCTGAAGCTTTGTAATTAATGTCTGTCATAAATTCAAAAACAAACAAACAAAAACTCTTAATAGTAGTACCTCCTAATATTCTCTGTACTCCAGTTCGGCAGTGGAATTGTTAAAAAGACTCCGATCTCTCACCTATTGCTACAAAAAATGTCTAAAGCCAGTCTAGAAAACTGTTGACTTGTGAATCTTGCATGTATGCTGTAAATTGTCAGAAACAAAAGCAATGAGAGCGTTCATGAGTGTTGCTCCCCCTGCCCCAAGAAATCTCACCAACGGGAGACGTTTCTAAGTCTTATCTATACCAAGTCCTTATTTATCATTGCTCAGAAATAACGCTTCATCTTCACTCTCCTGATTTGGATGATCTATGAAAAGTATTTGTTTGTTATGGATTTTGAGAATACAGTATCATTGTTTGACAGAACTTATTTTTAGTCCACCACTGCTTTAGCAACAGTCTATAAAAATAAACCGACTCTCACAGTTATCATCATAGACCAAGCCCTACATGAATTTGTTTTGGAGATGTATGAATGTTTCCAGAGCCTGAATAAACCATGTGATCTTTGTTTAACATTTAATAGTGCTTGCTAGCAGAAGTTAGTTAAAAGAGTATTTCATATTTTAAAAGCAAATATAAACAACTCCAAGTGATTATATATGGTTTTAAATATTTAAATTTCTGAAGTAACCTTATTTGTTGCTCCTTAGCATTTGTGTCATCGATCTTTATGATATTCTTTCACATTTATTTGATTTTTCTTTGTAGAACTAGTCATTGGTGAGAATTTAATATTTTGATTTTAATTTTCTCCTCAGTTAATTCTCTAACTGGTTAAAAAGATAAAGCTAGAATGGATTTACTTCTGAGAAGTGCTCGTGTTGGTGAGCTTAAAGCCGTTTTACCTCTGTGGAGGAATATTGAGCTTTCTGATGATGGCCAGTCCAGCTGAGCCATTTGGGAAGCCATGGTTTTCGCACGGATGATGGTACATTTCTTAGGTAGAGCTGTGTCAGTGTTATAAGGTCTGCAGAAGCTACAAGTTGAGTGAGGTGAATATTGGTAAGGCACCTGTTCCTTTGAGTTTTAAATGAGTCATCCAAATGTTAAATGAATCGGAAGAATTGGGGAAATCCCCACGTTTTAGTTATCTGCCCTTGTCTTAGTGGGGACTCAGAGAGGTTCTACTGTTCACATACACCTGTGGTCGGTCAGAATTGTGTTGGGGCTGTAGCTCTAGCTTGTAGCAAATTTTTAGAGAGGCACATACATTTAATAGTGGTTAGGCGCTCGTGCCGCTCTTTGATTTGAGTAGAGTGAGGTCTTCCTGGAACACGTAGTTTGCAGGCAGTACAAAATGATTCAAACTAAACATCTTACTGATTGCTCTGTTGCTCAGATCACTTGTTAGATGTGTTCGAAAGCACAGATAGCAGAACGCATCCTGAGTTGTTTGCCGATAGCATCTACCCATTGTAAAAAGCGGTTCTTTATATTTTACCCTTTGTTTTCTGTCTTTTATTTAGCTACTTATTCACCAGAGGGCCTTCCCTTATATTTCATGAGAGCTTAGCTAATTTAAGCATTTTTGATGTCAAAAGACTTTTTTTTCAAAAGCAAGATATATTGTATCAACTAGGTCATACTTGTCTGTGTGCTGACTGATTCTTGATAGAATTCAGTAGGTTTATATGTAATGATGTTGCTCCTCAAGAGCCATGTCAACTCTACCCCTGTATATCTTATTTATCTTTGTGTGTTTTTATGTTCTCCACCGTTGTGGTATCTACCAGTTTGCTTTCTGTGGAAGTAAGACTTGCTGGTCTGTCGCTCTGTGATCATCCAGAAGTTCTTTGTGATGGTGGGGTTTTTTTTGTTTTTTTTTTTTTTGTTTTTTTGTAATGCTGCCCCCTTTTCTTTTGGGCACTGAAGCTCATGTAAGCAATAGGTTTTATGCACAGCTCAGCAATTTCACACTGTAAGTCTCTTCAGAGAGGAATTGCTTGGATACGTAGTAAAATTGTCCATACTACTAGAAAGCTTTGTTTTATAGCAAAAGATGATGGGCTTAAGAAAACTTTCTGGAGGAAAGGTTCTGAAGGAGAGGTTAGCAACAGTTTTGCTCTGCTGTCTGTCTATTTTGAAGTGTCACACCCTTTTCCATGTTGGCTTATAACTTTGTAATCCCCATAGGTACTTGGAACTAACGTAACGGAGATTCCTCTTCATATTTACCACCACTGGAAATGAAATGTCAGAGCTGACTAAATGTTTCATGTTGTTGAAGACAAATCTCACCTTTTTCGTTTGTGCAGACTTCATATGACCCTCTGTATTCAGGTTATTTGAAATTACCTTATGTTGTAAGACACAAGGCTTCTTCTCCAGTGTAGGTAACAAAAGCTTCCTTCTTCCTTCAGCAGCTGTAGACCAGTGAGTAGATTATATTTTGCTAACTCTGAGTAGTAAGTAGGACAGATAGCTTTGCAAGCTCTGCATTCCTGGTCCCTGGATTGTCCAAGATCCAGTAGGAAGTGATCTTGTCAATGTGTTAGGGAAACTATCCAAACCATCTGTGCTAATTGCGATATTCTTCTAAAACATGGTGAGAGTGGAAGCCGTGCTCATATGATAAAACTTAATAGGACACTTAGCCTGACTGTGTTGAAACTTTCCCTTTTTCGTCTGCCGGGACAGGGGCCTAGCCACTAAGCTATTGACCAGTATATACAGAAGAGTTTGACACCTTGTTTAGACTTCCACAGAAGGAAATCAGTGGACCAGAGAGACATGCACCAATACCACACTGTAGCTTGCAACTAAGCCAGTTGGCTTAGAGATAGGACCATGCTACAGCACGTTCCTCCTTGTTCTCAGATTCGGTGTTTTTACACCTAATCCGTGGTTGAGCTGTTTAGAATAATCAATACATGTAGAAACTATCCTGGTAGCATAAACTGATCCTGAACTCACTGCTGCATGCCCACCTTGTTAAGTGTAAGCCTAAGTACTGCTGTTTTCCAGATATTAAAATAAAACATATTTCGAAGCATCCTTGTTGACATCTTCATCTGAGAGAGGACTGTGAGACTTTGGTCTCGTAGCTCTGAGTCTGCCTGGACTCTGGAGCGGAATAGATTTTTGACGAATCTTGCTACTTTGTCAACACCATTTTTTCCCTGCTAGCTAGCTAGCTAGGTTGATGTCTAGGTTTTTTGCATGGCTTCTTTAGGGATCCTGACTATCCGATGCATGGGATAGGGAGCCCAGAACCCATTGCCCTCTCCAGATGTCTCACCAGAGAGTTTTATACCACTCTGGAGGCCAGTGCCTGTAAGCTAGACTTTGCAGTGCCTAAGGTAGAGATGCATAAATCCTGTATTAGATAAAGCTTTCTATATGGAGTATGCCCTGGGCTAGTCTGGTGTTAGTAGTAAAATATTTGGAATGGGATTGTTTCCCAAGACTTCATCATGTAGGAGAATATTTTTGTTAGCCTATTAGGCTGTAAGAACAGAGGCTGCGCTCTGTAAGGATAGAACTTTCAGAGCCAAAGTTAGCAAAGGCTTTGACTGCAGAGTTTTTACTAAGCCAAGTAAATTTACTGATTTAAATTTTTTCTGCTTTTTGTTTTTGTTATACATTTTTAAAAACTTCCTACTTCTGTAATACGTTGTTCCACGCACCATTGTTGTTTTAATAAGAAGGTAATTCTGAAGGAGGTGGGGACAGTGACTTGGAAAACTGACAATTGTATGTTTCTTATATCCCGATAGTACTCAGAATCCTTGATTAATTTATGCACATTTGAAGGGAAACTGCTTTTCTAAAGATTTAGTTAAGATGCTGCAGTTAATTTTCTAATAAATTAGGGGCTGTGTCTGTTCTTCAGAATGGTAACGGTGGAAGAAAAAAATGACTAAGCAACAGTCAACAGGGAAGGGAAACGGTGAGGAAAAACAATATTCATATCCACTTAATTAGCTAGCATTTGCCAACAAAAATTAGGCACAAGTGAAAGATTACTTTGGCTCTTGCTAGGTGTGGTCTGTGACTCAAAATAGCTGCTGAGAAGGTATCTGCATTCTGCATGTGCGTTTCCCTCTACAGACTGCATGCTACTCTCCTGAAATGGTGTTTGTCTCCTCTTAAATGCTGGCCAAAGTTAATCATAGCAACAGCAGTAAATTAAACATTGTAAGACTGTGCAAACGCTAAGCTTTCAGGGATGTTATTCAGTTACCCTGGAAACTTTACAGAGTCAGAACACACTGGTTTTTAGTAAATTCAGGATGAGACGTTTGTATTTTGCTTTTGAAACTTTTATACATATTTTTTTGTTTACCAGTGCATTAGTGCAATGTTATATTCTGAATGTAGCAATGTGGAATTATGTTATTCCATAGAGAAAAAATACAGATTTTTTAAAAAGTTGAATCGGAAGCTGATTTTGACTTTTAGAATAGTATCAAACAAACATTAGAGCATATTACATCTAGGTCCTAATCGCGGCAGGTTCTAACGCTGTCCTGTAGGAAAATAAGAGGGTCTAAGCCTTCTTTTACAGAATGTCCCATCATCTTTTTTATGAGAAGGGAAGCTCTTCTCCTGGTAGGATGGGAAAGTGATGTTCCAAAACTGGACTCCTTTTTCATACTGTGTTTAACGGAATTAGGTAATCTGCCCATGCTGAATGGAGGCATAGGTTACCTCCTCAGCCCTAGAGTAAAGGAGCAAGAGAACAGATTTGCGTCCTTCCCAGGACTGCTTAGCTCATAGCTTAGTTCCACGCTTCCCTTACCTGTAGCATTGAGCAGAAGCTCAATCTTAATAAAAGAGAATAGAAAGGAGGGTGATTGCATACAAACGTTTTGAATGTTGGGAGGTCCCAGAGTCTCCTTGAAGCATCCAGCTGTCATAGCAGTGGAAGTATTCATGGAAGGGAATCTCAGAACATGAACATTCCTGCCTGATGTGATGCTTTTAAAGGAACAGCTAGGTTTGCTACTGACCTTCAGAACTAAGCTTCTATATGACGTGGAAATGACTTTCCTTTTGAAAAGGACATTAAACTCATTCCAGATCTCCTTGCCTCAGAGATGAGGACATCCTATGTTGCTTTTTGTTCACATAAAAAAAAAGTTCTCTTTATTCTTGCTAAGTACTCTTGTGGCAGAGGCAAGTGGGCAGCTACAGCTGGCTTATGAATGCAGCATGCCACCACTTTTAACTACTCTCAGTTCTTTCTAATATCAGTGGAAATAAATTAATTAGCCTTAGAGGTATGTTTACAAATAAATAGTGTTCAGGGAGGCCCAAAGGTAAACAAAACTATCTTCTCCTCCTCCAGTTAAACACTCTTAAACCTGCCAATATTTTTTTCCTAATTGCAGTTTCTTTCTTAAGTTTTCTTAGTTTCTTCAGTTGTGCCAAAATACGAGCAAGAGTGCTCCTGTTGTAAAAAGTTCTCAGGCATGCAAACATGAGTAGTCAGTTGCTTTAAAAAGTTTCAGTAATGCCTTCTAACAAAAGAGAAACAACTCTGGGTGTTTGAGAGGGAAAGAAACACTCTATTCACCAGACTATTCATTCATGCTATAAATCTTAAGTCAGTAATTGCTTTTCTATCAGATCTTGAGATATACACTCTCACGCACACTCTCACGCACACTCTCACACACATTTTTGGCCTCTAAAGCTGACAATAGCCCTGGAGGCCAAAGCAGTCCTGAAATCCCAAGTTCATTTTTGGTTTTGTTCATGCTACAAAAGTGTTAAAAATATTGCTAACGCTCTCCTGTTGCAGTATTTCATCTAGGAGAAGTGTTGCTTCAGAGATCACAATGCAACACTCAGATTTATTTATGAACTTAAATATTTGTTCCCTAAATGTAGAGCTCTGCGTTCCACGAGCACTGTTTGAAGTGTTGCTTGATTAGTTATCCTAAGGATATTCTAGAGCATGTTAGAAATGGTAACAGCTGTGTTTGCATTAAATGGTCTTTGACCTTTTAAAACAGAATTGATCTGCTAGCGTATTCGTTATGTTTGTATGTCAGTAGGCTGTGCCTCTATTTTAAATTGTGGTGTTAGATTTATCATGTATTTAGCAGTCTTGAAAAATTGTGTGTGAGGATAAACTTAACATTCGTGTGACCGTTCAGCAAGGAGAAGTCAGTAGTAGTAGTATTTCAATCACAGATTCTGCTTTGCTCTCTTGAAAATACTTTAGGACTCTCCTGCCATAGTCTGCAAAACATAAAAATGATGCCCGAACAAGACATCTTTACTAATTCTAATTACTTCTGTAAAATGTGACATTAAACATCTTTTATTTCATTCTCTGCTGAATGAATGTCAAGCCAGACAGAGGAAAAAATCAGAATGCCATCTCACTGAAAATCAGACTTCTGATTTCATTGTGAAACTCCAGTGACGATTAAAGCTAGAGTATCTCCCTTGCGGTTATTACTTACCGTGTCTGCAGAGAGGCTTCTTAAAAGTTACCTTTCTTATTTTCCTACAGTTTTACAGTTAGTGTGACAGCAGTGCCGACAAATCTCTGACAAGGACTGTAGTGCTGCACCATTTGTGATACTGATGTGTGGGAAGTGGAGCTGTGGGTTAACACAGACATGAACCTGTCTCCTCTCATGCAATTTAACATGTGCATATCCCACTTAGGGGTGCTAACAGGAGCGGCTGGAGGGGTTGTCCTAGAGAAGATGTGTCTCTCTTTTATTCCACCCTTTGTTCCCGTCTTGTATATACGCCTCTACACCAGTCCCCCTTTTACTGGGATGAGCGTAGACTGAACTGAGAGAGGTTCTGCTAGACTTCCAAAACGTTAGCACTTTAAAACAATCGGAAGTCTGTTGTTCAGCCCAGGTTGTTGATTATCCAATTTCATGCTCCTGCTTGTATCATCAGTTAATCCTGGCTACTGACCTTCACTTGAGATACAGCATGTCCCTACATCCAAATAACAGTCAACACTTCAAAGTTGAGAAGTGCTAGAGAGCGCTGTCTTGTTAATGCTTGGTATTCTCTGCCTGGGATCCATGACCAGGGCAACTTGTGGTGCTTCTCTTAAGCCTGGCTCGTAAACTTTTTTTTTTTTTTTTGTCTTCTGTCAATTATGTGGTATGGTAGTTTTAAAGAATAAGCCTAGCTAGTTTTTAAAAGCCAGTTCTCACTTTGCTAGTGGAAGGATAACTTTTCTATGCCAAAATTGCATCGTTATTGTATGTATTTCCCCCCACCCTCAAACTTTTTTAAATCCTTCTTCTCACGTTGAATAGAGTAGCCTGTATTTATACTTTTCACACTGCTAACTCTACAGGTGGTATTTGCAACCAACTGAATAAAAAGGGAGTGAATAACGATTGCATGGAAAGACTAAGGTATGATTCACTGAAATCAAAGAGTGTCTTTCTGTTTATTTTGGTACATACTGGATCATGTCCCATGTGCGGTGCTGACTTGAAACTCAGCAAGCATGCACCGTAGTTTCTGCATTGCTGAGCATGCAGTTGAAGGTTAGGCCTCAGTCTGGAGTGTTTTTGAGTGGAAAGATCTGAACATGCTTCTTCCATTATCACGTGGTCTGTAAAGATCAGGTTTGAGCCAGGAGATACTGCATGGTGTGGTTGATACTTCAGCCATGCTGCAGTTAGGCAAGCAAACAAAAAACAGTTGAAAAAGCAGTGGCTACAGAGAACGTTTGAACCTGATGTCAGCCTTGCAGAGGAGACAATCCAGATTTGGGGTTTGAGTCATATATGCTGAGGAGGCTGATAGGGTTTAACATCTAAAAACCAAGAATAGGCAAAATCATTTCTTCAGAGGGAATGGTTTCTGATAAAAGGCCTTAGGAAGATCACAAAGGGAAATACTTTACTTGGTATTTTAATGCAAATCAGTAAAGCAGCTCAAAACCCAGGGATTATTTGTAGACTTGTAAATCTTTCCCCAAAGCAAACTATGATGATATAATAAAAGAAAGCAAACCTTTCCAGCAGTCCTAGGAAATACAGACAGTTGGATTGGGGGGGGGGGGGGGGGGAACAAAAGCAAAACCCTATATCATGAATCCAGAACCCACAGATGTTGTGTTTCAAACTTCTCTTTGATTATTCTGAGGAGTTTTTCCTCCTCTGTTTACTGTAAATGTAAGATCTGGATGAGGCAGTGGTACCACGCTATGCCAGCAACTTTCTTCTGTTCATCAGAAAGTTAAATAGAATAGCATATTTTAAAATTCTAAATGTAACTATTTTAATAAATAAACTTGCATGAATGTTGGTATAAATAATAGTTCTAGAAACACTATTTGTTGCCCTGGCAAACTGCACAGTTTGTCAATGGGCTTTTTGGATTCAGCCCTGTTTGAATGGAATAGCTGGTAGTGTGTCTGTTTTCTGATAATCAGCTGTGCAAATGCAACGTTTAATGCTTACCGTATCTCAGAACTATGGAGTGTTTTATCTGCTGCTGTGTCACTGAGTATAATTTTAAGCAACTGTCATGTCTGAAGTCATCAAAAGATGTGGATCTTTGCAGCCCTCCAAACCTGTGAGATATTCTTCACCTTTGGAAACAAATAGCCTGCATCTAAAAATGACCATTAACTAGTCTCCTGAAATCTTAGATCCTCTAAATCTGGGTTTTGCAGAGGATATGTTGTCATAATCATTTGTCTCCTGACATAATGTGCAGTTGAACAGGCAGCTTGTTGAGTGTAGCATACAATGTTACATTATGTAGAGTGTCCCTCAGTGTCTTGCTGTGGTAACGTTCTTCAAAAGTATACAGAAGAGTGGGTGGCAATTTCCCCCTCTTGAGGGGTAGAGGAGGGGTGTGAGAGACAGACAGACACTGATCTCACTGAAAACTGCACTCATGGTAGGACATCTCATATTCCTCTTGGAAGCAGCCAGACGTTGCCAAGCTGTGTGGGCCACGTTTCAATATGATAGCGTTCCTGCCTTTTCAGGCCTGGGCTGTTAAGTGCATCTGAACAATGATGAAGTAAAACTAAGGGCAAAAATGCGGCCCCTAATGCTGATGTATTGCTGTACTGATAGGGTGTGTGTTAAGGAGTAACTAGGAATCTGCCTTGGCCATGGTGGGTAGGAAAAGGCAAACGCTAAGATATCACGTGTGGAGCTTTTGCTTGCAGCACAGTTACACAGTGCTTTTTGCAGCCAGTCTGTATGTGCAAGTTTGACGATGAAAAGAGATAGCATGCTGCGTATATTTCTTTCTTTTTTTTTTTTTGCATGAAAATGGCTAGTTTTCTTCAGTGTTTGTGTATATCTCTTTCTCCAGACAGAGACTTCTCTGACTCTCTCTTCGCAATACCTTTTCAGAGCTGTGCCATGATGATCTAGAGCTTTATCACAGCCTTATTTCTACACTTAATAGTTTCCAGCTGTGGCCCTGATCCTGCAATATGAATACAGTGATACTTTGCTTGCATCACAGGAAACCCTCAGGAGTGGGTCAGAACTTTATTTTAATAGTATGCTCAGTGATTCAGCTTTCTGAGACTTTAAAGCACAGATTACAGTCTTTTTGGTAAACGATATGGAAGTGTTTAACTTTGGAGCTGTGCCACCAATGTGTATCTATTGCTTTTTGATATTTTACTGACTCCTAAGAGATGTGCTTGCTGAAATATTTCCAAAATAAAATTCTTGCTTTCCCAGCTATATTTGGACTAATAGGAGGATAAGTTATGGTTTATCAGATCAGCTTTCAGAACTTGTACTCCAGTGAGGCCCCGAGCTTCCAGAGAAGGGAAAGTTTATGCAAGTCAGAGCATTTCCCATCTCTCCTGCCCAGTCACCATTTGCTTTGGCATAAGACCGTGCTCTTCTACCTCCAAACACAACTGATTCTCTCAGCCTCTGTTCCTTCAGCTTGCATAATAGGCACCCCTTATGTGAGTCCAATCTAATTCACATTTAGCCTATCGCGTATTAGCTTTGGTCAGAAGTTTTGATAAGTGTTTATATTTTGATAGTGCCAGAAGACGAGCAATCAATATCTAAGAGTCCATTTTTGTAAGATTCCGTCTCTGTTCTTTACTGGATGGCCCATATAGGGGAACTGGGCAAAGGGTTGTGAAGAGATAAGGACGAAGAGAGGTATAAGGACATATCGCACAAGCATACCAAAGGTCCAAAGAGTTATGGCAGATATCTAACTTGATTCAGTTTTTATTGGTAGAGATTTAAGGGAGGAGAGGAAAAAAAATGCTCGTAATTTCATAGGTGGAAAGGCAAAAGAAAAAAGAATGTTGCACTGTTTTTTCAGAAAAAAAGGAATCCCTAAGATTTTTTGATTTATATCTTATTCCTCTACTTCTCTAGGAGTTTGCCAATGACTGCAAAGGGCAACATAAGCAAATCTCTTCTCTATCTTCTGGTATACAGTGACCTCTACAGAGAGTAGAGCATATACAACAGGACTTTCCCAATTAGCAGCATTGCTTTTGGCTTTGCGTGATGACAGTTTTTCTTTTTGTATTCATTAGTGCATACTTACTCTATTTTATGGTTTTTTTTTAATGCATGTGCATTATTATTTGCTTATTTTAATTCCCACAAAGATCTATCTGAATTTTAAAAAAAAGGTATGTCCTCGTGACAGTGGTTACTTTGACAGTTGGAGAATGCATTTATACACCTAATCAAAATTTCTCTTGGAGGGTAGAAAGTCTAGTCTTACGTTGCAGTGCCCTGGAGGATTTTTTTTTTTTGATGAGGTGAAGTTTCTTTCACAACCGTGGTTGTTCAAGAAGTGATTTGATGCTTTTTGTCAATGTTTCTTCTGAAATTGTCGTACAGAGCAGTTTATTATTAGATGCTGCTTATTACTGAATTAATGGTTTACATTATTTTTAAATAATCCCATAGCGTAAATGCAAATTCAAATTTAAGAAATCAAACATGCAGGGGCTTTTTGCAGCACTAGTCTTTGTTAGATAAATTCCTTAAAATGCTGAGTGAGTAAGGGCTAAGTCATTAGTCACTCCTGTGTGAGGAGTAACGGTGGTAGAAATTCTATCGCATATGTTTCTTGGTTGCATTTTGCTTCACTGATTGGTTTTTAAAGTCTTACAAGTTTATTAGGAAGAAAAAATAGCCTGCTTCTGTCATGTGATTTCATTAGTATTTCATTGTTTGTTTCTCTGGATAAGACCAAGCAGAATCCAACCTAGTAAATAGAATATCGCCTGTGAGTATCGCCTTGAGCACATATTTTAACTTCATGCATTCTGCATAGTCTGAGTGACTTCAAGACAACCATTTGATGCACAGAATTAAACATGTACACAAATCTTTGCAAACATAAGCTTTAGGCTACTGGGACTCTAAATCCGCATTTAAAAAGGAACTTTGTGTCGACTGTTTTTGTTTGTTTGTTTTTGAGAAGCTTAAAGGAGAAGAAAAATAAAATGTCCACTCCAAATATGAAAAGAGAAGAAAAAGCACATTTTTTTCTGCTGTCTTTAAAAGGTTTATTTATTAAATGTATAGAAAAAAGTACACACCAATGCTCTGAGCTTCATGCCGTTAATTTTTGTGACTGTTCTTATTCATGCTTTATGTATAACAGTCTTTATTTTTGGTAAGGTATTTCAGATTATGTTCCTTTGATGTTTTGTATTTTTTTTCTTTGTTCTTAGATAATAATAAATGTATCAAAATTGGGTTTAAAATTACTAAAACAGTGTGTATAAATACATCAGGAATGGGCTTTGTTTTGTTTTCCATACCAGATCAGATACTGTAATAATATTAACTGCAAACTAGATCCAGGCCTCATTAAACTAATACAATAGAATGATAAGCAGAAAACTGCCTGGTAATGAGCAAAACCCAGAAGTTTTACAACTCATTAAGTGATTGTGGCTGATGACCAAGTTTTGTAGCCTGGGCTCTCACATCTGAGAAATGACTCCGGTAGCTTACCAGCCGACATTATTGGTTAATTTGTGTTAAACTCAATGTTCGTAGAAGAAAGAGCACAAAGTAAAGTAATATCTCAGTAGAGCAGGAGGGAGCACTTAAAACCCATGTAGTGAAATCTACTTGTATGTATAAAATCCCTGGCAAAAGCATTAGGCCCATGGGAGAAATAAAGGAGCAAAATAATTGTCTCTATGACAGATAAACAAACAGTAAAACGTACTGTAAGCAGTGAATGCTAAAAGGACAAGTATGATTTTTCTAGTTACTCAGAGACTCTTATGCTCCAATAAAAGATAAAAGTGTATAATAGATGAAATATGTGCTTTCTGTAAGAAGAGGCAGAAAAATTTTAAATGAATAAACAAATATGCTAGTGAAAAAAATCTTAGCATTCAAATGCTGTCAGCATTTTTCCTCTTGGGGAGATCTGTCTTGTGGCCCTACTCTGGATTTATTTTCTTGCTCTTATGCTAGCGTTTAGTTGGGATTGAGGGGAGTAAGGAGAAAAGAGACAAACACAAAACAACGTTTATGCTCTGTAAAGTTTCAGAAATAACTGAACAAACTTCCATGTATATAATGATTTCAAGTATGAGTTTTCAAACACATGAATTATAATCACAGGAATCTTTCAATTGCTGCACAGTTATTACTGAAAGAGACATCTGGGAAATGTCTTCCATTCGCTGTGGTTTTGGCAGACTATAAGCAAGCATCATCGGTGTAATTAAACTGACAAGTGTTTGAGATACTGTATTTGTTTGCTCTATGTACTTTCCTTCAATAAATATTAGTATTGCTTCTAAATCTTCTACTCTAACTGGTAGCTCTGACAACATAGAAACCTTAGCATAGCATGTAACATGGCAGTGTTAGCGGGCGAGATAGTTAGGAGAAGATATTAGAATTCTGTTTTCTTAGCAAATACCTGTTTGAGAGAGCCGCGTGCAACAGATGAGCATCAGATAGATTTCTTTGGGAAAGGCTCAGCCCGATAGAGAGGGCAAAATAGCTGAGGCCAGCAGCAATCCTCTTAAGCTCTAGAACCCCTTTGGTGGAGAAAAAGTCAACCTAGAGTGCTAAATTCCCAGTGCCTTCCCAATTCTGTAGGCTGGGCTGGCTCCTATCAGGCACTACTGCAAGGCTAGATTAACTCTTGTTGTAGGCTTTTGGTGCGAATGCTGGTTTTCTTTTGTGATAAATACCAAAATAGGCTTGTGAAGTTGTAAATTTAGCCTTTCTTATTCGTGCTGGAAGGCACCTTTCCAGACACCTTGTTTCATGTTTTCCTAAGCAAGATGCGTGTTTATTTAAGTAAAAACAGGGTTACTGCAGCTCAAGCAAGTTCACTCTCCAGTTACAGCTGCGATGGGTCACCTAATTCTGCTCAGGACCTGTAAAAAAGCTGTGAAGGGGTGGAGGGAATGTAGTTGTGTGGCGAAATCTGAATGCCCTGGCCTCCTACAGACTGCGTGAGACCTCTGGGCTTGGGCCAGCTGTACTGCAGAATTTGGGTAAATGCTGAACAACTATCTCTTGATCTAGGGGATGTCCGATACGAGTTAAGTCCGAGCAGCAGCTTTCTGTCTCACTTTATTTGGTTTCAAATTTGCATTGCTTTTTACATCTTCGTGTACCTCTTTATCTAGACACCTCTTTATGTTGTAAACCATGGTGAGACTGGACCCATCCGATGTAACAGGTGCAAAGCTTATATGTGTCCCTTCATGCAGTTTATTGAAGGTGGAAGAAGATATCAGTGTGGATTTTGCAACTGTGTAAATGATGGTAAGTGTTGTTTCTCTGATCTGTGATTCTGACAAATGCCATAAAACTAAAAATAAACTGTTTTCCTAAAATTATTTTCTGGATTTGTTGACGTCAAGAGAAAATAATCTGGTGAGATGCAGTAACTAGGCCTATTTCAAAATTAAAAAAAAATACTGCCCAAGAAAGAGGACTTATAAACATTCATTCAGTATAATTTTTTAAAAGAAATTTAAGAAAAAATAGCAATGCTCAATCACGAAGTCCAGTCTGATACGATCAAAGCTTTATTTAAAAACAATATGTCAAGCACAGGCTACAAAGCTGCTATATTGTATATTGCTAACTGAAAGCAACTTTTGTGTAGAAAAATAAATGTCTTTAAAGAAGTCTAAATGTTCAGCAAGAAGCAAATATTTAGAACCATGTTAGATTAGTCCTGTCCATGACTGTGGATGCAATGGTTAAATAACCTATTAATCTTACTGTGACAAGTGTTGGTTTTCACAGAAGATACCATGCCATATTTGTTCAAGTGTGCTGCATGTGACTCATAAGTGCTCTTGTGCTTTTGGCTAAATCCCAAGTCTTTGCCAGAACTAGCCTTTCTAGACATTTGTATCAAGTTGGATTTCCTCAGCTGGATCACAGCAGTATAGTGCTTTCCCTAATACAGTAATCTTTTCAACTCTGAAATGTGAACCTTGACAGACTCGTTCCAAATTCTTTTCTGCCTGAGGTCCAAATGTTTGTGCGAGATAAGTTTCCTAGTTTGTTAGCGATTTAAACTCTCATGAACTTAAATTTGAATGCATTATGAACATAAGAGATTTTAACTGAAGTGTCTGTTTAGATCTTGCTTGGTATTACCACAGTGCTTTTCATCTAAGTCTGAAAGCACTTTAAAAAAACGTTAACGAGGCCTAAAAATACCCCATGAACTAGGTAAACATCCCCCCCCCCTTTTTTTTTTTTAACAGGCAACAAAAACCTGAAAAGTAAACATTTTAAACATCTATTGGTCAAGGAAAGAGGAGTTAAAATCCAGTGGTGAATCTTCCTCCGTGTCACTCTAACCTGTTAGACTAGCTGCATATAAATTGTTGGTGGCAAAGCCACTTGATGTCTTAATGCTTCCTTGGAGCTGAGTTCTGCATCTTTCATCTGTAGCTACAGAAGGTTCCCAATATAACGGACTTGATGCAGTTTGCTGTACAGTAGGCCAGACTTGTCAACCTTGTAGCGCTATTTCTGATGAAGTGGTATTTTGGATAAAGCAGCACAGGCTTCAGGAAAAGTGCTGTTTTTAAAAACAGTTTTCTGGGTTTCAGCTTTTTAAGCTGCAGAGCTTACGGCTTCTGTGACCTGAATTAAGCTTTGAGTAGACTCTGTCTACTAACAAAATAGCTGCTTTTAGTCTGTAACCTGAGAATGGCAGGCTCTTGCCTGTGGAAATAACTTGTACCAGTTTTACCTGCTTAAGCTTGAATAGCGTAGGGCTGAAAGAACATAGACATTTATAGGGGAATATGCCTTGTCCTCCAAATGCAAGAGGAGCTTGCATTACTAAAGATTTTTTTTTTTTCCATAAACGAAAGTGATCCTAAAAAAAAATATTGCAACCTGGCAAAGTGTTTGCACGCTTCCCTTAGTCAATGAAAGAAGAGCTTATATTATTTAATTGTGTGTGTTAGAAGGAGTTTTTGGTTGTTCTCCTCACCCCAAAATATAAATCTTTTTTTTTCCCCCTCTCATTTTTGTTTTTAGTCCCTCCATTCTTCTTTCAGCATCTGGACCACATTGGCCGGCGGGTAGACTACTATGAAAGGCCCGAGTTATCTCTGGGATCTTATGAATACGTTGCTACCTTGGATTATTGCCGAGTGAGTATTTCCAGTATGGAAAATTACAAATTTATGTTAAAACAAACAAAATCCTTTAAATACCAACATTAGAATAAGCACACCTGTAAGCTGAATATCAGAGTCCAGGAACATTTTAGGAAATATAGACAGATGCACAGGATTTAAGCTTGCAGTACTGTGTTTTGTTCTCTCATGCTCCTGAGTATCAGACTCAGCATATCAGTAAGAATAACAAAAAGTGCAGCAAAGTCATGGATCACTGGTGTTCAGCTGGGGCATTGGTTTGGTCCCAGCAAGCATGCTGCGCTGTCTAGAGGATATAGCTGAAATTGCAAGGCAACGTTGAATTTTAGCTGCCAGTCTTTGGCTAATTTTGAAGACAGATACATATCTAAATTGCCTTCTCAACTCTGAAAACCTTAGCGTGGGAATTTGACCTCTCATTTTTTTTCCTGACATGAGTAGTTTTAGTGGTTTGACCAAAAAATAAGTTTTAATGGAGTGGGTTAGCTCTCTTATTGTTAACTCACTTAAGGGCTTGGTCCAAAGCCCACTCAAGTTACTGGAAGTATTTGTAGTTGATTTCATTTAGAGAACTGTATTTAGTACTTCCCAAAGTATAAATTACTTAACTTTTCCAATTTTTACTCAGTTTACAAAATTGCAAGTGTGACTTCGTCTGTGTGCAATATAGAAAATTGTTTTCTGTTCTGACTGAAATCAGATAGAATTTTCTTTCTCTCAGGGTCAGAATTAAGTGTCAGTGGATTGAGGTCATAAGAAAATGAAGAAAGGCAGTTGGATCCTGTGAAGTCTTGAAGTAGATACCTGTAATTTCCGCAGACCTGAGACTAGCAAATTATTGCTGTCACAAAGGAAATCAGCAGACTGATTAGTTCGGCTTTCTCGCAAGGGGACTGATCCAGAGTCCAGTGAGACCTGCTTTATGGATTTCTTTGAGATCTGGGTTAGCCCCAGAACAGGAGAGAACTGAGTAGCTGTAGCAAGGCATTACAGAAATAAGGCAAGGGACTCTGAGTTAGAGCTCATCAATGTAGCTCCAACAGATTCAGTAAAGCTTTGCCAATTTCTGGCAGCTAAGCCTTTGAAAACTCAAGCGTGCTGAAGAGCTCCATGTCATTTTCATGGTTCTTGTCGTCCGCTCTGGAGCGCAACCCTGTGTGATGCAGCCATCTTCACCGTGCAGCTTTCAGCACGGTGGCTTTTGCCATACAGTTTAAACCAACGAGTTTCCTCAATTAGTCCAGCAGGATCTGTCTTTTTATTGCGAAGACCTGTTGTATAAAATTACTAGAATGTTATAAAAAAGAAATCTTTTATGTCACGCAGACTTTCCCTGGAAATGTGAGGTCATGGATTGCAGAGAAGTTAACAGTGTTATTTCGTAATTTGTTTTTCATTTTGTTCTAAGTTAGCCAAGTTTAATTTTTTTCTAAATCTAGTCTAAGACCAAAACTGAAAAGTTACTTCCTTTTGTGCTTATCAAATGACAAGGATGAACAGCTACAAAAAATGTTAACAAATAACAGCTGTGTTGCATTACTGTGCTCCTGCTAAGCGGATGTGGCAAGAGCACAAGTTCTCATTTCTACCATATATATGTCAGAAAATAGGCAAGGATTCTTTATAAATAGTGTTGTGATATGGGAGTTTAGAAAGTAGTATTTGGTACAGTTTTTGAACTAGCATCCAAATACAGAAAACATAACAGCTTTTAAGAATACCCACCTGGTTTTATTTCGCTAAAATTAATCCTATTTTGCATGATTCAAAGGAAGTGCGATCAAGGGTGTAATATGAAGTTTAATGTAAAGTGTGCCAGGTACTATGGACAAGTCTTAATTAAAGGGTTAGATAATTTTTTAAAAGCAAGAGTTTTCTGGGTTTCAGTTGTAACAAGTACAGCTTCAGCGGCCAGAACTTGTGTGAAGGCTATGAAATAGAATAGATAACTATAATGGAAGGTTCACCAGCATTTGATACTGATTGATGACCACTACTAGTTTAATGAGAATTAGGAAAACTGATCTTAGGCTTATAGCTGGGGCTGTGAAGATTGTTGTTATGCTTGCTTTTCTTGGGTACATCTGTAAGCATTGCGTTGCTTTACTGAGGAACAAAAACTACATCTTGCTTCTTGTTACTTATAGAAACTTGTCACAGAAGTGTACGCTCATGATTTGTATGCCGCTTCCATTGTGAATAAGAAATTATGAGTAAGAAGTTATGCCCGAAGGAATCCATATCAGTCCAAGTCACTTCTGTGTATTCAGCCGTTACAGACACCGAATGTTACAATCTCATGCTTTATATATCTTACAGAAAACTAGCTTATTCGTAAAAGGACAGTTTTCTCAGATGTCCAGAGTCCATTGGCGCGTGAGACAGCGAGACAGCCAGCCAGCCAGCCAGCCACGATGTAGATTGTCGCTCTTAGTACTGCTAAGGACTGAGATATTTTAACTCTGGTTTGGCAGCTAAGACCTATTTTCTGTTTCCAGGTTGGTTAGGAATCACTTAACAGTTGTTAGGGGCAAATGCTAATGAAAACTAAATTTAAATATTCATATTAACAAGATTGTATTGGGTAAGTGTACAGGGAATGCAAAGCAGTATGGGGTGCAGAAAAGAGCCAAAGATAATTTTATTTAAACACTTGAATTCCTACAGAAAGCGCTGATGTTTTGCTTATCTACTAAGCTGTTACTCTTTACGTATTTTATTCCATTAGAATGTAATTTTCTGGTAATCATGTTTTATTCCAGCAATGGTCTTTGCCCGGATCACCAGCAGGGTGATCTTTCTGTAATAATTACTATTTATGAGCCATAGCGTTTTTCAGACTACTGAACAGTGTGTTTAGATTGCCTTGATGGTACAATCTGTCCATTTTATTTATTGGAGATAACAGAACACTGTCTAATTTTTCATATGGATTATAATTTTTTTCTGTAGAACAATAAGCCTCCAAAACCACCAGCTTATATCTTCATGATTGATGTGTCATACAGAAACATAAACAGTGGCCTAGTTAAACTTATATGTGATGAACTGAAGACTCTGCTAGATAAACTTCCAAGGTAAAGAAACATAATTGCGTTTTTCTCATCTTGCTACACTGCAGCTCTCATGTAGCTTTGCACGTTGAGAGGTGATAACAAGAAAGCTCCAGAAAATGGCAACATTTACAATACAGGGACTTTTTTAGGTGCTGGTGACCAAATGTTAATTTTAACATTGTGACTGATGTGGGGGTTTACTATATGCGTAGAAAGAATCTGTTGTTCTCATTGCAGGTATAGCATTTTTTCTTTTCCTTTCTTGTAGCGAGCTCTAGTGGTATTGTCAACTAAATCCCAGTTTGTAGCTTGCCTTTACTTACTGTAGCTCTGTTTATTGCAATGCTGCTTTTCTCATGAAATTAAGCAGAAAAGTATCACTTTAACAAACCGGAATACTCAAAAATGTCAGATTTCTCTGAAGCCAAAACGTTAGTCATTTTTATCTTTAGCTCTTTGTCATTAGTTAGCAAGCGTTTAAAGCTTCTTGGCTTGAGGATTCTCTGCCTGGTGTGCGTCTGAGAGGGGAAACAAATCTTGTAAGCAACAAACCTTTTATGAAATGTAGCAGATTTACTTTGTGAGTGTTAAACGTGCAGTAGTAATATTACTACTGATTAATATTAATGGCAGTATATTATTTTGTGTAGCTTTCATTCAAATGTAAATAATGCAGGCACATTGAGGTTAATTGAGAGCATTCAGAATCAGACTGAGAAATTAAGTAGACAAGGTGTTTCTCAGTTAAAGCATAAAAAAGCATTGAAGGCCATACAGAAAGAAAGCAGGTTCCAAATAGCAACACTTGCAGAGGGAGAACAGGCTTTAGAAATGGAGGGAGCAAAGTGAGGAAGGGCAGGAGACAAGATCCTTGAGGTAATCTGGGATACGGTATAAATCTTTCTATCGTGTTTCCTAGTTGGATCTCAGCGCGTGAAATAAATTCCAGTCCAGGGTGGGGACTCAGTTTGTCAGACACTGCCCACGTAAGGCCATCTCTCAAGTACTTTGTTATTGAAAATTAAATTGGAGTCACAAGTGTTTGATATTATCCTGCACATGTCTCAAAGCCTTCCATCGGGATTGGTCATCACTCTGAAGTTGATAAAAGGTATGAGTGTGGTAACAAAAAAAAAACAGTTGGCAGTTTAGGAACACCTAGACTTGAATAAGGGAAGTTAAGGAAAAGTGAGAGCAAGTGCATGTCCATCACAAAGACGACATATATTATTTCTTATCACACCAGGACTCTGCGGAGACATGCTGCTAGCTAATTTGTCTGCAAGGCCAAAGTTTTTTCATGTCCACTGAAAAGAATGGAAAAAAATAAAGGACAAGCCCTTTGTTTTCTTCAAAGACTAGTCTGTTGTCTTTAAAGAATAAAAAAAATTCTGTAAGGCACTCCACCAAAATTTGCAGTGAAACTTTCATTTTGGCACTGTGGCATGAACTTTGCTGCGTGTTCGTTTTCTGTTGCTGGAAATTAAACTGACACCTGGAAAAATATTCTTCTGTTATCACATGAGGTAAAAGCCTTGTGCTGGGGATTCACCCCGTGCTTGGATTTCCAGGAACGCAAATCTGCAAGAGGAAAGACAAAGCAATGTGCGTAACAAAAAGGCCTTTGGTATAAAGGCTTGTGCCAGCTAAGCCTGTGAAAATGGCTGAGAAGTAGGAAGTTTAAGCGCGCAAAGAATGGATTAAGCTAGGTGTCTCAAGCTCCTGCGTTAAAAGGGCTTTTGTGCTTTTGTAGACTTAAAGCATAGCAGAAAATACATTTTCTGCTTGCCTAAAACATGAGGGCAGAAAATCAGGCTACCAGTTGTGCAAGTACAATTTTTTAGGTGTATAATTTAAAAACATTTGAGTATATTTCCGTACTTACGATTCACTTAAGAGTGGCAGGGAATGATTAGAAGTGTAAATTCAGAAATGATGCATCTATCTAGGAGTTAGAATATCTTTGAGGAATTATTCAAAATATTTCCTAATGGAGCATTTCAGTATAGAGTTATTGCTTTCTTTTAGATCGGAGTAGCCCGTATCTCATCCAGCTGTGTTCCCATAAAACAGGAACGGTGGATTAACATTCTAGGCTGACATGAGAGTTACAGATTGCAGACAAGAAAAATGATTTCCCTCCCAAGCTCAAGGTTTTAGATGAAGCTTGTGAACTGCCAGTGGCCATTTTTTTTTTACTCTGAAGAGAAACAGATCTGATAGCCATGAGGAAGTGTGACAGTATTTTCTATTTGCTATAAGAAAAAATAAGTAGAAATTGCAGAAGTCTGCGTGTGTCGTTCCCCCTCCTAGGGTTTGATTCTGCAAGCAGGTGTGAACTCATGAAATCTGTTGATTGCAGTGGAGTGGGGTGGGGGCCTTGTCATTGATTTTAATGGGGCCAAGGCTTTGCACTCCTTAGTAAGGTAAATATTTTCACACCCTGGCTAACTTACTGTGATGTATTTATCAGAGGTTCAGGATGATTTTAACACCCCCTTGCTACTTCAGAGGTTAGAGTGAATAGCATATGTTCTGCCCTAATTTCCTAGTTATTGGAAGTACTGGTACTATCATACCAGTTCTTTGGTATGATAGTATCTTCCGTGTGAGTCTCTGTACACTATGGTATCCTGTCTGTTGATTAGCTTATTTGTGTTAAATTTTTTACAATCATAAATCTTTACTGAGTGACTTCTTTTGTAAACTGAAGAGAACAATAATGTCAGCCCAGCTATTTGTATGGTTCCAGTTGCTGCGATCTCAAAGAACTTTGTGTCCACCAGTAGGTATGTAGCTCGACATCCTGGTGCGGTTAAAAAAACCCCAAAAATTCCTGCTGTTCCCCTTTTACAAACGGCTGAGTAAGGCACAGAGAAATTAAATAAGTCCTCTCATCATAAATGAAATCAGAGGCATAGCTGGGAATTAAATGGCGATTTCCAAGTTTCAGTGCCTTAAATATGAAACACTTTCCTCTCAAAACAAACATGTGTTAGACTGCAAACTCAGTATGTACTATTTTTGGGACAGCTCCCCATAAGATAAGTAGGCCTCTGGGGTGTTTAATGTTGCAGTACAGAGAATATAGACTGACCTTTGATAATTGCTCATACCATAGACTTCATTTTTGGTGCTAACGGCTTGGTGTGTCATTAACAAGAGGAGCTTCCTATTAAGAGAAGGTACTGTTTTAGAAGAAATTAAGCCTTTTGTTTGTTTGTTTGTTTTATTTATTTTATTTTTTTGAAAAGGATTGCCTTTTACAGAAGTGTGCTCTGGGCTTATGGTTGCACGCCTGGTAAGGGTCTAACTAGTACTATCAGTGATGCTGCAACTAATGGCACGGTAGCCCATTGCTGAGAGGAATTAAAGCCAAAGAGACACAAACGGAGCCTGCTGCGGGCAGGGTGCCCGCAGGTGTAGTTCACAGGAGCAGCCTGCTATCTCCAGCTGGCCTGGGAACTTATGGGCAACAATGAGCAATTTCTACAGTGTGTTTTCTGCATGATACACAGCTGTGAAAGGTCTAAGAGCTCTTGCTGCTTAAAAGCAATCCCGCAGAAGATTAACCCACCAATATCCAAAAATCACCAGACAGTACTCAAGCCTAATTACTATTCTTATTAGGCATCCATCATTAGTATCACTGAATTGTAATGTATTCTAATTAAAGCTGAGTATCTGATTGTATCTTGTAATTAATTGTCCTGTTCTCACTTTTCCGTGTTTTTGAGGACAGCACAGTTTATTCCCTATCTTAGGGACTCTTGACTGTTTGGATGGGATGCACAGTTGATAGGGTTGACTTTCTTTAATTAAAAAAAAAAAATGCAATGCTTGATTTATTTAGGTTGTTTTAATTTGACCTAAGGCAGAGCTTGGGGCCATTACATCTAGTTGTTTGGAATTTGGTTTGTTGGTCTGTAGTGCGGATAATGATCTGAAAGCAGCCTTGCATTTCAAAGGAACACTTTTATTGCAAGGTCAGTGTTTCAAAATTATATCCAGTTGTTTTTGTTTTTCTTGCAGAGAAGAGCAAGAAGAATCCTCAGCAATTCGAGTTGGTTTTGTCACTTATAACAAGGTCCTCCACTTCTTCAATGTAAAGAGCAACTTAGCCCAGCCTCAGATGATGGTGGTCTCAGATGTTGGAGAAGTTTTTGTTCCTTTGCTGGATGGTTTCCTTGTCAACTTTCAGGAATCACGATCTGTCATTAACAAGTAAAATACAACTGTTCCATTCTCAAATAGGAGTTGGATGCTTGTGTGATGTGTGTTAGCCTTTTAGTAAATCGTGTCCTACAGTCTGGGAGAGGGGAGGGGAATTGTTGTGCGTGTATTTATCAACATGCCTTGGGAGCAAGCAGATGCTTCAAGTCATGTATTTCCAGCTCTGAGGCAAAGAAAAAGCGGTATCAGCAACACTGCAGTGCTGAATTTAAGTGTGTTTAGACCAGATGTAAACCATGCGTGACCGTGCTTCTTCAAAAATGGGAGAGAGTTAGAGGCTTTGCACCACGTGGCATGTTTGTCACCCTACATATGAATGTGATGCGCACCTGGATATGATCTAAGGACTCTTAAGTCTTTATGGCACACTAGTACCCCTTAATTTTGAGCTATTTTTATTTACTGCCTGCTACTAGTTTTGAGGCAATGGAGTTAATATAACTCTAAAATTCCTATTTTGTTTCGTTCTGGCTGGGATCCTAAGAAATTGAACACCCAAAATGTGTGGGTCTTTTTTTTTTTTTTTAATATAAATTTGCATGTTCCTGTGTGAAGACTCAGTATGTTACAGGTTTTGAGGATTATCCCACGTATGCTATCCGGTTGAAACACTGATCCTTTCCTCTTTCTTAGCTTGTTGGACCAGATTCCAGAGATGTTTGCAGACACTAACGAGAGTGAGACTGTCTTTGCTCCCGTTATCCAGGCTGGCATGGAGGCGCTAAAGGTTAGAATGTTCCTCTCTGTAAGAGAGTCAGCTCTTTAATTAGGGCAAGACTTGATAAGCTGCAGAAATTCTGTTTGCCAAAAGCTAGTGCCAAATCCTTCTACAAATTCCAATGGGGAACAAGAAAAAAATCATCGATCATTTCCAGCACTTATGTTCCGTTATTCTAACAGTATGTGTGAACTGCTTTTGTCAGAAAACACCGGCAAGCGTAACATCTGTTTCTAGAATTTGCTCACTGAGGGAAACCAGTACCTAGAATCTGTTCCATACAGAGTGGATGTTTAGGAGAAGATGGAGAGCAGCAGTCAGTCTCCTCGTGTTCAGCATTTGAGAGGGAGAAAAAGGTCTTTAGTTACTGCAACAAAATTATTAGATACTCTGGTGGTCTGCACAGACATCTTGTCCTTGTACACGTGAAGGACAGGGAAAGCGTCAGTGTAAGAGCATTTGCCTGCCTATCCTCTAACTTCTGCTGACTTTTCTTGCAAAACAGGAGATATTTCTGACCTTGGAAGCAGGAGGAGGGAAGGGGGGAAGATATCCCTTTAACTGACACGTTTTCACAGCTTGAATACAGCTGAAGATGAATCCACAGGTCAAGGTGCACCCGCAGTGCTTTCTGCATGCCAGGGAAATCCCCTACAGTACTGACATTTCCATGGAGTGCTGCCAATTAAGAGAATGACACCATGGTTCACCACAGGATTTGTAGGGGCAGAAAACAGCCAGTGGTATTTCAAGAGTTCAGTTATCTGTGAGCTGTATGCAAGTAAAGCATACATTTTGAGTAGATATATTTACTGAACTGAAAATATATAGCACTTCTCAAAATTGTTTTTTAAAATTTACTTACAATCTATTCTCTTGTTGTTTATTCATAGTCCCAGAAGGTATGTGTGCAAACGTGTTTGCTTCTACAAAATGAATTTAACAGTCATAATTGTTCACTATGAAAGAAAGTAGCTTGTTGCATAATGCTTGTATCGAATTGAACGGTGTGTAGGAGATGCACTCCTAGTTTTGCCCATCAATAGGTTAGATTCCTATGTAGAAGTTACTGTAATGATGCATGAGCCAACGTATCTGTGCTAGATTAAGTTACTTACTGACATAACACTCCTGGTTCTTTTGGAGAGACTTTATTTCCATCAAGAGTTCAGTCTCTGAATGGATCATTTAGCTTAGAAGGACTTCAGAAAGTTTGCACTGTGCTTTGAGACTGGAAACTGTGTGAAAATTAGACTCAATTGTTGATCTTAGCAGAAGACTAAAATGCCAATATGGTGTCTTTGAAACAGGCTGCAGAATGTGCTGGAAAATTGTTTATCTTCCATTCTTCGTTGCCAACTGCGGAAGCACCAGGGAAGCTGAGAAACAGAGATGACAAAAAGCTACTCAACACAGATAAAGAAAAGGTATTTTCTACTCAGAGTTCACAATGGACTCCTATTAAGCTGAATTTCTTTAATAGAACTTTTCTTTTTTTATTTTCTTTTACAAAGATCGGTTGTGTAACTATATTCCCGTTCTCACTGTGCTTGATGATTTTAGATGCAGTGAACAATTATATTTGTACGGTCCCTAGAGGGACGCCAAAGAAAAAACTATAGTAAAGCAACATTGCCCACCAAAAAAGGAAATCCATCAGCTGCGAAAGTAATTCTATCCATCAAGAACCTTTGCTCCCTTGCCGGTTTAGTGATTTTTTTTGTCCTCTAAGGAGGCACCAAGTTGAATCATTTTATATGAGTATTCATGGAACATGTAGACAGGGACAACATGATTTACATCTTCTCCACGTCTCACTTAAAACTTTCAGTTCATCATTTTTTATTTTCAAGTGGGCGTTTGGATTTTGACTGGTTGTCAACAGTATCTAATGTTACGATATTTGTATTTTTTAATTCTGTGCAGACACTCTTCCAGCCCCAGGTAAATTTTTATGAGACCTTAGCCAGAGACTGTGTGGCTAATGGCTGCTGTGTGGATTTGTTCCTCTTCCCAAATCAGTATGTGGACGTAGCTTCCATGGGTCTTGTCACAATGTACACTGGAGGAACGCTCTACGAGTACAACAATTTCCAGGTAAGTGGTGCAAGTTTCTTACCTGTCAGATAGTAACACCTGGGGATTTGTTGGTTTTCTTTCCAATTTAAAGTGTGCTTCCATGTCTTAACCTAAAAGTGGGAGTGACTCTAGAGAGTTTACTTGTAACCCCCCAGGAGATAAAATGCAGACTTGGAAATGACAAATCCAGGCTGAAACAGAAACCTTGAAACATTAGTTGTATGTGCAAATAAGCTGCACAAAATGAAACCCGCTTACTTAAATATGCTGGCATCTGAGTAGGGAAGTCAATTACTCCTGTGTATACAGATAAAAATGCTTATGATAAAGAGCAAATAAAAAAAACCATAAGAGCTTTGACTTGTTTGTTCAAAAGTACCTGGGAATTTTATGGGGAATAGAGGACTGACTGACTGACTTTCTCTGTGCTTGGAGCTGACCTGCAAAAGCCTTTTCTGCTGAGTAAACAAGATTACCCTGTAATTCTTAAGACTGTGCCCTAAAAGTCCAGCTAGCCTGCAGGGTAAGTGATGTTACTGGAGATAGATTTGATTGAATGGGAATTCTAGATGTCCACGCTTAGTATTGAATTGGTGGATACTTGCACGTATGTATTTCTGTTTGTTAATAAAGTAACAATCAATCAGCATTTTCTGTCCCCTTTTAAAGGAAAAGGGAAGTGGCAAATACGGAAAGAACTTCCCGGAGAGCTAAGGGGGGAGGGCTGGGTGGTTGTTGTTTTGCTGCCACCTAGTGGTGAACTGCAACTTTTGTTTTGCATTTCTAGCTCAATTCTGATAGCCCGCAGTTCCTAAGTGACCTCAGGAAAGACATAGAAAAAAAACCCGGATTTGATGCAATAATGAGGGTTCGGACAAGTACAGGTAATGGTACCTTTTGGAGAGGAAAATTAACATGGTAATGTTAATGTCTATGATAAGGTATAATTGTAAATAATGCAGTAATAGAAGTTTTATACAGATTATAAATAATATAAGGCTTCATGTTTTAAGTGAGTTCAGCCTCTTGAAAAGTAATTGGATAGACTGATAAGACAGATGGATATGC
Source organism: Struthio camelus (assembly GCF_040807025.1). Lineage (NCBI taxonomy): Eukaryota > Metazoa > Chordata > Aves > Struthioniformes > Struthionidae > Struthio > Struthio camelus. The sequence goes on from NC_090945.1 coordinate 20,810,712, forward strand.
CTTGATTATGTATGCCTAATTTTCACTTATGAGTAAGGCTTCTGATCATTATGCCTGCATCTTGGGCCGCAATAAGTAAGTTGTATGAAAACCGGTGTTGTTACTGGACACTTACTTACGTGAGCCCCTCATTTTCTGAATACTTCAAATGAAAGTAATGCTTCTACTTTTCACGCATTCATTCTTGCTTCAAATGTTAAGTATCTGGGGAACCCAAACGCACAAAAGTTGCTAGATCTGTGGCGCAAAAGGTTCTGGCTGTCTCTGAATCAGATCACAGCTTTGCCAGCTCATCAGCGCTGCTTGGCTTTTCCTCCTGCCCTAACTGTCAGAAAATCAGAGGTCCCTCCCCATGCCATCCCTCCAGGTGGGCAGTGCCATCAGCAGGGCTGGCTGGTGGCACCCCTGAGAACAGGGGAAATGGTTCCTCCCTCAGTAAGCAAAATTTAATGAACATCAATAAAGAAAGACAAAAAAATGTTAATTATTTTGTTTGTCACTGTTAAATAAAAGGATATGATTGATTGTCTTCTTGCCGGCTGTAGGTTTCAGGGCTACTGACTTCTTTGGTGCTATTTACATGAACAACACCACGGATGTAGAGATGGCAGCAGTTGACTGTGACAAGGCAGTAACAGTGGAGTTCAAGCATGATGACAAACTGAATGAAGACAGTGGAGCCTTAATTCAGGTTAAAAAAAAAAAAACTTAATGATGTGTCATTTCACGAAATTATGAGCAAGAACTTTTGCGGTCATAATAAAACAGTCAAGGTGTAGGACTGATGGGAGCCAGAGACAGCTTGCCCAAGCTCTGGTGGCATAATACCACTAACAGAATAAGGTTTTAATTAACTGACCAAAGACTGTCATACCCAAAAAGCACACAGCAGTAAGTTTGCGTTGTTGTTATCTCACCAGTAAACTAGAAAGCGTTGCAAGTAAGTATGTCAGATAACTCTGTCTGCAGCTGAACTGCGAACGAAGCAGCTGTTCTCAGAGCACACAGGGTCATGCAGTTATGGGACGCAGCAGTGAGCTGAGCAGCCAGAACAGCTTACGTCTGAGAGGACTCTGGGCATGAGAAGTAGGAATGCCCCTTGTGATAATTAATTAGTATGTTCAACTACGTTTATACTGCGTGTTCCAGTTCAGGGATACCTGAATATGGCTCAGAAAGCTTCCCATTTCTTGTGTAGTGTCTTTTCAGTTACATTTGTTTGCTGGCTTTTGGTAATAATCTATTCAAATATTACACAGTTAGTTACAAATTTTGATTTACAAAGTTACTGTCAGCTGCCTTTTTTTTTGATGATACCATCAGTGTGTGGCAAACAAGAAAGTAATTAATAAGCCTTTTAATGGCGTGTTTTTTTTTTTCCTAATTTGAAGGCTACTGACTTTTATAATGCATTTACAAGTCCAAAATACTTCCATAGGAACTATAGGTATGTTGTAGTTCACTAGCATTGAGTAAGTGCTGCTAGGCGAGACTGTCTTCAGATGTAATCATCAGATCCCTTTTATGCATTACAATATGTGGCTCTTGCATGCTGGAAATTTTGAGGATCAGCTTTTTGTTTAAAAATAAAACTGGGTATTTGTTTCTGTTGTTGCAGTGTGCTATCCTTTACACTTCAATAAGTGGGCAAAGACGACTTCGCATACACAATATAGGTTTAAATTGTAGCTCCCAGTTAGCTGATGTCTACAAGACTTGTGAGACGGATGCACTTATCAACTTCTTTGCTAAGTCAGGTAAAGTTATAACAAATCAATCAATTTTGTTTCCTTTTTTCTTTGGGGGCAGAGGAAAGGGAGAGAAAGGGAAATTGAAGTGATTACCTAGGGGGAAATCATGTATTACAACTTGCTGCTCAAAGCTTGAACAACTCTTGGCTCTTAAAACATTGTAAAATTAATTGAAAAGAGAAGTAGATTACGTAGTGTAAACACACCTGCCATAAATGTAATGCTTGGGAAGGTAGCTAGAAACCTAACGCAGAAAGCTGTTATAGGCACAATAGTGGAAATGCGCATCCTTCACCATTTCCTGCTGCTTACACTCAAGTTCTCCCTCCATTATAATGCAGACACTGTATTGCTCTTTTTTTTTTTTTGCGTGGTATGGACGTTGTGGTGTTCTTTTTTTTCAAAGATAAATAAATATCCTGTAAGATGCTGTAAAAAAGACCAAAAGCAACCATAGATGCAAGTTTAGTAAAATTAAAATCTAACAAACAGATGTAGACACTTATAAAGTGCATGTCTCTCTGTAGCACGCTCTTTTTGTTCTTCTGCATTTGTAGCTTTCAAAGCCATTCTAAGCCAGCCGCTGAAGACGGTCAGAGAGATTCTGGTGAACCAGACGGCGCACATGCTGGCCTGTTACCGCAAGAACTGTGCCAGCCCCTCAGCAGTAAGCCAGGTAAAACCCACCTGAAGCTAAACCTTCCCCACTGAGGCTTTGCAGCAGGTGAATGACCACCTCTGTGACATGAGAAGTGCCAGAAAGGAAAATCTCAGAACAGGCTTTTAATTTTCTTTCAAACGTTATTAATCACAGGTGAGGTTAAATGTTAACAATTACAACATACTGACTGTTGTTCTGGAACAAATGGCAGGGCCCTTGAGGAAACTGATGCTCATACTCCTACAAAGGAGATTAGACAGCCGTCGTCTTCTTGCTGGAATGATGTGCTGATTTACAGAAGCTTTCATTTTTTTTTTCCTGTTACCTTTTTAAAAGATGTTAGTATTCTAACGTTCAGCAAATAATAATGCTGTCATCAAAAGGTGAAACTAACATCCTATTTTGCTACTAGCCCAATGTGAATTTGCAGGTAGGTTTCTCAGGTGTGCTGGAATGATTTTTAAAAAAAACACACACCCCAGGTGCCTGCATGGGCCCAACTTCTAGGGGGGGAAAAAAAAAATCCATGGTAGTTTTCAAATTAAGAGGGTCTGTTACTGAAGGGTAGGTAGTAAGATGCTCTATGAATCTTACCACTTTTATACCATGCTACTTAAATTCTCTCATGTTAATTTTTTTCCAACTTTATGACACAGTCACTAATTATAGCAGCTTAGTCTTGTATATACTCAAAACATTTGTGGGGGCAGTCAGAATTAAATAGGAAAGTGCTTTCAAATCCTTCTAGCACCTGTTTCTGGAAAAAAAAAATCTATTTCCAGTTCAAACAAATACCCAAAAATGGCTGGATTGAATGCCAATCTTGTAAGCAATTGCAGTTTACTTTTATTTTTCTCTTTCTGGCAAATTCAGACTATTTCCATATCTCTCGCTCCGATTTTTGAGGCACTTCAAAAGAGCAGGAATGGTTGACTCCCCCCCCCCCCTTTTTCCTGAATTACAGCTGGAGATTTTGTACATGAATGAATGATATAGCTAGTTAGTTAATTAATAGCAAAGCAGGACTGTCACCATTTTGGCAGCATTCAGTTTAGAGCGTTAGTTCCTTTGGTCCCTACTTAACTACATTTTTCCAATTCTTTCTTCTTCTTGAATGTAACTTACAGACTACAATTAGCACAGCCCAATTGCATGATAAAATTCAATATTGTGAACGCCTATAAGCAACATAAGTAAGTAAGTAAGTAAGTTGTTTCCATTGACATTATTCGCCTTCCCCTCTGATATGCTTAGGCTTTTATATACACCATGCACTGCTACTACTAATCACAAGCCTGGGCAATGAGTCTTTTGAGCTCAGTGTGAACCAAATTTGTTAGGAAGAGTGCCAAAGGGAAGAACTTACCCTGGACCTTCATTTCCCTCCTACGTTGTTCAAAGGAAAACCACCCACTTTTCCCTTGTAACTCTGCTTTAATTTAGTGCCTAAAAATAAGCATGCATTACAGAGGGAAAACAGCATTGAAGGTTGGACTGTTGTCTATGTGCCAACTAAGGCTTGTTATTAATTAGATTAGCCATTCACAGCTGCTGCATCTGGTTTGAAACAGAATATATAAAAGTCTGTTTCTAGGTTTTTGTTGTTGTTTGTTTTGTTTTTTTAATCAAAGAAAAACAAACTACTGCTTAATTGTTAAGTGGCTAAAAGTCCAGATGTCTTTTGCCCAGAACACAGGATAGATTCAATAATAAGCATTCTCTGCCTCTCAGCTCATCCTTCCCGATGCCATGAAGGTGCTGCCAGTCTACATGAATTGTTTGTTGAAGAGCTGCGTGCTAGTCAGCAGACCAGAAATTCCAACGGACAAGAGAGCTTACCATCGGCAGCTGGTCATGTCCATGGGGGTAGCTGACACGCAGCTGTTTTTCTATCCCCAGCTTTTGCCAGTTGTAAGCATGCTACTTGACTATCTCTTCCTTTTCTGTAAAGCTATCTTCAGTAAGTTGTTCAGTTATGCAGTGTTTTAAGTAAGGTAGCTGTGTAGATGTAAAAGACAGACATTTTGTGTCCGAGACAAGAGTGTTATGAATTATGTTTTTACTGCTACCTAGCTGCTAGCTGAACTAAACGGAGGAGGGAAGGGAGAAGCCCTAGCCTAATGAAAATGGGGAAATAACAGTGGCAAACTCATATGAATCACTGGACACTAGCATCCTGTAAGAATCTCGCTTTCTTTTAACAAGGTCCTTGTACAGGCTAATGGAAGGAGGATGCCAGCTGCCTAGGCCTTTTTTTAACTGAAGATCAACACTGGTGTCCTTATGCTTGCAATAGGTCTTCTGTAGCACACAGTGTGTTAACTAAAAACGTTCCTTCTCATTCTTCTAATCTGAATGTTTTCTGGAAAGGAACCACTGCGATATAAGCAGCCTTTTAACAGTGGCTTTTCCAGTGTCTAATGGGGTGCTTGAGTCATCCTGAAGCAACAGTTTGAGGGCTTTCCCTCAGCATAACCAAGGTTGCAACACTGAGGTCTTTTCCTCCACAGCACAGCCTGGATCTGAAGAGCGACGCCATCCCAGCTGCAGTCCGCTGCTCTGAGGAGCGGCTCTCTGAAGGAGGGGCCTTCTTTCTGGCCAACGGTCTCGATATGTTCCTGTGGCTGGGAGTCAGCGTGGCGCCAGAGCTCATCCAAGGCCTCTTCAATGTGCCATCCTTTGCACATATCAGCACAGAGGCTGTGAGTATACGAGGGGAAACTAGTCTGTATTTCAGAATTTACGATTTAGTAAGAAGAGGCTGCTAATCAGACAAACTACTGAGAGGGTTTTGCAGCCTTTGCCATTCAACTAAAAGCAGAAACTGGGTTAAGGGACCAAAATGTAATACATAAAATCTGAACAAGCTGTTACCCTCTGATCCAACCACAGGAGCAAACTTTTCACAACATTTAGAAAAATGTTCACATCTTAAGATTTTAATAATCCGTTGCAGTAAAAGTTTATTAAACGTGTATTGCTCAAACTGGAACAAAACACTTTGCTATAATTAAAGCTGCTCCTGTAGCCTGAACTGAGAACAAATTAATAAAGTGATTATTTTAAACTGGAAAATATCTTAAAGACAGATTCTACATGCTTTAGTGAGGGAGATTCTATTTCCCAGTTTAGAATGAAATCCATGGTACCCTCCACTATAAATATTAGCAACATGTCTTGTATGAATTCATAGGAGATGTGATTGGAATGTAACACCTCTGCAACACTTCCGTTTAACAGACACTACTGCCTGACCTGGACAATCCCTATTCTAAGAAACTTAGGTCAATAATGGAGCACATCCAGAGCCAAAAGCCTTACACTATGAAGGTAAAAAGAAAGACTTCTCTCTCTTCCAACACATTCCTGTTACCTGCTCAAAAAAACCCCAGCGCTGGCTTTTACAGCTACAGGTAACTTTCCGTCAAGGCAAAAGGTTTTCTAGCGTCAGAAGTTTTCCCAGGGGGCCGGTGAGTTCCAGCATACATGCCAGGCACAAGTACCTCCAACAATCAGAAGTTTAGCTGTCCTGGTATAAAGAAAGCAGATTTTCAGAGGCAATCAGTCTAAAGATTACTGTTTTTCTCTGCAAACCTTACTTCGGACCAGCTGCTAGATGGGAAAGAGACAAAAGACCAAACATTTCTAGGAATTGTTCCTGAATTGCTGATGGTTATGGGGACAGATAGGGGTGTTCTACGGCAAGCTGCCTTAGAAAAAGCCTTACCTGTGTTCAGTAGAGTACAAAAATGGTGATTTTATGTATACATGTGTGTGTGTTTGTTTTTATTATGTGTTGTACATTATATTAATATATGTATAAAAAAATTTAAGTGTATATGCATAAAAACACATGCACATGCATACACAAATCTCTCCAGCATCCATAATTACAGCCACTGCAATGTGGGAAGTTTATTAGTTTTTGGGGATGGGGAGTTTACCTCAGTAGTGTACATAATAGATACAGGAAAGCAGTACTGCCATTGATTATGATTACATGTTTAAAAAATAAAAAATTAAAAAAAAAACACACTCTCTTTTCAGCTGATGATAGTGAAACAGCGGGAGCAGCCAGAGATGCTTTTCCGACAGCTCCTAGTGGAAGACAAGAGTATTTATGGAGGCGCATCTTACATCGATTTCTTATGTTGTGTCCACAGAGAGATCTGCCAGCTACTCAATTAAGGAAGTTTGTCTCTCCCCCCCCCCACCCCCCCTTTTTTTTTTTTTTTTTAAATTTGCAAGAGGGGCAGTAGCTGATGCCGTAAGGGTGACCCACAGCTCCACCATACCTCAGCATTATGCTGTGCTTTACTGAACCTTTTCAGTGCTTTTTTTTGGGTACAGTTTCATTTCACACAATTGCTCACTATTTCATTTACTTACCTATTAATCCGTAGACTAAGATGTTCTGCACTCAGGTATTAAATCTTTTGGAAGTGTCTTGACTCTTTCTCCAAGTTGAATTGCCCAATTTTAAACTGTCGAAGCTTCAGACATATGGTACGCATTTGCTCATAACAAAATATAGTTTAGAGAACTTTTTCATTATTCCTTTTGCTAGCCATAAGTTGTATGAGAGCCAGGAAAGCGATCCAAAAAAACCCCCAAAATCTACATAAAAGAAAAAAAAATAAAGCATTGCTTTTTTTTTTTTTTTAAAATGAGGGTATATAGTTGGATTAGCTTTGCAGTAATCATGTAATTCAATTTGAGTACTTTAAAACCTTCCTGTAAAGCTGATCTAGTCCCAAAGCACAGTAACAAGCAGTCCCTTTTCTCCTGGAATGTACAAATATGAATGTCTACAGAAACAGAGCTCGGGGCAGCCTTCTGCACCTGTGGTTATCCAGGCCACAACCACCTCAGCTCATAACTGGACTTGAACGTTTTTTTAATAGTGGACCACAGGTAGAATGGTAATTAAGCACTTCTTATGATAAGGTTGGCAATTAATGCCACAGTATTATGGCCCAGCTCCCTAGTCTTAAGGGCAGTAATTAATTTAGCATATTTAATTCACATTTTCAGAATTTAACCCTTGTTAGGTTTTGTTTAGTGCATTTGCTAACTGGAATATGCCTAATACAGTACTTAGCTAAACAGCTGGCCCCTCAGGCTTCCTGTGGCAGGTCAGCCTTCAGACAGTTGATGCAGAAAAGGTTATCTGAGGTGCCATAAAAGGAAGCTGCGTGTTTAGTATGAGTTTCATCACAGTGACCTTTTCTCAAAGGACTGCCTTTTTTTTCCCCCCCCGAAGTCACTGCTTTGAAAAACAAATCTCCAATAATAATGAAGGTAGAACTTAGAAAGCCAGAGTCTTTGGCAGAGCTGTTTACCTCATACTCTAGTCTGTTCATTTCTTTAGGACCAATGTCTCTTGCACATGAAATTTCAACTTTTCAAACTTGAAGAGCTAGTATAAAGAACGATCAGTGTTTCAAAGCAAGCCAAAAAAAAAAAAAAAAAACCCCATTCCACCCTCAAAACAACAACAGTTGACCGCTATAAGAAAAATGTGCCTTTTAAGAGTGGTAGTGCCACTAATTAGTATTAATCATTTTGACAAATAGGTAAGTTTGGAAGCTTAATGGAAACAGTTGTATCCTTGTGCATTTACTAAGAACTTTTAAAAAGTGGATATATTACAAAGGGATGTGCTGACTGAATTCAGCAGCTGCCAGAAGAGCACCTTTTGGCTGAAGATGTTAACTTGTAAAAAGTATTCGTTGCCATTCCAGATCATTATTACTTTGTAAAAATGACACCAGCAACTTTGAAATATAAAGTCATAAGCAATTATGAAATTGTCATGGGTTGAGTGTTTATTCCTTCATGTACTAAGAAGTTTTCTGTCTAAATTTTTAGGCTATCAGCCTCTGCTGAAAGCGTCCCGTGCTTTTTTTTTCTTTTTTTTTTTTTTTTTTACGCCTCTGAAACTTATACTGCAGGACAATACAGACTGTTTTTAGGACAGCTAGCATGGTGAACTGGACAGGGTTCACCCAGCTCACCTGTAAGCACAGAAAGATGAAATGGAAACACCTGGTTCTACTGACTGCAGTTCCAGCTAACAGGGCAAAGTTTCATTAGCAGCAATCCTTTAAACTCCTACAGAGCATAAAGAAGATTTTGGAGGGTGTCCAATTAGTCAGTCAGTCCTGTGAGTCTGGCCATGGTAAGTCACCTTTTCCTACTTACTTAAAGAAAGGAAAGCTTACGCAGCATCACAGGGTTTTCAGCATTTGTTTCCTCTGTTAGCATCAGACCTGATTATGATAAGGAGACCCTCTGGAAGGGAAAATGAGGTCTCAGTTCTCAGACTGGTACAACCCCAAGAAAGGTTTATGGCAGAGGAAAAAAATTTTTTTTTTTTTTTTTAAAATCACTTATCCAGTAAGTCAAGAAACTAGAAGCTGGTGCAGTGCACACATAATAGGACAATGTGCCAAGGGAAATGCTTGTGGTCAGCTGCTGCTGCACAAAGTTCACATTATACACCCACCCACCCCCCCACCTCACCCCCCACTTGCTCAGAACCCACTTCCTCACCTTATTCCATGCTGTTTACTGATGGCCAGTAGCTCATGTCTGCACCACGCTCATACGCATTTATGTTGTACAGCCTGAAATGACAACACTTACCCATGGCTTTAGGGCACCCGTTTTACACCTAGGACTCCTAGAATGCTGGAGAAAAGTGGAAACTATATATTTTCATATTAAATCTTGCTTCAGAACATACATAGCAGCAAAACAATTCAGCATTCATACTATGTACAGACAGCCAGTATACTTGGCAGCAGGCTTAACCACTTCCCCAAATCACATTTGGGGGTTACAAACATAACCGAGATGCTTCAGTAAACATACAAGACTGACAAACAAAGCAGCAGGAGTTTCATTTTACTACCTCTGCTAGGAAGGAGCACAAAAATCACTAGCACGGTTCTCAAATCTCATCCCTCATCAGGTCAAACACTTACAGAGTAAAGATCATTCTGTCTGAGCTTGCCTTTAAAAAGAAAAGGCTGTGGCAGCGCAGATGGCAGGTGACAGTTCCTCTGTACTTGCTAGCAGCAAACAGGTCACAATCGTGAGGAAGCACCATGGGAAGGCACGAGGCAGAGCAGCTCCCCTGGTTGATGCATGTCCCTGACCCGTTTTAGTCACACATAATTACAAGCCTTCCCACCCCGACGTCCTGTGCGTCATCAGCATTGCCTGGGCAGAGGAGGCAGGGAAGCAGCTGTGCTGAACACTGCAGTCACGCGCTTACATCCAACTAACTTGTTTCTGTTCCACTAGGTGGGGATACCAGGCGACAGAAATAACTGCACTGAAAAAAAATTTTCTAAACAAGCGTAAGACTTAGAGCTTCACATTGCATCCCTCTTACTGCCAACAGATACTTTTTTTTTTTTTTTTTGGGGGGGGGGTGGTATGTTTATAGAATTTATCGTTAGATACACCAGTTGAATTAAAGCTATGGAGAAGGAGATAAATAATTTGACAAGTTACTACAGTGTTTGAATCTAATTTTAACAGATTAAATAGTCTTAAAAATCAATACAGGCTGGTCAGTCTAATCATGCATTTAAGACAGTTTTTATGTTGCCCTCCATCAGTGAGATCTTTCTTTTATTATTGTGAGTTCATTCATGCAGAGATATGCAAATAGGTAAAATACATGAACAAGTGAGAGGCTTTTGGTCGTCCCCCCTGAAATTTGGGATAAGCACCAACTGAGCGATTTGTTAGGCTGATTGGGGTGTCTGAATATCACAACAGTTTCTTTGCAACTGTAAGGCTCCCATGGCTTTTTAACTTTAGGCATGAGGAAAGAAAAGGAGCTCTCAAAAATTACAATTGCAACAACCAAAAATAACAAAACACACTTACCACGGATTCCAGATACTTGCATCTCCTTTTTTCATAAAAAAAAAAATTTGCTTAGATGACTAGAGGCAGAGATACAGAATAGTTTTTACCTCTTGGGCCACAATTCTCCTTTTTGTGGAGGCGTTCAACAAGCTGCATCCAGGTTTGTTTCACCAGAGGATGGAGAAACCTCAACACTCTTCAACATTAAGGGAGTTAACGTTTGAGGAAAAGTCAAAAGGAAAGCAGAGATCCATCAGAAGCAGTGTGAAATCTCACTCCTTTCTTTTGACACATACAAAGCGGGTAGCAATAGACTGGCACAACAGCATTGCCACTGTTACTTGCATGCAAATCCCACTTCTGTGCTGCCCCAGTTAGTTAACCTTGCTACTTTCCAAGCAGTTCTTATAATTTCATATGGCATGTTAAGAAAGGCCTCAAAGAGCTCTATAAAACAAAGTGGGTTTAATACTCGTTTTAGAAACATGCACCCATCACTTACACACACTGGTAAAGCCTACACAAAGTTGTAACATGACCTTACTTCATGTACACTAGTGCTATTTAGAACAAAGTTGTAGTAACAGAAAGCTATTTATATTTATATAGTTAAAAACATCAGAGTACTTGCCCTCTACATACATTTATTTTTACCTCCACTAAGCTGTCATAACGGCTAAGCTACTACCACAGAGACACAGCTTTGGCTGACAGTTGCACGCATTGACGCAGCGGCGATTCCAGCAATCACAGAGGTTATCACACAGCCACGTCCCAAGTGCAATTCTCATCTCCAGCATAAACAGCAGCATTATAATACCCAAGCCAAACAACTATATGGGGCAGGGAAGTGCTTGTTTGTTTATTTAAAAAAAAAAAAAAATACTCCAATAATTATAAATTACATCACGTTTCACCACAGAACTTATTTACTGCTTTTTTACCCATTGGAATGACCCGATTGTAAAAGGGAGATTAGTAAGCTTTCCTCTGCCTTAAGTTGAGCTTCACGCGATTACATATGACCTTCTGATAGGCTTCCTCAGTCAGATTTCAGGATGGTCCTCCCACCTAGGCCAGAATTTTCTAAGCAAAATGCATTTGCTTGTGACACAGCAAGGGAAGCCAGGGCAGCAAAGCAGCAGCCATTGCTCCAAATTAGTTGCCTTTGCATCACAGTACCTCTAGTCTAGAAGCATTTCTTAAAAGTCTCTTAGCTACTGCTACATCAACATTCAATTACCTTTGCACTGGGGCAGAAGTACACGTCACACAATAGTATGCATGCAAAGTTTTCAGAAACAGAAGACATTGAGACTTTTGACAATATCAAAACAACTCAGAAACGCTTGTTTTGCTAGTGGTTGGGTTTTCTCAATGCCTGTGCAGGATTCTCCCCTATTAAGAAGCAGGGGCAACCCAGACAATCACCTCCCCCTGCTGAAGAACAGCTATCACTGACCAACCCTTCCAGCTGCTCCGGAGAGCACCAGACAATCAGTACGACAGAGCGCATAACCAGCAACTTAAGACCGCTGAGAGATGTGTATTCACATTTCAGAAGCTTAGATTTTAATCTTACCTTTTAAAAGGATCACTAACTACAAATCTTGAATCCTACTACAGCATTAAAGCTGGCACCAGCTTTACCAAAGTAAGGAGGAGGAACTTCTCCATCTACTATCTACAGAAACGGTGCCATTATCGAGGGCCTTCATTTACTCAAGCAGTACTCCCTCCCTTAAAAAGCCATGACTAAGGAACAAACAATCATAGACGTTTTGAATGTAATAAGCTTAAAATGTTCATTCATTCGTCTCCAGAGTGCATTCTGGATATTTCTGTCCCCTACCCAGTATTAGAATATTCAGATATCATAAAAAAGTAACCCCTTGACTTAATAGCATTTAACTTCCATTTCCAGATCAAAAGTTTTCATGAGTTTTCAACCTAGATTTATTTGCCTTGGCTAGACTGAATGCCAGCTTATTCTTGTGACAAAAAAAATTTAAAAAAAAAAAAAAGGAAGAATGCCCACACTTTATTAATAAATGAATCTTGAGGAAAGAATAGCTTTGATATTTAAAAAAAGGAACCAAACTGCTTCAACTTCAGTATGTTTGAGAGCTAGAAGGTAAGAGAAAACAAAACCCAACCAGAATTAAGGTAAGACATGTCTTGCTTAAGGTAATATTGAGCACTTAAAATCCACCCTCTCCACTATATAATATGAAAGAAAATAGGAAACCAGTTCTGTCAGTAGGTATTGCCTATTTACAGCCTAAATATTTTTGCAAGTCAGTTTTAGATGTAAAGCTTTAAGATGCACAAAATGTCTTCAATTATTTTTTTTTCCATGTCTTACCATCATTACAAGACAAGTGAATTTCTGAGACAAACCCACCTGCTCAAGTCAGCAGAGCTCTCCACAGTGTAGCCAGCCCATCGATACAATTCGCTGCTCTGCAGTTGTCTGCCTCAGCAGAAGACCCGGCTCAAGCTGTTTGACTAGGGTCGATTCAAGTTAAATGGACAAACCAAGCGATGAACCAGCACGTTACTCAACAGTTAAAGTGTTAAAACTGAGAAATTAATTGACAACTAGTAATGAAATTCAAAATTTTTCATCTCAAGACACCAGTTCAGATTTGGTCCAAAGCAACAGTGATTAAAAACGTGACTGGTTGTTTTTATTGTTTAACGTGGAAAAAAATATTTTGAGTGAGAGTATCATTTGCATCATCTCCACAACCACAAGTACGCTGCATCAAGCCTTTGGGTACACACACCTATGCACGACTGTCTTACCTTTATAGGCAATCTGCGCCAGATCATTACCGAAGCACCAGCTTCAGCACATGACCAGCAGGTATCTTTTCTTCCGAGCTGACATTCTGAAAGTTCTATTTCCCTGCCTGTTAACCCCAATTAAAAAGAGTAAGGCAAGTCAGTTGTTATCAGCACCTACGTTTCACCTCCTCTGACCTTGGGGGTAGCTGGCCCACCCAAAGGTAGGTGCACTCTAACACTATCCCTAGCAGGTGGTTTTTTTTTTTTTTTTTTTTTGTTCTCCTTACACTAGTTCAGCTATTTCAGCTTTAAGGGAAAACCCAGAAACATAACTTCCTCTGGAAGTTCAAATAGGACGGATTATTTACAAGACAATATGCAATTAATTTTGCATTTTGCTGAAGCCTCGAGCAGCATCATGACTTCTGCAACCCTGAAACAGATGCACATCTCAACCAGTTATGTTCCGGCTACACCGAAAAGCAGATTCAATCTTCTGTTTGAACAGTAGTCCAAGCACTGGATTATCAGCTATGGACAGAGAATTAGAATAAGGGAGACTGAATCTACCAGCTGAGGGGGGTTAAAAAAAAAAAAAAAGTTGTATCACTGGCCCAAACAGCACCTCTTCTCAAAGTGTCTCCAATATTTACTTCTGACTAATAACATGAATATGGTTTACAAAAGAAAACAGGAAGTTTCCTTCCTGTGACAAATAACATCCTTTTAAATGTTGCTCCAAGTAGTCCTTGGCAAGCTTCATTGACAGTTAAACGAGTACTACCATTAAAAACATCATCCCCAAACTGCAATTCATTCTTCAACTTTGCAGATCTAACACAGGAAGAAACAAAATGTAACCAAAGGCAAGAGTTTTATTTACTCTTTACCGCTCCCTTGCTAAAAACACTACCAAAGGCTGTGAAGTTGACCAGATCCTACAAAATGAACTTCCATGCTGAGATTTCATCCACTAAAGGAACAGTTACTGTCTGCTCTTCTGTAACAGTAGACAGGAAATTACAGTAAAACTTACTCAATTCTACAACCTTCTTTAAGAACAGTCAGCGAGCAAACCCACAGAGTATTAAAATACCTCAATATTGGCTTTGATAAACAAGTTTAATAATTCACTACTTTACAGCATAGTTTTTATAAAAGCTAGGCTTCAACAGATGAAGATCATGAGACTTAAAAGCCGGTTTTCTGAAGTCCAGTCTTACGATTTTGGGACTTCAATGGCCAGGTTTGTTTAGTCTACCAAGCATTGCCCAGGAAGTTCAGAGTTGTGCTATTTTTCTAAAATCCAATACTGTACATACCAAAGTGAATCACTTTGAGACACACTGTACTGCAGAGCTGATCACCAACAGTCCATTTCCAATGCACATAAGGTCCACAGGCAAAGCAAAACACACTCAGTTCTAATTACGGCACCCTCATTAATGCTGGAAGCACTCCCTCTTGTTACATCTCCTCACATTTCCAATACGACCTCCAGCAAGGTCTGTTTACTACTTACATTGCAATTGCTCTGCAATAAAACTGGTTTTCCCTACTACAGAACAAGGTTATTAACAGACATTGGGTGAAAAATCGCTACTAAAGAAACAATCCAGATCTACGTAGAAGTTCTGGACTGGATATAAATGCACACTAACTTTCTGCTTTCCATGAAGCACAACATGTGACTGGACAGAATTACCAGTCTCCCCACTATGAACATGAAAAGTGAGTGCATACACTCCACGAATGAAGGGGGGGGGGGGGGGGGAAGGGAGGGAGGAAAAAATAAACAGAGACATACCTATTTGTTCCCTGCTCCCATGAATGATTTAGAAAATTGAGGCCAAAAAAGGAAAAAATAGAATTCTATTTATTCAATTTGCTCCTTGGTTTAAGAGAAGTTAAAATAAGTGTCAACATAGACACAGTACTTTTTCTTCCATGAATAAGAGAATAAGTCTGCTATTGCCATGCAACTCAGAACTGCATTTCATGCCCATTATGTCATATTAATCCAAGTCAGTCCACTCCTGGACCTATAAAGAAGGAAGAAGAATCCACATTTTGGAGAAAACTATAGTTTAAAAAAGCCCACAAGTTTCAGAACTTGCAAGTTTCAGAAGGAAAGAGCAAGTATCTTCACTTCCATCCTATTCAAGGTTTGAAGAGACGGCTCTCTGCTTTGACGAATGGAAGCTGCCAGGAGGCCGAGTTTAGCGCCGTTCAAGTGCGGGATCCTGCCTGTTCAGTGAGGTGACGTGCCAGGCCAGTCATGGGAAGGCAGAACATTTGGAAATGCTTGCACCAAAAACAAATTTAAAAGTCATCTAGCTTGAGTTGCCAGAATAATTCACTTCAGCAAAAATATGACTAAGAAAAAAAGATTCAGAGATGAGGCATACGACCAAGGGAAGAAGTAATTACTTAAGTCATCAGCGCGTGGGGAAGCCACCCCTGTGGGCACCTCCACGCCCCCCTCTGAAGCCCCCCCTCTCACCCCGGAAATTAGTTCTGTTCCTCTCTCTGCCCCTTTCTCCTCGGCCTGCTGAAGTCCCGCCTCTTCCTCCTCCCCTGGGAGCGCCACCTCCTCGGTCAGACTTGGACTTGGGTGGTGGTGACTTGGGCCGAAGCCTCTCAATCTCTTCTGTACAGCCAGTCAGGTGGGAATTTGGAGCAGTGAAGTATGAAGAATATGTCTCTGCATTGAAATTGCTGTTTGTGAGGGTGGGTCCTACAGTCAGCCAACCTAAAGAATACAAACAAAGTCAAAAAAAGCAACAGCAAACCTCACGTTCCCAGGTTGCTAGTGCCTTTTTCCTAGGAAGTGAACAGTGAAGTGATGAGAACAGACAATTCTATAAACACCAGCTTTACCGGTGAGATTTAAGAGTTCCCTGCTACAAATGCCACAATTGTCGAAGAGTTAAGATTTTAGTCCAATATTTGTAAGGACTAAAAAAAAATGGGTATGGAAACATTCAAGCTGTAGTTTCACAACACACCTTCCCCCTCCTTTCTACTTATTCTGATGCCACAAAACTGTTTCCCAGCCCCTTTGGGACTGGGCTACATACCAGATCAGTAAATTCATCTGTTAAAAACAAAAATACACACAATAACAGAAAACCCCACCCTTCTCCTCCTGTCCCCTCTCTTTTAAAAGGGGCTTAAACTTTGATTAGGTAATTTTGTCTCCAAAAAACAGTTGCACGGTCAAGAACAAAGCCTAGCGTAGCACAGGCTTGAAAACAAAATGAAATAGCAACGTTGCTGAAGTCAACTTAATATGAAGATAGAGCTTAAGAGTTAAACTAACCTGTCTACAAACAAGCAAACATGCAGTCGGCACTTCAGTTTCACCAAGTGGAACTGAAATCAGGCAGGTGTTTAAATCAAGCACATCATGTACTTCTCGATGTAATGAACTGAAACAGGGCTTGGGCATAAAACAGCTTTTGAAGCGGTGCTTCGACCACACACAATCATACACACGTCATTAGAAATTTAACTTCCAGTTACATCACGTATTAGAGAAGAAACGTATGGTTCAGTGATCTCAACAACATGCTGACAGGGAAAAGGAGTATACAAAAAGGGAGGGGAAAAAAAAAAGCCCACCTCCCCTCCCCCCCCAAATCAGTTCTTTAACGCTGTACTCTGCCTTGGGAACGTAAGTAATCTTTGCCTTGCTTTTCACATATTTAAAAAGGAAGAGTCTATTTGTTTAGGTTTACATACTTCAGAGCCCTGTGAGCATTCGCAAACAGTAATTTTAAATTCAAGGTGATGATCAATAAAAATGCTGTGCTCTGCCAACTTCCTGAACTAACAAAAAAGGGGGGGAAAAAAAGTTGCTATTGTTATAAGGACCTATAGGATTTGAAGTATGTAATGCTCTTTCAGGAAAAGTCCTTCTACAAAAAGCCTATGCAGCTAACAGAATTAAGACTGACATCATTAAAATTCAAGCCAAAGGCCAGTGAAAGAATAGGAATGGCTAATAATTACTTCTTATGAACAAAAGAGAAAACACTCAAACACCTTGGAATAGATTTAGATAACTTATTGCTTGCAGCTTTTGTATTGATTTACATTCCATTCCAACTGCAATAGAAGAATAAGCAACAATTTCTATGGCATAAGTATTAGCTCTCACAGGCAGCAAAACAGACCACGGCTGAACTTGTACCCGTTTCTCCTCATCACCCAAACTATCAATTGCTAATTAGAGGAAAATAGCGTTACACAAAATTGCTAAAAGGACCTAAAGCAAACGCAACCATAGCACTTTCCCCACTCCCATCCCTTCCTCCCCCACTCTCCTTTTAAAAAGGATGCAGCGTTATTGTAAACTGCTCAGAGACCAGCACTCACAGTATCTACATGTAAAGTATGATTGCCCTATCCATAACATTAGGTATGGAGTCTGTCAATTCAAACGTTCTTAGATTGAAAAAAATAGGACTGTCAAGTTCTATTTCACATTAGGCTTTAGGGCAGAAACAGCACAGACAACTGATACACAAGCCTAAAAGGTGTCAGAAGAGATTTTACTCCTGCAGTTAGTATTTTCCTATGGCGAAATTACTTCATCACTTACACATGAGAAACTGAAAGGACCAACCATCCCTCCCTCCCTCCCAACGCACAGAATGCAACCACCATGCATCTCATCTGATCTATGTATTTCCACAGGTTTTCTATCGTGCCAGATGCAGCAATCTTAGCGTTAGACAGGGTTTAAGATGCCTGAAACAGGACCAGCACTCAGCTCAGAGTGGTTTAAAATAAGTTTAGAGAAAGAAATTAGGCTTCTGAAAAAGTATACACAGACGGCAGGGGGGAAGGGGCCTGTATTTTGCTACACCCACTGCTGAATTAGATACACGAATTGGCCAAAATATTAGTTAAAAAGAACGAACTTTCTTCTCAGAAAATTGACAGCTGTTACAGACTTTCCAAACCACATTGCTTTGTGATTGACAGATATTCACATAAACTAAGAATGCATCTCCTTCAAATCTATTGTCTGACCTACGGCATAGCGCTGGAAGCTCTTCAGAACGCTCCCGTGAATTCTACAACCAGCAGAGAATTCTGCTGCTCTGCCCTGCCTTGCACGCAATAGACATTTCAATTTTCAGAATTACTATGGAGTTTACTGTATTAAGTCCAAAAATAAAAGTTTGCTAGAAAGGCCTTATACAGGACTTGACCTTAAAAAGATAAGACCATACATTTCATTATTCCACTGGAATACTGAACAATTTCAAAATTTACCTTCCACTAGATATACGCAGAAAACAGAAGCCTTTGAGGTCTTATTGTTTGAGCAAATATTTACCTCAAAAAATTAATATTTATAAATTAAAACTTAACACTAGGCAATGGTAAACCGGATTTGTGACTTCTGCTGTAGTAGTAACAGCAGAAATCATCATCATAATTCTAATGCACAAGTAGGATGACTCCATATGTTGCTCCTACAACTTAGGCTGAAGATTCATCCCAGAATAGGGATTTTTGGCTAAAAAAAAAAAAAAAAAAAAAAACACACCACACGCACAAGAGATCTTCTGTTCTGTATGACCACGGGGGAGAGAGTATTAACTACATCAGAAGCCTCTCCAATACCATCCTGGTGTTGGGAGAACTCTCCGGTGATATCGTAATCCTCCTCTGTTGCCAAACATGAGGCTGGTTACTTGTCTCAGGGAGTAAGAGGATAGGGAAATCTGGGAAATCTCTCTGTTCAGTATGTTTTCTTTCTTCCTACCAGATGTCCACTATGGAGAAATCACCATGAAAGACAAACACTCTAGCCCATGCAACTCCCTTGTCCAAAAAGCTAACCGAAATGTACTTTATACTGTGCTGCTTTAAGTTAAAAGCATACACGCAACTAGTGCGAACAGGAGAGTCGCACATTAAGCACTATTTTGTCTCACCTTCCCTCAGAATCCATCAAGTGGCCTCAGGTGATGGAAGAGGGTTAGAAAAGCAAGTTTAAATTTAATTCTGTCACAAAATGAACAGAACAACTACCTGGTCGAATTGTACTGTCCCTTCCAAAAAGATGAAGACGGCGTCGTCCGAGGCAGAAATGCTCAATGATGTGAAAAATCTCTACAGGCTTTTCTATGTTGCCAATTTCAGGCTCTTCTGTGATGATTAGGTCAATGTCAACGTTAGCGTGGATGAAGTCACCATCTGTACTGCGACGCACAGTTCCTTTGATGCCCATGAGGCAGTGCTCCTACGTGCATGAAACACAGAACAGCAGCTGTCACGTGCTTCACATACTGTTACACATCACAGACAGGAGAGGTTCAAACACCATGGAGAGAAAGGAAAATTCTAGGCAGACCAAATTCTAGGCAGATTAAATCCTATCCTTATATAGAGAACGGTCTAAATTTTGACACAGAAATTTTGAACAAGCTGAAGCCACCAAGAAAACCTTCCAAAAACAAAGGAGAGAGACTACTTCAAGTTACCTGGTTCGATGACCCCCACTTCAAAGTGCTAAAAGTCAAAATTATTTAAAGACTGAAGTAAGACATTTGGACTTCTTCCAGCTACTACAAAGTTACAGAAGTTTAAGTTGGAAAGAGTCTGAGAACTCACCACAAGAGGAGACAGAGTACAAGGTGACAGAAAGAGCATCAGCATTCTGATCCGAACATTATTCGTAAAAATAATTTTTAAAGTTCTCAGTAATAAAATAGCCAGCCAAAGTAAAACTGTTAATACAGGCATTTTTCAGATCGTACCTCTGTTACGAAAGTAGCCTTCGCCCCCAAATTCCTTTCTAGGACATACAACAGCATAAAAAGAAGTAAAATCACTATCAAAGTATCAATGTGGTCCGAGTCAGTTCTGCCAGCATTAAAAATGTTCTTTAAGTGTAACATGCACTGCTTTCCTTTCCCCTGCAACATTATGCATCAACGGAAGTGACTAGTATATAGGATCTATGAATGAGGAAACACCATAATTGGTACAGGATGAAACGAGGGTTCTACATACTGATTTCAGAGTTCTGTTTCTGGAAATACTATGCTCAAACGAGCAATTTTCCTTAGGTCATAAAACAATGATTTACTAAGCATCACCAGATGGCTCTAAGAAAGTTGCAGACGAGTACATAATCACTTCCAGATTTTTGGCAAGGCCTTTAAGAGTTAGTGAATAAATATGAAAGGCAGAAAAGGTGACTTATCAAATATACGTGCAGTTGATCAACTACACGTAAGTTACAGGGTTGTCAGACCTTTAATTTAGCTAAATAAAACACAGAACACTGCTAAGCAAATTATCCATCAGGCAAAGTCTAGTAAGTCTGCTCTTTAGAAGAACTACCCAAGAAGTTCTATTTTCGTAATTCATTGGTACCTTAGATACTATCACACAGGCACAGAGCACAAAGCCTCCTTCTAGAGAGATGCCTAAACTGAACATGGAAGATAACATTTGCTATTGTAATCACTGGTAAGTGCATCTTCTACAAAGGATGGAGCTCTCTATTAAGTCCAAATAAGCTAGTTCAATTTTCAGCATTCAGCATAAACAGTAACGACCCCAGGCCAACCTTTTTTCAGTGAACAGAAAATTCTCTAATACCAGAAAGCAAAACAATCCCCTTTTAATGAAGTTATGAAGTGCACAAAAAACCCAGCTGTATTAAAGATTTAACCACTTACTCATGAGCAAGGTGCACACATTTGCAATACTATATGAGATAAACATACAATATTCAGGTTTACAACAAATGTAACAAACTTTTAAACAAATTTTGGATTAACGTGAATGCAAATTAAAGAAAGATTCCCAATATCTTAAAGGGAAGTTTGAACTCCTAAAAACTGACAAATTTAAAGTGATTCATGAATGCGGAATGAGTCCTGGAATTAATGACCATTAAATTATTACATTATTATTATTAAATTATAATATGTAACACAAGATATATATCTAATAATTTAATATGTATAATATTTTAAATTATAACAATACGATTATTATTAAATTATTAAATTGTCAGCCAACTCTTTGTATTCCATCTAACTGCCACAGTTGCATTCACGTATGCCCCAAACAATTCTTTATTATTCCCATCTACTTTTTTCCAAGTGCATGAATAACATACCTTATGTCTTGTAAATCAGAACACTTTTCTCTCTGTACTTCCTTCAAAATACATTTCCTCTACAATACATCCCTAAGAAACTGCTTAATTTAAACCAAGCTGTTTCTGCTGCTGGTGCGTAACAGTCGTCTTCAGGAAGTCAGGAGACACCCACTGATCCAATGTCCCTAACAGCCTTCTATCCGGTTCAAGGTCTGTGCACATATCTGCACACGTGCGTTCAGAACCATTAGCTAGCCTTCCGGAGTGTTTTTTGGTGGTGTTTTTTGTTTTGTGTTTGTTTTTTGTTTGCCTGCTTTTTTAATTGCATCAGTTTCAAAGATTTATTTTGACGTCAAATTCAGGCAAATTCTACTGCCCATTTAGTCCCAATCAAAAGGGATTCCTGCCCTAAAAACATTACACTTCCAATACAGAAATAAGTTTATATGCTATAGAAGAGGTATCACTAATAGGCTAATTGCTTATTTACTGTTCACCCATAACTGAAACAATCCAGAAGGCAGTGTACAGTAATATTTTCTATTAAGGTTCCATTGCCATGCTCAGGATCCCCCCAACCCCATTCCAGCAGTCTACAAACCCTCTTCAGCTATCTGCATTTCAACGAGGCTTAAATGAATAGCACGTATGGAAGTTTAGAATACACATTTACTCAGCAGTGTTAAATGCAGATGATACTTCTATACTTCATCAAACTGAGTAAAGTCAAGGAAGGGACAGAGAAGGGACAGAGAAGGGACAGAGAAGGGACAGAGAAGGGACAGAGAAGGGACAGAGAAGGGACAGAGAAGGGACAGAGAAGGGACAGAGAAGGGACAGAGAAGGGACAGAGAAGGGACAGAGAAGGGACAGAGAAGTTCGTCATCTATCCAATGAGTATTTTTTTTTTTCCATACAAATACACTTTGCAGACGAGAACTTTGGAGCCCTGATGTCCATTTTCCTGAAAGCAGGTCACCAACTACCGTGGAGCATCTGGTGTTTGATTAGCAGAAAGGGACAAGGTGAGAACAGGGGAGAAATTGAGCCAAGCCTTTACCTTGGTCCTTTGGAAAACAGCCTTCGGGTCTAGAGTCTTGGTCTTTCCAGGATTGTTTTTATTGGTTTTAATCCAACAAATGTCCTCACATCTTCTGTAACCCCATTTGCGTAGACACTAAAATGTTACGGACACACAAAAATAAAGTCTGTACTATACCTGAAACTAAAATTAAAACCTGAGCAGTAAAATAGCTTTTTTGACTTTTCTTAAAACTTACCTGGAAGATAAACCTGTTACAGATGCATGACATATATCGATTTTACCAGCACGCCTCTGCTGTGTTTTGTCAAGCTTCCAAAAAAAATACAGCTTATGTGCACACTGACTTGTCTACACACCACTTTTAACACCTAATCACCACACAGATTCCTCCATAAAACTGTATACTCATTTTTACTATCTAATGACACTTAAAATTTAAATCGGAATCTATCTAACCAATAAAGTTATCAGCTGTCTTGGCCCTGTCTCCATTAATACCTGCACTCTGGTAGGGTTTCACACCAAATTGAAATACTAACAGAAAGCTGATGAAGAGCCAAAAGCCTCTGCAATCGTTTTGTGGCTTTCCCTAAGTCTTTCCCTAAGAACTTAAACATCCAGTTTTTAATCCTTAATTTCTGCTAGTGCAGTCTTGGAAAGCGAGGAAATTTGGCATTAAGGACTCAAGCTCATCTGGCTATCGCTATATTCAAGAACTGTCCAGCTATGCCTATGACCAATCAATTGTCCACAAGAGTACTTTAACCTACCTCAAAATAAGATGAGAAAGCAAACAGATTAGTAACCACATGTTGCCCTTTAACAAATACTATCTTGTTGTTTTAATAGGAAGCATTGGTCATCCTAAGAAATGAACGTTTCAGCGTAACAAGAGCACACTGGAAATTCTTACTTCACTGTTCCCAACACAAGCACCCTACCACAGTATATAGAAAGATTACTTTAGAACTCCAAGATTGTCTAGTGCAATAAAACACGATTTTATCACACTTCATAAAACTGCCGCACTTTCCTATCAGGAGGAAAGTTTCTGGATAAAACTATTAAGATCTCTGTATTAAAAAAAAAACCACACACACACACAGAGTGATGTAACCACACTAAATGCGGCACCTTGCTCCTTACAGCAACACGCATACAACAAAAATAAGACAGCAACACAGGTTTCTAGACACTACAGAGTATGCTTCCTCAAATAGTCACAGAGGATCATCTAGAAAATAACAGCATCTAAGCAGCCAATGTCAGATTACACCTACCAAAATTATATACCCTCTAGCAGAGTAACAAAACATCTCTCGGCATTCGTAGCCGAGAATTCTACACAGAGACAGTCAATGACAAAAATAAACTCTTAAGCCTGTCCCCGATTAATTTAATTAAACATTGTCTTACCACTCTGCCAAGGTCCAGACCCTCTCCTGAGCCACACCACAGAAACACAAATGACCTTGGGGCTGCAATCTCTTCAATTTCCAGCTTCATGATCTAAAAAATAAAAGAAAGTGTTTCTGAATGAAACACTGTGGGGAAGACACACATACAAAAACATCCTTATTCCTATTACTGTATAGGAAAGACTCTCTCCATTTCCTCTTTAGGGAAAAAGTTGTAAGACTTATTCAAGACAGTGGTTCAACACTGACAAATGAGTAACATTCAGAGTGAAATAACTTCAGATGCAAAGCATCTGTTACTCATTACAAGTTGAAGAGATTCATCTGTGACTTGGTTACACATCAAATCAAGCTTCATTCAGTGCCACTGTGAAAAAAAAAACAATGCAGCAGAATTCATTCTAAGACTGTACAGAACACTGAGTCTTCAGACTCCTTACTCAAACACTTCCAATTTTTCCTGTTAGGACAGAACATGTTCCCCCCCCCCCCCCCCCCCCGAGACAACACTGCCAAGCACTACTCTGGCGTGATGTAACGCAGCATGGCTAACATGGAAGTTAACTACAAATTCCTATCTATCTCTAACAGGTAGGTTACCTAATCTCTTATCAGAGGCATGAATTCACATTTAGAGATAGAATACATTTTACTTGTTCTCACGATTCTTTTGGTTGGCTCAGGCACTTCTGGAGCTATGTATTTGCAAGTTCCAGCTGAGCAGACAAGCTAAATCTAATTCAAAGTAACCCCTCCAAATTGCATAGAACAGAAATGAGGTAAGTCGCAGTAACAACTGCTTCAGTCTAATGATTTGCTCCTACTATTATGAATTAGCTGCTAACGCAGACATCATCCGACATACCTGTCAGATATGGTTTCTAAATAAAAGGTATTTATTAACTTCATACTCCCACTCATACTCCTGGATCTAAGAATTTATGACATGATTACTCTAGCACTTTTTTGATCACCTGAAAGAGATTGTCTATTTGTGGGGGGGGGGGAGGTGATAGATAGAACACAGACACGCAGAGCAAGGCTAGTTTATCATCATCCAACATTACTACTACAAGTTTTTATTCAATGCCTAAGTGCAGAATACTCTGCTAATACATGAGAAATACTACTCTGAGATCATTCTTGAAGGACAGAGCACCTGGGAAACCTGCTTTGTGTAGTCAATTTATTGTGCTTGATGACACCCAGCACTTCACAGGACATAGCCGCTAAACCTCATTTTGTTTTTCCAGAGTTGACTTATTCGAAAAGGTAAAGATATCGAATTGAGTCACTTGTCAATAGATTTTGATTTCTTCTTCACAAAAATCTACATGCGTCACTAGACGAAGAACTTAATTCTTTCTGTAACTCAGTTCTCCAAACATTTACTAGAATATAGTAATACAGAAGCACCAACTGTGATCTTGAAAAGATCACGTTTTCACATTAATATTTCCTTCTATTCCTCAAAAAGGGGTCAGAAATCAAGACAGCTTGAAAAAGCTTTGAGATGACCAAGCAGAAAGGAAAAATGTAAATATAAGAAAAATTCCACAAGAAAGAGGAATCTAGTCAGGCTTCTCAGGAGTAAAATTGGTTTGGTAGTTAAATTTCAATGCCTAATTAATACTTTGGAGAAAGAAGGTATGTCAGAGATGCATATTCATCTATGCTTTTGACTAAAGACCAAAGTATTAAAAAGTGTATCTTGGAAGCCTCTTCAAAAATTTCAAGAAATCAGAGAAAGTTTACAATGAATGAATTCCAAATTTCAAAAGCAGAAAAAACAAACGGGGGGGAAAAAAAAAAACACATACACAGAACTTGGAATAGTAGTAGGCTTTTGCCCTACCCCCATTTAAGTTTTTAGCAGGCTCAGGGAGAGAAAAGGGGTATACCTTAATTCATTAAATCTTAAAAAAAAAAAAAAAAAAAAAAAAAAAAAAAAACAAGCAAACAAAAAAACCCAACACTCTCATCACAAATGGTGCAGGCATAAAATATAAAACTAGGTTTCTATATGTGTAAGACTTCTGTTTTTGCATAACCCATTTTTCCCTAAACACATCCTATAAAGTATTTTGCTACCAAATTAAGTCCTCGAGCCAGTCATGTAGGTATGCGTATGATATCTTTCACAGTTAGAAAAAGACTTACATCATCCCAGGTCCAGCATTTTTCATTGGCAGTAATGCCAGTTTCTCTGTAGTATTCTTCCAGCGGTGGCTCCAGAAGAATCACATCAAATTTGGACTTCAGTTCCCTAATATCAAAAGCTTCCAAGTCTGCTTGTAAGTACCTATTTAAACAAAAGATGACAAATTACTTGGAGAAAGTATAATAGTTGTTTGAAAATTATACTCCACACAGCACTTGTGTACCCAGTTAAGAATAAGGTCTCCTGTGTAGTTTATATAGCTTAAATATACTAAATCCAGGGAAGACATATTAAGTAGCCTAAACAAGATACTAGCGAATTAGACTTAAAAGTCTTCCTTTCAAGAAACAATGTTTAAGATTCTTCTTTAGCAAGCAGGAAGCAGATATCCAGACAACATACTGTACAGCAATATCTAGTACAGAATCATTGGACTTTTTATACACCCACAGACTATAAGCAGAACACATCAACATTTAAGAAGAGAACAGTCAATGCCTGGCAAACAGACTTCTATTTTGCTTTGCCTAGGGAAAGTAGCTTATTTTTAGAATTGCCACTTACTATATATTGTTTAGGCTCAAAAGATTGAGCACTGGGAATGTAGTTATTTTCCACAAAGCAGAAACATGTTTCTCCCCTCTTATAGCCAAAGCATAACCCCTAACTCATTGATCTCATTAAATACTCATATGCACTCTTATACTTGGCATTCACATCTGCCTAGCAGTCACTGTTGTATCACTATCAAAAATGACTCCCCATAATACCTTTAGCCTTACTAAATTTGATTTGCAGAAAAAACTCCCTTCCTAACAGTGTGTCTGGAAGAGATTATTCCATAAGTGTATTTGATGTTATCAGAAGACAGCATTTGATAACTTTTTCACTTTTGTGCACTAACTACATTAAAAACTAGCCCCCCCCCCCCCCCCCCAAAACAGAAAACCCTATACAACTAAGTTCAAAATACAAGCTAAGTTTTGCAGTTTGTACCTCAATCTGGTTAATGGATCCTAAGATGAAAACTGAACATTATACAAAACGTTTCTGCAAGAATTATTCCAGGTCATATTAAGAGACCGATTTTTTTTTTTTGTTAAGGGTTTCCTTGTTATTGTAAACTGCAGGATATCATGAGACTCATGATCATTTCACATGTTTCTTTTGGTTCCCAGATTAAAGCTTGTAGCTCAGTCAGCTGACAGCTCGGTCTTAAAAACCAAAGCTTTGCATAGTATAAATAATCACACACTGGAAAGAAAATCTAGTTTGCATACTATATTAAACATCTAGATTAAGCTAGCTAAAATGAACAGATTTTATTCTTCTGAAGTTTCAATTAATTAATTTGTGTATACAAGCAAAAATAGAAAATGTAAATTCCGAACAGGTGCTAAAGATAAAGAGATTTGCAAAACAGACAGCTAACTTCAAACCAGTCTGGAGGAGAAAGGCATTTCCACAAGAACACTTACATGGGAGGAGTGTTAGATTTAGATATCAGCTCATCCTTCAATCTGATGAGCTCTCTAAGTTTTGGATATTCTTCAAACCTATCCGCTAAGCCTAAGAAGAAGAAAATATGAAGTTAACAACTACTCAGAGAGTAAGTCTTTATCAATTAAGAGCATTCTCCAGTACTCTGAATAGGCCCAATGTATACTCAGCCTCATTTCATTTTTGTTAGAACAGATCAACCCCTTCAAAGCACTTTCTTTGTTCAGCAGTTTACAAAAGCCTCCTGCCTCCATCCGGCATCCGTTAGTCGCTCTCTTACTTCAGTTCGTAATTCTGAACTCCCACCTCTAGCACTGCATCTAACCTTATTATCATCACAGTTGCTTGTGTATAATGAAAACAAGAGTTACATTCATTTTCCTCAAATACCTAACAAAAAAAAAAAATCCCATGTTTTTCTGACTTCCACTGCTGTGTTGCTTCCAACCAGTGCCAGAAGAACAAGATGGAGAAAGAGTCAAATACCCCTGACTAGCAGAAATAGAAGCCAATTATGGTCAGTATCTGACAGATACAAAAGAATTTTCAGAGAAAGATGACTTGCGTCGTTAAAAAGAAGGGCATTTCTCTTTCTCTCTTTCAACAGCAACACCAGAAAGAAACAACTGGGTATCACGGAACCACTACCACCACCCTGTTAAGATTGGTAGGGAGTTCAATTACACAGTAGCACCTACTTTTTGATCTTCACGCACATTTAATATTTAGCTAGCCAGTACGCAACTTCATGTACCTCATCTCTAATAAACCGTCTAGACTAACTGCTGCAGCCACATTCATTTCCACATCAACACTTCTTTCACAAGCTGACCAGCCCCTTGCCCGTTTTATACGGTAAAGAACTCGGAGTAAATAACATGGGCAAACGTTTACTCTCTTCATACTCATCTTATTTCAGAGACCAATGTATACACATTTCAGGTGCGTAACTGTGAGGCCAAGATGCTTTTAGATAAAGACATAACTGAGTCAAAATGTCAACGTTCTGATACTAAAGACCAGGATGCACTTTACAGACGCATTCACAAAACAGAAGAAAAGCTATTATTACCCCATTAGAGAGACACACAGAACCTCTTTGGGCTGGCACCTATGAACAGTCACCTGTCTCAGTTCTTACCCTGACAGTCTTAAACTTGATAAAAAACAAGCAGAATACATACTGCATAAAATTTTGAAGAGGGAGGTGTCCTGCTTTGTTTTAAACAAAATAGCTAGCTACTAGGAACCCATTTGGGAAGGCAGAACCAAGTAATACCTTAATTTTAGACACATTAAATTCAGGCCTAATAAAGTAAGATTTCAAGAACAAGTTCAGTGATGGCTGGGTGAAAGTAAAAATACAAAAATCAAGAAGTAACATCCTCTAAACTCAATAATAGCTTTGGCCTTCTAGTGAGTTGTCTGCACTTACATACTTAAGCTGGTAAGTATTACCTATATTGCCTACATACTTAAGTATTACCCACATTTTTACACACTACATGAGTTCTCAGAGGCAAAGCAGTCCAGGAAACAACTGAACTATACGTCAGTCATTTAAATTTCCACAGGTTTCAAGGTCTGTTCACTACACTCATCTGCCTTCTGGAACAAGAGCAGCTTAGTCTTGAAAACCTTTTCCGGCTTAAATACTTTCAAATAAAACCAAAGATAACCTTGGTAACACTCACCCTCTAACTGAATTAGTATACAGCATAACATTCATATAAATTTACACGTTGGTATGTACACACACACACAGAGACAAAACTATGGAGTGTATGTGCATAAGACAATGCATATCTACATCTTCCAATTACTGTGAGGAAGAAAGGAGGGGAAGAAAAAGCAGTGCAGTTGCATAAAACGAGGTACCTCCAATCTGTTACTGACTATGACATACCTACATCTCTGATGAAGTTCTGGGGTCTGTGTCCCGTATCCACAAAGTGCTGGCAGTAATCATTGTGTGGATTTAAGCTCTGAGTCCCCTAGAGAACGAAAGGAGTTGAGTGAGAGCAAAGGCGGAATATCTAGACACACATATACATTACTTCGGTTAGTCTGACACCCCACCCCACCCCAACATGCCTTTATAAGCTAAAAAAGGAGACAGTCATCGTATTTTTAGTTCCAAACCAGGCTCATCATTATTACGGCTCATTGTAGGTCAACCTAGAACAGACAGACTATTTATATAAACTTTTAAAATCAGATCAATATAAACATTAGTTACTGTCATATCTTTCACAGAAAAACTCCATACCTGCAAATCCCAGTTAAGAATTTCAGCCCTTAAGGTCATATTCCAAATATCATCAACTGCAGAAACAGTTTAACACAACTGCACAATCTTTGACCGGACTTCTCATTGCAGGCATAGCTTACCTTAAGAAAGGTACTTGAATCTTTGTAAATCTCTTCTTCATAGGGTAGGTTCTCTTCGTCCTGCTGTAGCTCTACTTCATCCTCGGGAATAAAGCAGATTTTATAGGTACGTAGGATCATGTTCTTTCTCTCCTATTATTCTACTTCTTAATGAAGGAAGACGTGAGCTGTCTACGAACATAAGCCTCCCCAAACAGCAGATCCTGAAAAGTTCCAACTCCACTTTTGGAGAGAAAAAGAAATATGCATCTGACCTGTTGCCAAAAAGGTTTCTCGCTCTCTCATCAGAGAGAGAGTTACTGAAGAAACAGCCTTACTCAAGTTATTTAGAAGAAAAAAATAATAATTTTTAAAAGAAAAATGAAGGAGCGTAAATAAGGAGTTCTTCCCTTTCCTGTTTCTCAAAAGGATATTCATTATCTCAGACGGTTAACACTACTAAAAATACACCATGAACATCAAACTGACATATGATAAATTGGGATGCTAAGAACTTTTTAACATCAGGGCTTATACAGCAAAGAATATCCCTCCTCCTCATTTAACAGCTCCATCTCATTCTATTTAATAACTTCCCTTTGTCAAATACAAAAGTTGACTACAAGTTTGGGTTTTTTTTTAGGTCTCAAAAAACACTTCTAATGCAACCTTGCAATTAACAGGGAGACATTACACATACAAAGCATTTCAGCTTTGCAACAAGCTTAAAAAAAAAAAAAGAAAAGAAAAAAACAAAGGTGTTAACATTAGCTCCTTAAATACAGTAATTATTTTTTAAATAATCAAGACACAAGGAAACGTCCGAGTCCTACAGATAAGAGTCAGCAGAACTTGGTCCAACTCAAGTCATCAGAATTTTTTTTCTATCTACCGGTAGCAGTGAAGATTTTGACTTCTGTTCAAACATACCAAAAACTGTGACCTTTTACTAAGAAAAGCCACTCTCCGCCCTAATTAAATAAGTTGTCCTTTATTTTCACGTCAACCTGATATTTACTGAGAATCCTCGCTATAACCACACACTTATTCTACCCTTAAAAAAGAAAAAACCGTCCACGTCAGAAGTTCCTCGAGGGCCCAGAGGATTAACGCACCTCATCTTATACTCTGAGAAGCTGCTCTCAGACTTGCTCTATCTAATGAAATAGTCAACCTCACCCTTTAGACTTCTTTCAAAACACCAACATAAGGCATTTAGGTGTCTTCAGCTCACTTTACTCTCCATTTGGAGCACTCAGAACCGACAGAAATCCTCCAGGATATCAAACTGCATTTGTTTAAAGGTTTCACACCCACATTCACGCGCTCCACCCCCAGAGAACTCAGGACATCACACTGCATCTCAGTAATTGCTATCTCATGTCTTCACACCAACCCATCTTCACCAGCAACTACTGCTAAATGCTCAGGCTCCAGCTAGAGCAGCTGAGGTGTGAGAATGCATTCATTTGCACAAGGGCACAAAACACAAGTTTTAAACCATTACGGAAAGATTAACTGAGCTCATCACCTAGAGCCAATCCTGCAAATCAAGAGTTTAGAGACCCATAACTTGCTTTCCGTCAAAATACTGACCTCTATTTTTCCTAAGAAAACTAATGCCCGACAGACTGGTAACGTTTGTCTGTAACACCAACGGTTAAGTCTATTATTACTTTTTCTAAGGCATATTAAAGAAAATCAAATCCAAGAAGGCTTAGTATCATAAGGAACTAGATTTTTAAGCCAGTTCCTATTACAAAACTAAACCTCAACAGACTTAAAGTACTAATGAAAGATTATATAAATAGTAAAACACTGTCCGTCCGGCTTTTTAAGTTCTTACCTCCTCGTCAACAGGGAATTAGCAGCTTCTACAGAAAACTGCCGCTAGCTCTGTTATAGCTGTTCTACTTGTAGGTTTCAAGTTTCTTATATCTATTCATCTGCTTGATTGAAGTCGATGCAAAATTTATATTATTAGTATATTTTTCAATTTCAACAACACAAGAAGAGTCTGGTCACTTCTAAGTCATTATAGCCTACCTCAGGGTAAGCCTTCTCCACGTTAAAGGGGAACACGTCAACGACAACAGTCACAGGCTCTGACAACTAACGTGCGTTCTTACACTTAGCAGGCAAACAGGAAGACATCCTCAGCTTTGCCATACCTCATCCTGTGGCCTGCCACTTTCCAAATGCAAGTCTTTCTTCTGATATGAAGAAATCTCGGTCAAGATTCTTTTTGTGTTCCCAAGCAGATACATACTTTACCACTTCACCCCACGCAAGCAGCAAGAGCACACTGGCACCCCCTTTGGCCACTAATGCTTTAACCTACTTTCTCCAAGGCACCACAAGCAAATGGGGCTTCCAGACACTGGGTTCTGGTGAACACAGAATCCAATGCACCTAAGCCACATCCAAAGAGAACCACTAGGAGTCCATGCCAGCTCTCTCAGCCCTCTCAGGGGAAGACATCAAGGAAGATTTTAAACTATCCATAAACACTAGATATGTATCCACATGTACGCACACACACATGTGTGCACATGTGTGCATGTGTATAGGTTTCCTAATCCAGAGGCTTTAAAATATGTCCCCCAGTGGCATACGAACACTGACAGAAATAAAGTCATAAACCTCTTTCTTTTTTCTTACCTTATATTCTTCAATCTCTTCTTCATCAGCTTCTCCCTCATCTGGATATTTGCGTTTTGCGTTTGGTGCAGATGTATCATAAGAAGCCCTATAAACATAGACAAAAAAATCCTCATATAAACCAGTTTCTCTCTCCACAGCTAGGAAAGAACGTTTTAGAAATCTCTCCTTATCCACCTCGACCACATGTTTCTGTCAAAGAAGTCTGACATCATTTTGAGACTTCTCATATAAATTGTTTCTCTCTCAGTATACTGGAGACAAGCATACCTTCCCAAAGATGAGGCTCCTGAAAACAGCTATCTCACTTTGCTTTTCTGTTTTAAGAAGTAAAGCTTATTTTAACTGAAGCAATATACTATCCAGAGTTACTCCAAAATTAAAATAGCAACTTTGTGCTGTTTTTCCAACTGGATGTTTCTACTGTTCCACGAGAACTTTTCAACCAGAGTGAACTACCCTGCAATTGGTCTTGCCAAAGGTTATAAAGGCGCTAGGACAAAGCAGACAGCATACCCTAAATTCACTGTTCTGTTTGCGCCACAGTAACTTTTTAACAAAGGAAGCGAGAGCTGGCCTTGATTTCCAAGCTGCGTATTTGCAAAGCATTCTTAGAAGTTACTGACAAAACCCTACTCATCCTAAGCTCAGACTGGAGTGACCAAAGCATTTTCTTGCACTAAACAGCAGCTTTTCACACCAACTGTACAATTTTACTTTTCCTTTTGAAAAAGTAATCTCATCCTCTTCCTCTTTTAAAGGTTTTTATTCCTAGTAATAAAACTAAAGCCTAACAGAAACTGCACGCTGATACAGACCTGCATGTTTCTCTTGTTTCAGCAATTTCCCGCTGGTCATCTTTACTGTTCAACACAGCACCAATACTGTCTGCGTTTTCAGCTCCTAACTGAAGGAAAAGCAAAATAAGTTCAAGCCAAGATCATCCGCTACTAAAACGCACAAAATCGAAAGCAAACCAACTCGCAAAGTGCCACTTTCCAAAGCTGAAACACTTTTCCACCAGCCTAGCCCTGCTGCAGGCTGGCTTACCGACCCCCGCAGAGGGCAGACACCGCATCCCCTGCCCCGCAGGCCCGCATCATCCGCCCGCACCCGAGGCTGGCGCCGGGCGGGCCCCAGCCGGGGCGAGCGCAGCGACCTCTCTGTCGCCCTAACGGCCAACGGCCGCGCCGCTACCGTTAACGGCACGGCTGCACCTGCGGCCGGCGCGCGCGCGCCTGCCTGCCTCCCCCCCCCAGCCCGCCTCCGCGCTGCCAGCGCGCCCGCGCGCCTGCCCCCCGCCCCCGGGCAGCCCCGCTCGCCACCTGCTGCGCCAGGAGCTGCCGCCGCAGCTTCTGCCGCTCGCGGATCTCCTGCAGGCGGCTGTTCATGGCCCAGCCACCGCGCCGGCCCAACGCCGCGCCGCCCGGCGCCCGCGCCCCGCGTCACTTCCGCCGCCCCTTCCCGCCGGGCGGGCGGCCCCGCGCAGCCCGCCGCCATGTTGGGCGCGCCCGGTGCCTGCGCGCTGCCTCCGCCTTTGCGCTCGGCCCCGCTTCGGGGTTCGAACAGCGGTTCTTAGACTGTCCCCCGTTTGTAGCGGCCGCCAGCGCCGAGCAGCCAGCTGCGTGGTGCCGCGGGAGATCGCGCAGGGGCTGCCTCCGCGGCGAGAGCGTGAGCCGTGAGCGCGGACCAGGAGGAGAAACGTCACGGTCGGGTTAAAAAGCTCAAGCCAGCGTCGAGGAAACTGGAAGCAACAAGCCGCCTCTAAAGCTGGGGATGCAGAGCCGCATCACGGAGCGATCAGACATCGCTGCATGCCTCCACTTGCTTTTCCTCAAGTCGACTCTGAGGGTTTATTTGATCCGCGCAAATGGTTGCGTAGAAGTTCCCGCTAGGTGACTGACTCTGTGTTTCCCCCAGGGAAAAGCTGCTGTGCTGCCTGGTTTTCGATAACATGAGGGCAATTATTAGCATTATTTTGATAATTTAAGAAGAAACGGGATTAAATGGTTTTCTAGTCGAACCTCAGGTAGTAGTACGTCACCACCAGCAGCGCAGCGTCAGCTTTCTAGAGCATGATCCCTCAAAACATGAGTGTGCTGCATTGCCACAGGGAGGCTAAAAAGGAATTACTCGGGAAAAATATTTTAGGAAAATCAACTGAAAGAGAACAATAATAAAAACATTTATTTTCTTTAAAACTGCTAAAATTAGTGTTTGAGAGCATCATTGTGATTGAGCTGATTTCCCGTATTAATGGACATACGGCATCTTGCAGTGGGTTCATTGTAAATGACCTAGTGATGAATTCTTGCATGATGCCCAACATCTAAGGGGAAACAAGATAACTTTAACATATAGATAGACTGATTCTGAACAGTAACATCTCCCACTGATTGAAAGCTGGTTTCTAGGCTTCTCGGGAGTCACTGAGCAGAAGAGTTGCCGCCCTTTTTTCAAATGTAGATGTTAAATTAGTT
The DNA here is from genome assembly GCF_040807025.1 of Struthio camelus. Taxonomy (NCBI): domain Eukaryota; kingdom Metazoa; phylum Chordata; class Aves; order Struthioniformes; family Struthionidae; genus Struthio; species Struthio camelus. Next base: position 20,845,573 of record NC_090945.1, read on the forward strand.
TTCACTCAACCATTAAGTTTCATCGCTTCCTTCAGGCAAACAACTGTGCAAAATCTTTGGAGAGGTATTTTTCAGCAAGATTCATTCTCTAAGATATTTCACGGCTGTGACAGTTTTAAGTCTTCGACGCTTCTCTCCTTAGTAAGTCCATTATGGCCAACTGCAATTTAACACATTTTCTTACCCAATTTAGTCATTCCTAACTTGATCTTTGTGTTCTGCTAGCAACTTTTCCAACAGTTTAGAGAGTTCTGGATTGAGGTAGCTTTGCAATATTTTTAAGGCATTTCTTCTCTGATTTCTGGTCTCTTTTCCTGCTCCTTTCCTTTCCCCCTCTCATCTTCTACTAGCTATCTTTGAATGTATATAATTTATATCATATGCTGATTTTCATTCCATCAGCAATTTGTACTGAAGCAAGAATGCGGACCCACAGGGGCAGACAGTCTCGATTCAAAAGTCCTGCAATAAAGTTCAGTTCTTAGTAAGGCGAACTTAAGTAAAAATAAAGAAACATTATAAATTATCTCAGCGTGTCTAATTAATGTTAATGTTTGCTTTCCTGAAATAGACCAATCTTTCCTAACATTGTCAGATCCAAACACGTGGACAGCAAGAGCTGAACAGTGACATTTAGTTCTCTATCAGACAGAACCTACGTGTTCCTCCACTGGTATCGTAGTGCCAGATACCATCCCACTGTTTTGTGATGCAAACCGTTATTCTCTTTATTACATGGTATATATTTCAACAAAATATGCAGGTCAAAACTAAAACTCGGAAAGATAAATGAAGACAAGGAGATTGGAGCAATGCAGACTAATACATACGGAAAATAATATTTTCAACTATTGACATTTCTTAGCATAGAACATCAGCAACGTGATGGGGCTTTTAAATGTTCAAAACTCAAAATACCAATAGATGATGTATTATCATTATAATAGGGAGTGTGTTATTACTTATACTGTCCTATCTACAGAAATGTTACAGAAGAAGAAATGCTAACCTCAAACTACTGTATGCTTGTTTGCTACTGTTGGCTGTAATGAATACAGTAGAAGTCCCTGCACAGTAACAAAATCACTTCCTCCCGCATGTGATATGATGAGGTTTGTGCAAGCCCGCGCTCTGTTTTTAGAACTGGTTGCTAAGACAAGCTAATCTTAACAAACACTAATGGCTATGAAAGATATTATGCTACATACATACACTGTTTCAAAATAAAAAGTATTTTTGCAGAATGCTCCTTCCCTTTCTTCTCTGTGTATGCTGTGGTTTTGGCAGTCTGGCGTCATTTACTTTCTGCTAGGATAAATATCAGGCCAAATTCTGCCCGTCTGGAGTGAAGAAGAGCTATACATATGTATATACCATGCCATAATCCAATCTATGGATTTGGGTTTGATCACTGATGCTGGAGTATTTTATTTATATCATGCATGATTTTCTGTGTCCTTGTCAGGGAATCATCACAAAAGGGTTGTGAGGGACCTCTAGAGCTCATCTAATCTATTCTCATATCCCAAGCCAAGATTTGCTTTACTGATATCATCCCTGACGTGTTTGTCAAACCTACAAACATGCAGAGCTGGAAATGCATCAGCCTCCGCAGGGAATCCACACCAGAGTTTCTGGGTTCTTACATTTAGATTTTTTTTCCTAGTGTCCAGTCTAAATATTTGTTGCTGCAATTTACAATCATTACTTCAAATGGACAGAAAGAAATACATTTCATAGTGCTCACCACCAACATGCAGAAGTTTATTTGTATCCTCTACGCAAGAGTCCTTTATGTCCTGGAAAAACTTTCTTCTCGCTCTGCTGCTCTGTAGACTAAGACTGTGATCCTTCTCCTGCCTGGAACAGCATCTAATTGAGTCAGATCTTTCTTGAATGGCAGTTCCCCAAACTAGGCATTGAGCTGCAGATGAAGCCTTGCTAATGCTGTGTGAAATACAAACATTATTTAGTATGTGTTGCAGGCTACAGACCAGTTCAAGGATCTCAGTGCAGTTTTTCTCTTTTTTTGCAAATGATGACTTTGTTAAATTGCATTCGACTCTGATCCGTTATCCTGATTTTTTCCTTCAGATTTATCTAACCAATTGTTTTCTCATCCTGTTTCTGTTTAACTGATTACTCCTACCTAAGTACATAACCTTTCTCTTTGCTTTATTGATCTGTTCTATTATTTCTAATCATCTCTATTGTTAAGATAATTTTGAATGCTAATCATGTCCTCCAGCATTCTTACATCTATTTCCAGCTTCAAATAGTTGTCTGCAAATACAGTCAGCAGACTTTCTGTTTCACTTTGTTTAACCATTTATACCATTGGAAAATAGTAATAAAACGCAACCGAATAACAGTTGTTCACACCCATTTGGCACTTGTGTTATATTGCCATATATTCAGGTCTAGTCTGCTAGACTATTTAGACTATTTAGCAAAACTATTTAGCAAAACTAAAACTAAACTTCTATTTAGCAAAAACTGCTATCTTAGTATGTGTCAGTATAAATGACTTTAAAAGTTATGGAGAATTAGGCCCAAGCAGTTTAATCTCACTGTTCTCTCACCTTAATTATTCTTCCCGTTGCAAATTTCAAACTAAATTATTCCCAATTATATGCTCTATGAATTACTAAGTTAAGAACACTGAATGCACCAAGTGGATGAAATGAAGAGAATTTTGCCTTTTAACTCAAATCAGACGAATGGAAAATGGACACAATGAACAAATCACAGGCACTACTTAGTGCATGTCCCTTTCCCCATGCTTTTAGTCAAGTACATAGACCTCTCTAAAAAAATTTTTAAAAGTTAGGAACCTCATTTTGGGGGCCCATTTTGAATAAGAGACAGTCGCTACAACACCCGTTGACTGTGGCTGTGTGTGCTTTTCTACCTCTGCCTTAGGCTGTGTCCCTGTAAGATGGCAAATCTGATTTAATGTGCATATTGTGAAAGTACAAGAAGCATGAATCTATACATACTCACTGTAGTAGTTCAAATTTTGTTTTACAATCGTGTAGAAGTATCTTAGTCCTGGCAGAGTTTATATTAGGCCCAAGTACTGTTTGTCCTCAGTAAGCCAGAATACAGGCAACATAGAGTCCTCATAAACACAGCATCACACGGTTCGGATAATTTGACAGACAGACGTGTGCTGCGTTTTCACACTTCATCCAGAACAAATTTGGCTGCCACTTGATCCAGTATTGTAGCGATCCTTCGTAAAGGACACGAAGCCTTGATGTTGCATGTTGGTGACAGCATGAGAGCTGGTGCCTCTGGACTAACTGATCGTAGCCTCCTTACTAATTTGGAGAGGACTTTTGAAATGAATTTCAAAAGAGATCATTTCATGTCTTTGCTTTTGCATGGTGCTGTATTTCATTCCACTTTGTCAGTGAAAGTAAGTAGTTTACACACAAATGTTCAAAAAGTATAAAAATATTTCTAAGTCCCCTACTTCGAATAATCTCATGTACTCTCTGAAATAATCTGATGAAAATATTGTTCTGGCTTCTTCAAGCTGCATCCAGCGCTGCTGGAAGAACAGCACTACTGGAGTAGCAGTAGTAGTGTAGTAGTATTTGGAGTAGTTTCTCAAAATGTAGAGAAGCTTTTTGAAGCTTTTTGAACTTTGCTGAAAAATGTGGGTGGGTCAAATGAGTATTTTAAGAACTTGCAGTGAACTTGCCAAATTGCTAGGAATGAAAATGATCCTCATTTTTTTAAATTCCTCCAATCAAGATACTTTATTCTACACATTTCACAGATTACTACAAGTATAGAATATATTTTTAATTCAAAACATCCTACGTACAAAGCAATTTCAGATTATTAATATAGTAGGTTTTGTTTTACCTGACTTTACTTTGAAAATGAAATTGTTTCACTTTCAATTACTAATGTTAATTTTTTAATAAATTAAAAGCAAAAGCCCTCCTGTTTCATTTTTACCAACTAAAACTAAAATGAAAAATAGGTTATTCTGAAAGCGGTACAATGGAGCAGACTTTTTTCCTTCCTGCGCAGGACTACAGGGATTTTCCAGCTAGCAGTTTCTGCTGACTGCTCTTTTAATGTTAACTATGTGCAGGTTTATCACTGTGCCACTGAAGCTCCGTACGCTAACATTTGTAAAATACGCTTTTGCTCATGCAGTAACCAGACAGACCTTTATTTCTAAGCATCTTGTGTGACAGAAAGAAACTCCACAGTCCCTTCTTTTCCTTGTCTTCATTTCCATACCAAAAGGTAGGCCTTTCTATTTGGGGGGAAAAAAACTGTAGAATGTTTTCTTTTGCTACCTGCTTTCTTTGCTGCCTGTTCCAGAAACTAAATAGTGACTTGCCCATATGCTCTACGTAAACCATACACAGCAGTGAAACTCAGAAAAGAATTTGCTCTATAATTCCTAGACAGTCTGAGCACTGCAACTCTGGTTAGGACACACATAGCTGGTTACTGTAAGGTCCCAGCTCACATGATCCTTTCCTCTATTAAGAGTTCCATTGAAGTCATTGGGACTATTCACGCAGAACAGAGTGCAATACTCTTACATATGAATAATGTTAGCACAATCTGCCCCTCAGTCATCTTCATCACAGTAGCGTCTTGTATTTTAACTGCAACTACAACGACTGGTAGCTTGGTATCTCTCACTATGAAGATTGAAGCGCTAGACATATGCGATTTCAAAGAGATGCTACCTTACACACTACAGTCAGACATAGCTTGCCAACAGTTACATCCGTATTTTAGTAAGTAGATTACCACATTATTTCTTTTGACAAATTTAGTGATTTATGGCAATTAATTCACAAGCTTCCTTCTAAAATGGTGAGAAAATGTTAACTAAAAAAGGCCCCTGAGCCCCTAAGTCCCATGTCAGTTGGAGATCAAATATTACTGGCTCCTCACCATGTTCGGAGACTGTGTTAAAATACGACTAGCATTTTAACTGAAATAGCTGTATATATGCCTCAAAAAGCCTTGTGTTGCAACCAGATGGATGTGGCATTGCATCTAGACCTCTCTTTATTGCCTTCTCATTTTAAAAACACTGCCCCACAATTAGCCTGTAGCGAGGCAGGAGCAAATCTGGAGTAACTGTAGGAACTTCAGTGGAGTTATCTGTTGTAACCCTGAGCAGAACATGATCCATTCCCCTCAAGGGCAGTATAAACCTAATTACCTTACATCTGCTGGCTTTATTATTACAATTCAAAGTGTTAAAGAAGTGCGAATTTGTTATGCTTTGAATAACAAAGAAGCATATTTCTATACACCTCAGTGCTCACTAACTCTCAGACTTAACTCCATCAGCACTGAGATGAGAAAACGTTTCATGTATCTTCTGCTTTCTCCCTCAGTTCCTCACACAAGACATTAAAATTATATTGCCAGTTTTATCCTACGGGCAGAAATTGTGTCCTGTCATGATTACAGAACAATCCTATACATGTTCTGGTTTAAAATACTGTGTCTGTGCTCATTCTATGTGATTATGCTACCATGACTTTTTTTTCAGAGTTGTTTTGTTTTTACTAAATTGCAGTAAAAGTGAATAGATAAACCTACTATACAGAATATTACAATACATAATAGCTTTGTATGGTGAAAAACTTGTGTCTGAAGTCTTTGCACTCCAGAAAACTCATCCTTATCCAGTACCTCATATACTCAGTACTTTTCCTTTTAAAATTTGTTTTCAATATGATCTAATGTTTTCCTGGATACCTCCATAACTGATTATGATGCAGTAGTTTGCATCAGCATATTATTTGTGCAGAACATTTTTAAACATATTCCTGAATTTGTTATTTATCTTCCTTCCCAGTGTTTCATTTACTTACATGCTTTCCAGAGCTATTAGGTTGCTTTTTACTTTTCTTGGGTTCTGGGAAATTCGTTTCAGAAAGGAAAACCTATGTATACAGAAAAAAAAAAGCACAAACATGGACTTCTCATGATCCAAATTGCAGCTCCACCTCCTACAGCTCCAAACGGAGGTTACTTATTTGATCCCTAAGGGCCAAACAAAGGTTCTGTCCAAGACCTTCTTCCAAATTAGGACAATTCTCATACTAAAAATAATCCGAGGTTTTGTGATTTTACAACTATCAAACTTATCGATACTTTAATTAATGTAACATGGGGAATCAGTCTAGTAGGATTTAGACAGACACTATCAGAATGTATTAGAGAACGTGAAAAGTAACAATGTTTAGAAGTCTAATCTATAAAAGGTAGTGTGCATAGTAATATGGTGTTTATTTTATTCACAGAAGTAAATGATGGGCTGAGCTGATCAATTTAAAAGCAAGAGAAGTCACTGGGTATCTTTTGTATCACTACGAATACAAAAATCCATGGCTTTTCATAATCCAATGGGTTTAATTTTCTTTTTTTTTTTTTTACTTTTTAGTTGATAAATCATTATCCCAGCCAGGATGACTAGAATACAAAGGTAGTAAATTGAAATGAATAATTCCATGCTGCCATCAGATTATCAAAAATAGCAATGGGAAAAGCATAATGATGGGGCAAGAAGGATCAGAGGAGAGGTAAGAAAGGCAGATCAGTCAGAAGTCAAGGAGTAAAGGATAATTAAGCCACCAGTGAAGTGAATAAGAAAGCAGCTTGTTTTGCCAAGAGTTACAGCAGTGGATCTTCCCTTCTTTGCCCCCTTTCTTCACTGCCCTCTCTGCTGGTCCTTTGCAAAGCTCCTGCCAGACATTTTCCACATTCTGTGGTAATGAAGGCAATCAAAGTGCAAATGTCTATGGCAGGCCTGCACAATGCCAGTATTGTTCTAACTGCAAGGGGCATAGCTCAGTAGTGCAAGGTCAGGTCTGATCCCATATTGTACAGTTTATCCTCCCACTTGCGTATGATATCCTCATCTTATTTGTTTTAAAGCTTAAGAAGTTACGTTTGAGAATTTCAACTAAACATATCAAAAGGAGGCACAAATATCAAGCACACCTTTACCCATTCCTTTAAATATACTAGTCAATGTGATATGGTTGCTCCAGCTCTGTATACACCCGTGAAATCAAACTAGGGACTACAGAGATCAGTATTTAATAAAACGGTAAAGCATATGGGCAAACTAATGCTTGTATTCCTAACGCACAAAACCTATTCACTAACATGTGAAGACTCACCGATTTTGATGAGATTGTTAACAAATAAGGCACACAGGACTTACTCAGGTCATAAACACTGAGCAATACACTCCAGTTCTTAACAGTGAAACTTTTCAACTAATTGAAATCACAGGTAAACCAAAAAAATATTTTAAAAACAGTCCTAGTGCTTCCAAATACAAAACCAAAAAGAGGATATAGAAAGATCACGTATTTTGAACCTGCGCTGATTAGGTTTGTCTGAGCGCTCCTTCGGTACCCTTGTGAGGTGAGCATTAACCGTTTCTAAAACTGCTTCTTGGTAGCACAGCATTTATTTTTCTCATTTAACTATAAATCCCAACCTCCTTAAATCAAGTCAGTTTAAAATGTTTTTCAGCTTTCCCTCCCTTAACTATAAGAAAATGTGTTCCTTTGAAAGAATAATATTCTTATCCAAAACTAATGATAAGAGTGCTGCCACAATACTGGAAGTAGTGCAAGTCTCTCTTTTTAAACCTGATAGAAAGAGAATGGTCATTGAAAATAAGAACTGGCAAAAATACTGCTTTCTTTTCATTCCAACTTTGTGAGACTAATTGTTTTCAAGTTCACGTACAATGAACTTCTCAAGTAGTGTACAATGGTGAAATCTTTTTAAAACATTTTCTATGTACTGACTAAAAAGAATAGACGTAAAATAGACTTTTGGAAAGATGTGAAATTCTTTACATGGTCAATTATTCCAGCACTAGGAGACGGACACAGGACCAAATGTAAATATCAGTAAGTGGCTGGGGAATTATATTTGGTTTTTTTGTGCCCCGTTAGGAAAATGTGTATTGAAAAATGTTAGTAAGTAAATCATTTGAAATATATAGCAATATATTTATGCTCCTGGGGCATTTTACAGAGTCTTAAAAAATCAAATCTATTGAGTTATATTTTTAAGAGCACAGTGCAGCAGCGCAGGGAGAAATTACAGATGTATAAAACAGAATTTTCTAATTAAAATGGTATTTGCCCTCTAAAATATTTTTCTGTTAAATAAACAAAACATATGTGCCAAATTATAGCTATATGGGCATACGGAGGGGAAAGATGGAAAAAGGAGCATGTCTTGCTTTGCATTCCAATTTGCAGACCAAATGTCCTCACAGTAAGGCTTGTGCTAATCTGAAGTGCCTGTTGCTTTTCAAGATTAAAAACATTTAGAAATTCAAACTCTGTAATATGCTAAATATGGCTCCTGTGACAAAATTATTCCTGCTCCCACAGGTATTTACCATTTTTTCCCTTTTAATGTTTATTTTATGGGTCTCCATTTAATAAGCTATAGGTGTATTTTAATAATTCTCTATCATTGATGACTTATTAAAAATATAGACATACGCTTAGATTGTGAATAACTATAAAAATACAGCTCTGACCCACCTTATACTTTCTCATTCCCAGTAACAGAATCGAATGATACAATGAAAATAAATCAAATACTTGAAGAGTCATTGCATGTATCTAACAATGGATCAGTGCTAAAGTAATTCCTGCATCCCTCTGAGACTCTGGAGAAAAAAACGTTTTATTTACATTTTGTACATAAACTGCTGTTGGATTTCCTGCAGGATATTGAGAAATTCCTTCAGGAAATATAAGAAATGACTAAATTCCATGGCTGCTAATGGGGAGCTGACACTGAGCTTAGACAGAAGATGGAAACACAAACCAACCCTGCTTGACTTACCTTTCTGTGGTGTGTGGTTTTCTTTGCATGGGCACTTACACTTCACAACAGTGAAGTGCAACGTCCTGAAACAGGTATTATTAAGGAATATTTTCAAAAGATTAACTCTGAACAAAGAGAAGACACCTGCTATCATTCCAGACAGAAATAACTGGCAAAAGACTACCTGGATTACTTGTAGGAGAAGAACTTATTTAAACAACTACATTTATAAACCATTGTTTACCCCAGGAAACCTTCTACACCATGAATGTCAGAGGAAATTGTAGAAGGTCATATGTCTCAGCTCTGTGAACCAGTTGTCCTCACTGACAGTGGATGTTTTGAATAAATAAGGCTTCATCCTGCTCTGTGGCAGGCTAACCTAACGTCAACTGATTTGAAAGGGCCACTTTCTACATGAAAGAGAGTCCAAAATGTATGTCTTACGACAGTGAAGACACCAAAAGAAGAGTGGTTTTTTCACCTTATCTATCTTGGATCTAAACCAAGATGTTGAACATTTTAACAAATGTTAAATATTTTAACAAAGGTGTATCCTGACCATTGATCTTTTTCTTTTGGAGTGGGTTGTTTCTCCAGCACAAGCACAGACTAGATCACTTACAGAGCTTCCTTTAAAGGACAGATTCACTGACCTAAGTACCAAAAAATCACATACACCCCAGGTAGTCACGCTAGGGAACACGTTACAGTCCCATTTTGTAGCAAATATGTGTTATCTGTTAAAAAAATGCCATTTTCTATTCTGTTTCTTCACAATATCCGCCTTGGCATAATCTTGCCTTTTAAAATACGGTTATTTATAGAATGGCTACACAAACTCACCTTTCCCCTAGTTAGCAGCCTGCAGCTCATTTGATGCCATGTTTACCTCCTATTCTAAGCATGAGGAAATAAAGCATGTACTACCCATGCTCTCTGCTGTGTCGACACGGTCATGTTGGCGCACTCCTGGCTTTGCGCTTGCGTCGCGCTGCCCGCTCATCCACTGTGTCTTCATGCCATTGCGCGCTTGAGGTCCGCCAAACGGCTCTCCTGGGAGAGGAACACAAAGGTGCGCTTGGAGGTTGCTCCTGAAAACCAGTATAAAACAGCCTCAAACACTGACACGCTGCAACGATGGTATGCTGTATTAGTCTGATGTTCCTGTGTGCGGCTGAAATAGTGGCAACGGCACAAATTGTGTCTCCAGTCATCTGAAATTTTACATACGGTGCTCACGAAATCTACATTCCCTGTGGAGACATCACAGTATGTAGATACGTATATGTTAGAGAATGAGGATGTAATGTAATTTTTGTAAAATTAGAGCCTTTGTGGAATGCAGTACGTTATTAGCACATTATTTGCCAAATGTGACTTTATAATCGAGTAGGCTGTGAAGCACATGGAGCAAATTTAAAACTCTATTTGATATTCAGCGTGTTTTTTTTCTTTTCAAGTGCCACTATGTGTTCTCTCTCTGCACAACTTCTAATGAGTGGAAATTTTTTTTTAATGTTTTAAAATCATTTTTCAAACAGAAATATCTCCATGTTTCATTCAGTTATTCAAATATCCATTTTTTCTGTGCAAAACTGTGATACTTTCAAAATGATATGTAGTTATTTTGAATAGGTTAAAATTATCTCAGTTGAAATAGCAGTTTTTTCACTCAGCATATTAAACAAAAAGTGTTCACTAGTTTTGCATGATTCAATTTACCTTTCAATTTTAAATAGTATTATTGCAAGCATGTCTGTATAACCCAGTTCTATGTACATATATACTACTAAATGGTTCCAGAAAGTCGAGTTTCTTATTGCCTTGTACTATGAATTTAGCTTGCTGTACAAGAAAATACTTAACACTTAAAAAAAATTCTTCTATGATCTCACTTCTGTGCACACTATGTTCTGTGGTAATGGAAACCTCATCAATTACAGGCTGTTCAGTTACATCCTGTGTGATGCAGGGTCACCCTATGGAGCTTATATATAATTACATACAAAAGACCTATTCTCTTCCATATAAGCATGCACCCAAATTAACTTCGTCTCAGACTTGGCCGGATTTCAAATTTCTGCTGCCTGACTTTTTTGAGAAGAATGAGATTAATGAACAAAATTATTTTACAAGAGCGCTGACTTATATCCTAAAAATGTTGACTCATTATGGCACCCATATTGTGCCCCATTTCCAACATGGAGGTCTCCTTTGTATGAAGTATTGTTTCCTCGACTTCTAATCCTGATTTAAACCCTGTCTGGAGCTATGTGATGTCAGTCAGTGTCCACTAAGTCACGTGCACAAGTTTTTCCATTGATTGCAGCGGTTGATCTGTTGGCCCCAGCATACTTGATTATGTGAAGAACTAATAGCGAGAAATTATTAGGGAGATATTCTGCAGATCATTTCAGTCCAACGTGTTCTGTCTGGCTGTTTGGTTATTCTCTCTGCTTTGTACTTGTATTGATTTCCTGGGGGAATTTCTCGTATATTGGTATTGAACTTTCCTCTGCATTGCCTGAAGTCAATGCTTGCTCTCATCTTTCACATCTAGATTGCTTGTTTGACTCTAACCAGGTCAGGAGGGAACACCAGAGGGATTTGGTTGAGAGGTATCAGTGGCCATAAGCTGCAACTGACTCAGGCCTTCACTTGTCAATAGTATTTTAACTTAATTCCACGGAGAGCTGAAAATGCGCAGCTTTTCTACAATCTATGCAGAGAGCATACTGTATGAGCTACTCTGAAATAAAGGTATGCAGCTTTACTGAAGACAGGAAGAGGCTAATCAGTGGGCTTGCTATTGGTTTAAGTAGGAGCAGAATTAGGCTGATTCCACAGCTGAATTTTAAATGCTTGGTATTAAATGTTTCCCAAATGCGGAAGGACTACTGCATTTTTCCATGTATAACCCACACATCAGATACTTTCATCTGTTTACAAGAATCACCGATTGAAAATTAGTCCTTTGCTAACCCTCATATAATCCATGCAAAATCAGAGTCAGTGACAGGAAAGAGAGATAAAGGGTGGACTAAAGGTAGGGTGATTTTAGAAAGCGATTAAGGCAAAGGAAGTTTTTGTATAAGTTTCATTTTGTGACTTGCACACGTGAAAAACCCATGCTGTTGATGAATTATGGGAGTATTTTCTAATAATTCCACAATTCCTCAGGTAATCTGAGGAATCTATAAAAAGAGAGCATTTTTTTTGACTCTACAGTTCATACATTCGAATTATTATTCCTTGCTTTATCAACAGCTTGGTATTTGGGTTGTCAAATATTAGGAGAGGAAAAAACAGCCAACCCTGTGCAATTGTGCACAAATTAAAACCTATTCTAGCAGCTGCTTTCCTACAAGTGACCCCATGGAAGTTTTTAGGTGTGCTGTACAGATTTGCTGACTTTGGCCATGAGCATGGTTTCGTTGACTTCCATGGGACTGCTACCAACAGAGACTAACTCTGTGCACAGTAAGTACAATCAAAATACTAAGCTCATGTTCAGATGTAATGTGAAGTAATGTAACTAGTGCAGTTTGCAAAGGTTTGTTATTTTCTCAACATCTTGAGACAATTTTTTCTGAAAATACTATCTTTTTTTCTGAAATTACTATCATTTCAGGATTAAAATTGTATTTAGTGCCCAGATCCATTGAGATCTTTTGAGGCTTACAAAGGCCTGCTTGCTTATTTTCCTAATTCAACAAACGTAATTTTTCATTCCTTTTTCTTTTAATTCAATCTGTGAATGAGTTTTCATCAGTTTCATACAGAAGCGCCAAAACTTTTTAAGGAAACTAAATGCACTAAGAACATCTCATATTTAGCATCTTTATAAGAGATCTGAATTACATCAGAGTAATAAGCCTTTATTTCTTCTTTTAAAAATCATTTATAAAAATGAAAGTAGAGTCCACCCTTAAAGTGTAAAGCGGTATCATTTTAGACACACTTCTAATTATTTTGGATACTTTAAGTCTGATGTCCAAGAGCATCAAGGTTCTCAAAATTGTTCTGTCTGTCCAGGTAACCGTTGTTTTGTCTTTGTTCTTGTCAGTAACGTCTGAATCTGTTGTCTGATTGTGACAAACGTGACACAGGCAGAAGTCACAGAGATAATGAGCGTCTTACAAGTTTAATGAGAGTAGGTAGCCAGGCAGATGAGAGAGATTATATACAACAACCGTAGGTGCTACACCCTAGGGAAAGGCTGCAACAAGAGCTCATACAGTTCAAACACAAAAAAAACCATACTGGGAAAAGACCTCATAAATGGTCCAGCCAAAAAAGAAGCTGCAATCAAGGCACAAAGCATAAATCCTGAGAAAACCAGACTGTATCAGTGTCGGTGTTTTTGGAAAAGAAAAGGACTGCTTCTACTTACAGTGAAACTATTACTGATATCTTAAATAGAAGCCAAGCTAAGCCCCTCATTTGTAAATTCTAACAAAATCAGTATTTCCCTTAGCATTAGCAGACCTCACATCATCAGGCTGAAAGCTCATTTACAGCTATTAAAACAAATTGAGGCCCGTTCTCCTTGTATGATTACAGAGAAAATAGTAATGATGATAAAAATAAAAATATTCAAGACTTGATATGTACATCTGCATCATGTGATTAAACCTCCACTGTCTTGGAGAGGGGATCATTATGAAACCTAATTTTTTCGGATGCTTCATTTATAATCCAAGCTGCTTCCTGACCTTTTTCTCCATGAAACACTCCTCCCTTCCCCCGCCTAGTACCGTTTTGCAACCTCAAACACAAATTCCCCCACCCTATATAGGCAAAGAAAGTTCACTGGAAGATTCCTGCAGGCCCACACACCTAGGGGAGACAAATTAAATCAGAATGCATGAATAAGTACTAGACTCAAAGCTTTGCCTGAAGTGTTTTGCAAGATTCATCATACTCATCCACTATCTTCCTCCCATTCTGAGCAGCAGAACCCTGGCTCTTCCAGGCTAGCGGGGAAAAAAGAGCTGAGGTTGGGGAAAATGAAATATTGCTATTATTGTGATGCCAAGAAATGTTTACTAGGCAATGAAGGTAGCCTTAACCAGCTAGGCTGAGCATGCTTTTAACCAGTCCTTCCTAAAGGATAACAGCAACCAACTTGTCGTAACAGCAACAAATTTTCAGGCAACTTATAAATGGCCATAATGAGTTGCTTTCAGGCTAACGCCTCGTAACTATTTAAATTTTTCAAAAACAAATTAAACTCTTGCCAGTCCTGACAGATTCTAAACTAATGCATATACATACGCCCAGAAGAAAACGCAGAAAGAGAGAACAATGTGTGCACTCATGTCCACACAGAAGTGCAACGGACACATGGGAGGGCATAGTTAAAATGTTGCTGTAGAAACCCTAGCGGAGTGTTCTTTCACTTTGTAAGTGATTAAAATACCAAGTGTGAGGTTGCAATAACAAATTAATCACAGATCAGCGGAACTAAAATGAACACAGGTAATAGCAAACACTGCAGTACCTGACTCCGACTGGAGCCTTTTTTTACTGAAAAACAGAAGCCTAAACCAGTAAAGTTGCATCTTGCCCCTTTGGAATAGAGGCTGCTGAAGGAAAAACTGCTGCTTACTGGAGATACACAGGATGCTGTACGGAAAGCAGAAAGCACGCTCTCTCCCTCTCTTTTGGACCCTGGCCATAATGCAAGTTTATGGAAATACTGATGTGTTCACCTAGAAGCCAGACTGATGCTTCTCAGCCAAAGACATTTAGGGAGGAAAAAGACCCTGTGGAGAAGCTAATCTAAAGACTCACTCTACAGACAAACTGCTAAATAAGAGGGTGAACACTCTATCAGGCAGCATCAGACTCTGCCAAATACAAGCAGCATGGATTTAAGAACAGTGGTAATTAAAAAAATAATAAATAAGCCAAACAAGATGAGACAGAGAGGCAAAATTAACTGATGGCCATCCTGGTAGGAGGAGGAAATCAGAGATGACCAGGTCATACGAAGCTCCAGCGGTTGGGAACGCGCGGATTACTATTCAGAGCACATGGAGCTGGGATAAGACTAAACCCTCGAAGACGTTTCCCTTGGCGGCATTTGTTCCCAGCCCCTTTGTTTCCTGCTGACACGTCCGGGGCTGCCGCCACCCCGTCCCTCCGCGGCCGCGGCGCGGGGTGCTCTCCTCCCTCTGTCCCGAAGCCGCGAGCCCCCTCCCGGAGCCGGGCTGTCCCCGGGCTCCTCCTGCCGCGCGTTGCGACGGGGCCAGGGAGCCTGGGGGAGTCACAGCCGGGGCAGAGCCACAGACAAAGAAGAGGCGGCCGGCGGCGGCGGCGGCGGGGGGGGGGGGGGGGCAAGTGCGAGGGAGCAGCGGGGCAGAGGCTGCGGGGCAGCGGCCGGGCAGAGGGACCCCGGCACGACGGGCGGGGAGGGCGACCCGGCGGCGAGCGGCAAACGCCGGGGCGGCGGCGGGGCTCGGGGGGGCGCCGGCAGCCAGGCGGCCGCGCAGCCCCCTGCGCTGCCCCATCGCCCGCAGCGGCGGCAGGTAGCGGCAGGCGGCGGCGCCGCGGGGGCTCCGCGCCTCCGCCCGCCGCGGCGCCGGGGGAGGGCGGCCGGGGTGTGCGGCGGGGGATTAGCGGGAAGCCGCGGCCCCGCCTTCCCCCCTCGCATCCAGGGCGAGAGCGGAGGGGGCGATGGCACCAAACCGGGCGGGACCGGCACCATGACATTGGCCGGCTTCGTGGTGGCTCTGGTGATAGCGGCGATCCCCGGAGCCCGCGGGCTCGGGCAGCTCTCCGCCAGCCTCCCGGCCGCCCCGGCCCCGCCGCCCCCCGCCGGCTGCCCCGCCGCGGGGCGCTTCGCCGGCGCCTCGGCGCCCGCGGCCCAGCGCCCGTGGCGGGCGGCAGCGGCGGCGGCGCCCGCCCTGCCGCGGCGAGGGGCGGCGGCGGGCCGGGCGCCGCGGGGCCGGCGCAGCTCCTGCGCCCTGGGCGGCGGCGGCGGCGGCGGCGGCGGGCGGCCCTGGTGCGCCCCCGGGAGCGGCCGGGGCCGGGGCCGGGCGGAGCGGGGCGGCGCTGACTGCGAGCCAGGTGAGCCGAGAGCAGGGCGCGCCGCGGGGCGCCGTCGAGGGATGCGGGGGATGCGGGGGCGCGCAGGCGGCTTGAGCGCCGTGGCGGAGCGGGGGGCCCCGGACCCGGGCGAAGGTGCCCGGCTCCCCGACCGCAGTCGCTGGAGGGAACCGGAGAGCGGTCGCCAAAATGTCAGCGAAGGACTTTCTGAGAGGGCTGCACCTGGAGGACGGAGGTGCCCCTTTGTTTTGCGCCTGCTCTGCTGTAACGGGGGGTAGCGGGTGTCGAGGAGCTGTGCGGGGCGGGCAGCGCTGGGGAGGGAGCTGAGGGCGCGGAGGCTGGCGCTCTCCTTGCTGCCCGCGGGTGCACCTTCCCCGGAAGCCTTGGTCCGCTACGAGCGAAGCGCTAGAAAGAAAAGCGAAGATGCCTTGCTCTAAGCACGACCTGCTCGTGCGCTCTCCTTTCTTTTTCTTTCTTTCTTTTTTTTTGTTTTTTTGTGCTCTTGAGTGGGGTTGGCAAGTTAGCGCTGGGGCTTGACAACAGCTGTAAAGGTCCCGGAGAGCGACGCCTCCACGGCGGTCAGCGGCAGTTCCGTCAGGAGCGCTGTGAGGGAAGTTTTCGCTGCAGAAGGACTGAATAGCGATTTCAGCATTTAGTCCTTGAGTAGCTAGCTGATCAGCTTTACATTTCATCAGTCCTGGCACCACTCCATGGGGTTAAATGTATTTATGTACGGTCTGGCTTTGAATGACTTCACTAGATGGAAACATTTTCTTCTGCATCCCTCTGCTATTATCTCCTACCTAAATCAGAATTACGCCCTATCCATACCTAAACTAAAAATCCTCAAACATAATTGTTGTAAAGAAAATAAAGATTGTCGTCTTTGTTGCCCTTCCTTCTACACCTTTTGTAATATCACAAGGTCTGCAAGGAAGTGTATTATTAATGTTAATAATCTTATCCTTGTGGAGGTTTTTCCTTTTTTGGGTTAATTTCCTTTCAGAGCTCAGAAGAGGATGGTTCTCTTTCTCTTCCAACAATAGACCTAGGAGGTATGTCAGAGATGGAACAGAAAAAAGGACAATAATCTGAGCAATGTGATAGTTATATACATTGGTATAAAATATCACATGAAGAGCATCTGGAGGCACCAAGGTCCATACTATTCATTTATGCATTAAAAAAAAATGCAGCTTCCAAAGCCATGTTTAAAGACAAATGTCGTATCCCTTCAGGAAGACAGAATGATGTTATGCATTACAGATGTTTCCTTGGAAAGAATAGCAGGCAGCTGATGCCATGGAGGATGACTAGACACAGATGAGAAAAATCCAGAAGACTTCACACCCTTTAGTTTAAAAAAAGGTCTCACTGTTGCTTCTTTTATTTGGTTTACCATATTTATAGCTCTTCTCAAAATTCTTCCGTCTGGTTCCCAAAGTACTTTGTGAGGATCTTGAACCAGTATGTCACAGTTCGGCAGAACGTGGCATTTTACTGCTAAGGACCCAACCGTGCTCTTACTGAAGTCAATTCCAAAATTCCTTGCAAGTTCAGTAAAAACTTAGTTTACGTGAAAAATGCCAAGAACTGCCCATTTTGAGTTTAGTTATATTTCTTCAGTCTTTTCAGAATGTTTTTTTTCTTTTCAGAAAAAGGTAGCCCCTGTTAAGGTGGACACAGCTACCACTGAATCATAGCTAATACTTTACAGTCGAAAGGTCATCTGCTTCTGTCAGACTTCGTGGTAGATTCCCAGTGACCTCAAGAGGCCAAAAACCTGTCCAAAAGCTTTCATGAAGGGGATACCACAGACCTAGAGAACGTGTGAGAATGCCTAAGGTGGAACATGGAAATAAATCAGCCCATTTGCCCAGAAATAAAGACAATTATAATTTTAACCCTGAAGCACGTTCCTTTCTTATAAGAAGCAAAGAAATACAAGTAAGGCAATGTTATGATGAAGTTTATAGCTAGAGAAGGACAGACTATTCAGAGAGGATCTCACTGCATCTGTTGCTTTCTATTCTTGCTAAGGAAGCTCATACTCAGTTATTACGCACCTGCAATAACTAGATACAATAGCATGTGCAAAGCTTTATCTGCAAACCCCCGACTGTCCTAGGTTTAATATTAAGACTTATCCGCAAAGTTAATTGGTTAAACTTTGTGCATGTGTGCATTTGAAACTACTTTATATTTTGATATTAATGCTGAAAATTTGAAAAAAAAAATGCCCGTGCAATTACACTATCCAACACCAGTCTAAACACAGTTTTCTAGTTTAAAATAATATATTTTGGTGTTGCATTTCCTTCTAAAATGAGAGATATCTGGGTAACATTACTTACCTGTGCCTTGAAAGCAAGTAAACCAAATTCAAATATATATATAAGTTATCATGATTACCCAAGGAAATCATGGATGAGTACCCTGTACACAGAGCTAGTATAAGTCCAGTAGAATTTAGTACTTTGGCATTGCTAATAACCTGTAATGTACTCATGCCTCAAAAGAGAGACTCACCTCAATGCTTGGAAACAACTGTTGCCACATGATTTTTACCTGGCATGTAGTTACAGTGTTCTTCAGGATATGTTGTTCATGATACTTTACTACATATCTAATTTAAAGCTCTGGGTAAAAGTGGGTTAACTATTTTTCTTTATTTTATAAATGGGGAAACAAACCAAGAGAGGGTGTCTTGCCAGAGGTCACCCTACCAATCAGTGGCAGAAGTAGGAATAAAATACAGATCTCCAGAATGCCAGGGCTGTAGAGTCTTTCAATTTAAATCTCTTTTATCACAGGGTAATTCCACTAATACCAACTAAATAATGCTTCATTAAGCTTCTGAGAGGAGAATCAAGCTCATAGTCTAAACACCAAGTTATTCTCCCTGCCTGCAGTACTACAGTCTGGGCGTTTCGTGGAAGGTCTTTTGGGATGATTTGTTTTTTTTTTTTTTTTAATAACATAGGGCAAAAGAAAAAATACAACAAAAAGGCTGAAGTGGCTCCCCTGGAACCATTCTGATTACAGATGCACGAAATGAGACCCCCTAATTTTCTACAGCTCCGTACCATATAAGACAATTGCAGTCCTTTAGAGACTATTACATTCATATCACTGCAATTCATTTTTCAGAGCCTTAAACGATTGATCAGAGGGACATGATGAACCTCAGTGCTGCAGAGGAACCAATTCAGCACATCACAGAGGGCATGCAGTTAGTACATACAATATTTATGAAAATTCCAATTTAAGGATCTTTGGATGTGCAATTATGCTATCTACTAAAATTCCCATTATAGTTCTTAAAAAGTAGATCTAATAGATGTACCCCTTTTTCAAGGTTAAACTACCTACAGAAAATAGTTGTAATTTTAGACTGAGAGCAGTGCTCAGGGAAGTGATGGACAAGAGCATTGATCACTATGAGCGTCACCCATAGTTTAGCTGAAGTCAGCAGAATTAATTTCTCTGACTCCAGCCAGGCCTGATCTTGCAAGGGAAGAAAAGCTTCCATCAATTTAAACTGATATTAGATTCGGCCCATAATGCAGGCAGATTTTTTACAAGTGCCTCATGTGAACCAATCAGTTCATTTCATTCTGTAGCTGGGACAGGCTCTTCTACATGTATTCCCAATCTTCCACTCGTACGCTGACATACTGCAAGTTGTGATGCGGTTAAGTGAGAGGTAAAGCATGTATCTGTGGGCAACTCTCATACTTAGGGTCAGTTTAGACCTACCTAACATTTGACTCCAAGACTTCAGAGATGAAATATCAGTGCAGGGCCTTTCTGTGGCACTCCATGCTTGATTTTTTTTTTCCAGATGTCTAATAAAATGAAACCATCCCATACTGTAACACCTTGCAAATGAAAGCAGAAATAAAGACATTAGCTGTTTGTTCAGATTCCCAAATGTCAAATACTTTTTTTGCTTTGCTCTAAACCTGTAATTTCAGAGCACTCATCATCAGGGTGAAAGGCACAGGCAACTTTTAATTCTCACCCCCATTTTCAAAATCTACATTTACAGCCAAGTTATAAACCTTTGAATGCAAGTGTTTACAAAGAAAATATTGGCACACCTTCAGCCAACACCATAAACACCACCGCTACAATATTTACACATACAGCAAAAGTGTAAGTGATCCCCATTCTGTTTGCAGTTCAACCACACAACGTGACAATGCTTGTTCTTAGTGAAATGTAGAAAATAAAACAGGGTTTGAAGTTACCCAGCATCTCTGGATGCGGGAACGGTATAGTAAAAGAGGCGAGTGGGATGCTCTTGCTGCTTATAATGCAAGTCCTTTGAAGCTCTTCTGTTCTTTGGAGTTAATTAGAAGTTGGCTCAGAGGTTTTCCTCTGCCTTTTTTTCCTGTGTGCCTCATCTTGAGCCTATACAGCAGGTGTTGCAGAGCAAGTCTCAGCAGCACCCATTAGATATCCTTTCTTCCTTGTATTTGCAAGTATATAACTTAATCTCTTCTAAACAGTTACAGCAGATAGGAAAGACTCTGACTTGGGTGGATCCCAGGGCAACTAAAATTATCAAACTCTTTGTAAACAACTTGAACTGACCGTCAGTAACCTTGCCTAAAACATAGTCCAAAGAAATCCATACTTACTTGGGGAGATCTATATATATGAACGAGCTTCTGTCAGGAGAGTAGATCTGCATTCTTCTTTATAGGGCTGAATACCTATACAGATCTGTATATGCACCACAGTATGCATCCTAAAGTTGTCTAGTAGGCCTGCTTTGTGGTTCTGTGCCCTTGTCTCTACCTCCAGTGGGGTCAATTCACCTGTCCTACAGGACATCCTTCCCCTTTCTGACCAGTGCTGAGAAAGACACTGAGAGAACGGCAAAGGAGGGCAGCCTTGGCCTAGGAAAAGGGCAGGATCCATGTACTCACACTGATCCATGTACTCACACCCCCAGCCCCCCTTATTTTCTGAGAAGTAATTAAAATGCTCTTCTCTAGAGCTGCTAGTGCCCTAGGGAGAGGGTAGAAGGAAGTCACTTTGGCACATGCGTAGAGGTGCAGGTGGGTTTGAATGTTAAAATGTAACAGTAGAAGAATTAACCAGTGAAAATATGGCATTTCTGAGCACTTAGTTTCAATGGGAGAACGTCTTTATATGTCAGAGACAGAAAAACCAGACTTGGGAATGGTCAGAGTCTACAAAGACGGAGTCAGGCTTGCACTACCAAAAGGGAGATATGTTTTCCTCACCTTTATAAAATGTCAACATTTTTCCCTATGGAAAAATGAAGAACTGGGGGAGGCACTTCCATGCTTCTATGCACCAAGAAAAAACCCGTACAGTTGTAACTCTTCTAACAGGCATCCATGTATCTCAGAACATCATCATTTATTTTTCAGGTGTTTATGATGCAAAAACCCTAAAATGAGAACTTGCTGTAGGATTTCTAAAATCTGTCACTTCTACTGATGCACAATTAAAAGCAAGTTTTATTAGAATTTATGATAACAGCACTTGGTCCCAAGGAGATTTGGTCAACATAAATCTGGGAGAGAAGCTTTTTTTAAAATCTAAGTCCCATGGAAATGTTTGCACAATTCTGAAAAAAATTCTAGTAGAAACTATTGCTTTTGAAGAAATTTCCCTATGGCTTTCAGTCATAACTAGTAAGAGAAAGAGACTACAGCTATATTCATTTTAGGATATATTTGTAAAAGTAAGTAACATGAAGCTCATCATGCTAAATATTAATTTTCTTGCTGCCTATGAAGTAAAAGAGTGCTTCCCAGTCACTATAACAATGCAAACACCGATTATCCTGCAGTGAAGATAATAACACATTCCTAATAACAAAGATAGAGCCATGAATAATAAATAGAGACTTGATAATACAGTATAAACATACGTGATTGCCGATTATGTTGGTCAGTTTGCATGATCAACTTGCACATGAAGCACAGATATGTGTTTCATTATAAAGTAAGAGTTTTATCTGTAGGAAAGGAAAAATAACTTGCTGAAGTGAAATTCTGTATTTTAAAGTTCTATTACGTTTTATTTCATGAGGCACTCATTTTATTATAATCGATGTATTTTAAAACTCACTCTCAATCTAGGAAGATAACGATCACAGGGTCTGAATACTGCAACATTTTTAGTAAACCATATATGGAGCAGTAATTTTCTCATTAGTTTGCGCTTAGATTTGTTTGCAACTTAATTACGACTTAAGTCTTTTGATACACGTTAACACATACTTCAGAGTGCAGTTAAGCACATAAAATATGGTATCATTTTACTCTTTTGGGGTTCAGTGCTAAAATACTCAACTAGAAACACTTAGACTGGGCTTAGAAAAAGATACTAATCAAACCACCTTTCAGAATTTTTTCAATTCTGAAACTTTTCTTTAAAAAACAGATTTTACTAACTGTTTTTCTTGTGGAGAGAATGCTAGATTTTGCCCTGGGAATTTTAGGTTAGTTATAGCTGTAGGTATCAATGCTGTCTTAGAATGAGTAGTGCGTCGATGCAATCACCATATTAGAGTTATTATACTATATATTCAGTTAACTATCAGACATTAGATGTAAAAAAAAGTTTAGTAATAGTTACCTGTAAAAATAAGCTTTCCTTTTTATTTCTTTCTACATTAAATTTTCAGGGGAAAATCAAGAATATTTTAAATTCATTAAAAATTACCTTTATTAAGCATCATATGTCTTTTTTGTTCCCATCTGATAGAGGCCAGTTCTTTATTTTATCTTCTTGTGAGATGGACAGAGTCTGTTATGTACGCTAATGCCTTTTGTAAGATGTTAGTATTCCTATAAGCAGCTGTAAATCTAAAGGAAAAAGGCAAACCAAAACATCTCGTGGAGATATCAGAAGAATTTAAAAAAAAATCCCTCTATATTTCTTGTTTGTGTCTAGATCTTGCCCTACAAGCACATGGAAATGAGGCTGTGTCCCAGTTGGTCGTTCTTCCTTCCACACCAACTGATACCAGCAGGGTGTTTCCCATTCCAGGGGGGAAGCAGAGGTCATCTAGATTTTTTTTTTTTCAGATGGGGAGCAGGGGGAGAGAGTAGCGGGAGAAGCTGTTTTCTTTGTTTATTGGTGTGTGTCCACAGTGAGATCTCCATGCTTTTTAACCTTCTTCCATGAGACTTTTACCAGAGATGCAAAGGATTTCAGACTTCTTTCATTTTTAATTGTTGGTAAAAGAATTTCTGATTTGCAGAATTTCCCTCATACCATCTTCTACTCTGTATATGTGAATAAAGTCTTCCACTGTTGTCACTGTGAATTCTGTAAATATAGAAAAAGCAGTGACCAAATTCTGCTATGGAGACCTGAGAAAAGAATTTTATTCTTCATGTACTGCCTCATCCAAATAGTTGAATATAAATGTTGGGTAATGTGTACTCAGGAAACACTGTACTGATTTCAATAGGTGTCATGCAGGACTGTAAGCAATCATGTACAAAACCAAACTTATTTTGGAGACAGCAACTTTAAAATACTTTCTGGTATGTCAGGAATCACTTTGCTATGACTGCAATTGATGTTTCAAGTGAAAACAATAGTCTACACAAACATCTGGTAGAGAGCAGAAATTCCAGAGTCTATCTGTCTATATGTGACAGAAAAGCACGAAGAGAGAAATTATAAAGGCAGAAAAGCAATGTGCAATGTGTATATAGTATTGTTATAATTAAACCATCAATAATCCTCTACTCTAAATGATAGCTTAGTCTGTAACATGAATTTAATAAATTTTGTTTGTTATTTACTGCACGTTAAGTTACATCTGAGAAAATAAATAGGAGGGAAAAGGAACACACAAACCCAAGTCAGAGGTTAATTAATTCCTTGAATTATTTGGCAGTCATTTGGCTTGTGGTTTTACAAACTATATTGAACTAAATTAAAAACAGAACACAATCCAAGTGAAAACCAAAGGTAAGAAAAAAAGGATCTAGCCATTATTATTATTTTATATATATAACACACATAAACACATATACAAAGAATGCAGACACAAACATTGCTTTTTTTCTCCTATTGCTAAAAAACCTGCAAGTTGGATGATGGTTTAGCCTCTGATTTTAAGTAGATCGCAGAGCAGAGGCAGATAGATTAACTGAGATTTCAGGCAATATTAATGCACACACTTATGCTATGTTTGATAATTTAGTAGAAACGCATTATTTCCTACTGAATTACTGAATTGTTATGACTCTTTGTTCTGCTTTTGTAGCGTTACATATACAGCCAACGCTTTCCCATCTTTACCGGTGGCACTTAGTTACATTCCAGCAAATGTGTCTTGCATCTCAGGAAAAACTGCTGCAATATAAAAATTAATTTAATTTTCTTAGTTTTGTGTGTTCTGTAGCTCTCAAAACAGTTTGATGGTAGACTTTTTTGACTTCTTATAGAAAATTCCTAATGTTTTGTCTAGGAATTGGATAAAGATCCCTAACAAATGTATAGAACTATGTCAAATGGTGTTTGGTCTGAGAGCAAGTATTCATTCTTTGGCTTGAAATAAACTGCTGACATCTCTGACATATGTCATATGGGTCAGAGCAGAAGCTATGTAATCCATGTGGCTGTTTTCTAATTCCTTGAAATCACATGGAATTATACTGAAGATAAAAATACAACACTCACATATATAATCTTTTCTCATATGGGTAGATATAACTACTTTCATGTGATTATGCATAGTCTACATATACTTTCTACTGCTAGTCAGATATTTAACTAAGTTGTTAAATAGCACCAGAAGGATCAGAAATTTGATGTAACTTCAGTATAAAAAGCAAAATATTTTCCCCATGCAAGGAATAAGGTTATCTGCTTTTGGACATCAGTGTGCAAGACATGCCAGAGTGCTTCTTAGAAGCAGCTTCCCCAAAGAAAGGAAAGTAAGATGATAATACATGAAACAGGGATTCTCTTTGCAGATGGAAAATCAGATTCAATCTTTTGCATAGGATACACTAACTGAGTCCTGGAAAATCTTGGATAATTCATTTTTTCTTTTAACTAGGGTCAGTGCGACTCCAAGATGGCAAGAATGAGTTTGAAGGTACAGTTGAGGTTTATTTGAACGGAGTCTGGGGAACAATCTGTGGCAGCCATTGGGACAATAATGATGCAACAGTCATATGTCGACAGCTTGCACTTGGGTAAGTTTTAGTCTGAAAGAAAATCATTCGACTTATTTTAATGATGTTAGAGTATAAAGGGCAACATATTTTGCCACCCCTGAGATTTTTTTTTTTGTCCTAGGTGATTGCCTTCTCTCGTTTGCATCTTAAAGCTGTTCTTCCTAGAATCCTTTGCTTAATTTTGCTGTACTTCACAGAGGTCTCTATGAAAATCAAAATTTGATTTGAAAGCTACATGTGGGATCTGAAATGGCACAGGGCAAGGTAGATACTCTTTCAATGTGAAAAGCTGGGAACTAATCAGACAAGCTTAGGGCAAACACAGACTGCTTTAGTACGCACCAGGGAGATGTCCATGAGGGCAGAAATGCAAGGTCTGACCCCGATTTCACTTATGTAAGTGTCAATCAAGAGTAGCTCCAGTGAAGTTATTGCATCTACAAAAAGGTAAATGTAGTTAAAAGTAGCCTCAAAAGGGGCTCCTAATCCTAGGAATATTCCTGGTTTCCATGAGCATGGGGCTACCTTGGTAATCATCCATTATATCAGGCAAAGAAACCTCTAAGACTCATTCTAGGTTTTGGGGAAACGTGGTATTTTTGCTGTGCCTATCTTCATGCAACCAGATGATTTGTGTGGCTTACTTTCAGAGCTGCACATTAAAAACATGAAATAAGCCCCGAAACCAGACAAATTTTGAAACTTTAGGTTTTCATGGAATCATTTTACAGCATTATAGTAATATTGCACAGGTTGAAAGGCACTACATTATGCTAACCACTCACTTTCCTCATTGGCCACTGCTCTCCACTGCTATGTTTACTGCTTTCTAAAACGCCAGAGAATTAAATACTTCAACATTTTGTTTGATTACGTAAGTTTTATCTGTAATTACCTATATCAGCTGCCTCTGACCACAGGTACAGAATGTTTTAATTAAATAATGACATGGTTTAGGAAGGTATAACTAAAAGGACAATGAGATTTAAGTTGCCGTTACTATTCTCTGTATTTCTGAGAATAAATGGGCCCCTCTTTTCTGAGGCTTGATGTCTGTCAGAGAAGAGTCAATCAAGAGGATGCTTTAACATAATCTGATCATTCAGCTCTAGATAATGCCTATAGTGATGTTGCAATTGCAATAGTAAGATGAAACTGCGGTAAGGAAGAAAATGCCCACACCTACAGGGATTTAAAAAAAAAAAATAGCACAATTTCAGCTTCTAGCATATAAATGCTGTCCAAGTTAGGTGACCCAATTACTTGAATACACTCTTAACATTTCATTCAGTTTGCAGTTTCTCAGTAAGTCACAAAGTATGGTTGGCTTCATAGCCTTTCTGACATTCTTTCAGTCATACATCAAGGAAGTGATTTTGTCTTCTACAAGCACTAGGGGACCAGAGTAGCCTATTTGCACTGTGACATTCCTAATGATTATTCCACTTTTTAAGACTGCAAGCCAGAACTAAATCTAAGCTGTTTTATAATGTTCAGTATTAATCGGGATACACCAAGCCTACATATAAAAATATGAGGATTAGATGAGATAAAAGTTCAGCCATCTGGAGGCTGTAATTTTGCTTATGACTTCAGCTGTCTACATGTAATACCTCCTTTCCTCATTTTCATTTAAGTTCTTGTTGCCTTACATATCTTAAATATTTTGGTTGAACAAGATCCTTGTTAGCAAAAGTAGTTCAGTGATAAGGGTGAATGGCAGGGCTCTGTCAGCAGAAATGACTTAAATTAGAATAGGCCACCCCTCCCCTCCTAAATAACAGTCAAAACAATTCATGCTATCATGACTGGCAGAAATATGGGGCTATAACCTATAAGATGAATTTAGTAGGTGTTATTGGTGCTCTTCAGGGGCTTCCATCTATCTGTGCCTTGGATCTTACAATATATAAGCTTTGTTTTTCATTTAATTTCGCTAGGCATTGTATGGAGGCAAAGAAGGCTCAATAATTTGCTCATTAGATTCAATCTGGGATATAAAGGAAACTGTTTTTAAATATTCTGGGGATGGATGGATGGATGGCAATGGCTGACTAGAGAATAATGGGCATGGACCTGATCTAATGGAGTATGAGGCGGTGTCACTGTCCCATGGCCACACCCATACTGTATGACACGAGTATGGGCAGAGTACTGGTCAATGTAACAGAGTACAGGAGAGGAGGAGAGGGAAAATCCCCTTAGCATTACGACTTCTGTAAGTAAATCTGCAGTGGAAAATGTACTGTAGATCCTCCTATGGACTTTGGAAAGAATCTCTGTGTTGATTTTTGTAGTTAAGAACAAGGAGAACAGGAACATGGCTGGCCCTGCAGCAATGCAGGCCATTGTACTAAAATATCCCATAGCACAATGGCAAGAACTGGGTCACACCTGGTACTTTTCTGAGTGAAGAAGACAATGCTCAACTGCATGAAAATATGATGATATTATCCTGTTGAAGAAAGCCCTTTCTTTTCCATCCTAATTTTTATATAAGGGAACCAGGAAAGAACACATCTCAGGAACAAATATTTCACTTCCCCCTCACCTCTCCTAATGCCCTCTCCTGATTATTCTTCTTACAGTGAAAAAGGTACAGCAAAGCACATACCGTTTGCTGGCCTGGGCCTTATCCCTGTTTACTGGACTGAAGTACGTTGCCGTGGTGATGAAGAAAATATATTGTTATGTGAAAAAGACATCTGGCAGGATGGAACATGTCCTCAAAAAATGGCAGCTGCCGTCACCTGCAGCTCTTCCCTAGGTAAAAAAAAAAAAAAAAAAAAAAACATATATGTTTTGGTTACTTCTTCACCTTACATAAATAAAAGTAGTCATAATTGCTTATGATTAAATTAGAAGAAAGAACCTTACTAGACTTCTTAGAACAGGAAAATTAAATAGACTGAATCATAGCATCATTAACTTCAAATTCCTCAGCACCACAAAATCAGCTACTAGCAGCACCACCTTTTTACCTTTTCATAGTTAGCAAGTAAATTGTTGCTTTGAGATCCAGGTTGTGAGAAAGGGTGAAGCAGCAAAAATCCTCCAAGGGAACTCTAGCTGTGAAAGTAGGACTGTGTGCCCTTCTCCGAGTCCTCCCCCCCTTTTTTTAGCAGGAGGTCATCTTTCATAGCAACACTTGCTACAGTATCAATCTGTTAGCGTGTTTCCTGGTTTCCTAGGGAGTGGCTTTTCTTGAACAATTAGGTGCAGTAGTGATTTTTCTTGGATGTTATGCTTTCTGGTAGGGAGCTGTGGTGCAGAAATGCCAGATGAATACTGAGCTCACTTTCCTTGATGTAAATGTTGATGATGTCACACATGGAACTGTGAAGTTTTTGTCCTATTCCACACGCATCTAAAACAGGTCCACGCTCTCCTAGCCGAATTGCTGCCTCACACATAGCCAAGCCAAAATAATACGGTTAGAGAAAATACTATTAATGCTTTTAAGATATTTCAGATTACTTTAACTGAAATGATAAACAGCAACTACGTGGCAGTTATGCCATCAGATTGAAGACATTGCTGATCTTGAGGAAGGATAGGCAGGCAGCGCTGAGGAGCTGGCAATGGCAATCTCTTCAGCTGTAACCAAAACATGTTGTATAATTGCAAACATGTGCTTCCTTTCCTCTTCCACTTTCCTGCCTATCCAAAAGCAGATGCATTTTTGCTTTAAAGCTCCACTATTCATGAGGAATATTTTCATAAATAACATTGAAAAAATTATTTTGGTCTTTTTTTAGAAAATTATAATGTAGCAGGAAGGGAGGTGACAATGACAGAATTTGTCTCTTACTGAAGATTTTACCCTCTGGGACCAAGACTGTATGGAGCTAATTTTGCTTTTACTGGTAGAAAGCCAATTCTACTGACTGGTATTTGGCCTTATGGTCCTACATATCTCTAACACTTTGACACTTAAGTAACTGGAGTTCAGTACGGTTACTAGCCTGTATAACATTCTTCAGGTACCCAGAGTGGAGCTTGAGGGAACCAGTCTCTAACAAGCTCAATTTCAGAATTGCTATTTAATTAGGAAAAAAAAAAGTGTAGTTCCTGAGCAATGCCAGGCAAACCATTAAACCATCTTCTTGTTTTCTTTACTATCAGGATAACATTTTGGTTAAGAAATGACATTTTCCTATATTCTGTGCTTGATCACAGCCTCTGTCTTTATTCCGATCCGACTGGCTGGTGGGAACAATGCTCATGAAGGAAGAGTAGAAGTCTACCATGCTGGCCAGTGGGGGACCGTCTGTGATGATCAGTGGGATGATGCAGATGCTGAAGTTGTCTGTCGGCAGCTTGGCCTTGGGTTTGTTTTTCTAAATATTTTTTACTTCAGCAGCAAAGTAGAGAAGTTAGTAACATACACAGCTTTGAGTTTTCAAAATACGCTTCTTTAAATAGCACTAATACTTCTTATTACAACAACCAGGGCTGATTCTGATACCACAGAGAAGGTACTCAGATACAGTACCGAGGAAGGATGCTGCAGGAGTGTGAGGAAAAGAGGAGAGGTGCTGAATCAGAGACGAAAGAGAGAGAGGACAACTGGGAAGATAGGCCAGATGGGTTGGAGAGGAAAGAAGTAGGAACATGATACAGGGAAGGAAGATACTAAGGTACAGAACCAGGCAAGAGACTGGAATTATGTCTGAGACAGACCAGGATGAGAACTAAGCAGGTCAGCGCAGAAGAGACTGGAAAGAACTCAACTGCTCAACCCTGCTGGGATTATGATGAATTAAAACAAGTGGCACTGAAGGTAGCAAGCTTTGTGTCACCAAGAAGTAGCCCCCGGAGTACACATGAAACTGAACCCAGGATTCCTGCTAGTGCCAGCCAGATTAGCTCAAAAGGCTGAGATCTGTGCAACAGTTGTAAGAGCTTCTAGGCCTGCTGGTGAGCCACGTGGGAATTGACCTGCTCCTCTCACAGCAGACTTCTGCCTTTTTCCAATTTACTTTCTGTTTAAGTCTAGGGCTTATGTACAGAGAGAAAAAAAAAAAAAAAGAAAGAATGGTTAGATTGCAAAGAAAGATATTAAAAGATCTGTAAAGGTTGTGTAATTTCAGTTCAACACTCTTGTGTATATGATTTTAAGATATGATCTTTAATTATAAGACTGTGTAATTTTTTTTTTTTTTTTTTTTTTTTACACAGGCACTTTCCCTTATTTTGTGCCCCAAATAACTGGTGCTTGTGAACTGGTAGCTATTCAGTATTTCTTTGTATCCTTAACATACACTGTGTGGTTCCAGGACCAAATTAATGCACATCCTTCAGTCCTGGTGTAGAATAGCTATAGAGGTATTTCTATATATCGGTACATATTCATTCAGGAGTACCTAATAAAAAGCATATATTATTATATTTCAGCAACAGAAAAAGTCTGTAACTGGGCCACTATTAATAATTTCTAGGAGTTTCTAAATGACAATTTAAATTTATCTATATTAATGATAAATGTAGTGCTCTTTATCTGCCTCTTCACTGATTACAGTAAAACATTTCATTCCTTGAATTTAATGTTCAGAAACTGCACTTCTGAGATTCTTCTAATTTGATTCAGTTTTATGAGTAGAGGTGCCTAAATCATTTTAAGATGGTGCTAAGTCTTTTTGAAATAGGTCTAGAGATTTGCAGAATTTTTCAAGTAATCAAGATGTCTTGACAAGTGTGCTCATAACCTGTGAACTGCTGTTTACCAACAGTGGCAAAGTAGGGCAGTTATGAAGGAATAATCTAAATTTACATACTGCTAATCAATCTGGAAATGTACCACAAACTGTAAAAATAAGGCCTCTCAGCAAGTAGCTTCCCACACCCTTTCAAGTTTTCTGTAGCACCCTATAAAATACAATTTCAGAATATCAGTTTTCCAATGACAGGTGAAAAATAATGATAATTATTTCTTTTATTATTTGGTTACACAGATACCTTTTGGTAAATACAAATTGCTCTTGTTATTGTAATGGGTTTATGGTCTCTGTTTTATTGGAACTCCAGAGAATCTCATCAGATTATGGTATAATTTGTTTTCAACATTCATAGTAAAGCATTAGCTCTTTGATTTCTACCAGCTTATTAATGGAGAAGGATTTTTTTTTTCTAATGCATTCTATACATCTGTACCAGCAACAGAATAAAAGATACAAGATATAGGAAGCTATGTATGAGAATTTTCATTTTGTGTTTAGTTTGTATCATGCAACTACTACTCAATACACTTAATTTTTAAGATAATTTATGATAGACATATAAATGTTTCAAAGTGCTGTCATCTAAACAACTAACAGTAAACTAGGCTTTCTGCAATAAGCCTGTAGTATATTTAGGGTAAAACTGACAAAAACAGGTATCTTTAAACTAGGGTCTTTATTCCATATTTATCTGTTTCTACTAAAATAGCCTGAAGTGCTGAGAACTCACAGAGCCTATCTTAGGGAATGCAAATACATTTGAAAACTGAGATGTTTTATTTATTTAGATGCTTAAATATAAATTGGGTATCTAGATTTGAAGTATTAGCCTTGGTCTATTCTATGCATTATATTTTCTTAGTTTACTATTTAATCATAATATATAATATGTTACCACAATTCCAATCAGTTAGAAAAGCAGCTCTTTATGAAATAAAAGAGGGAGAGGGCTTGGCTCGTCTTCCCATTACAAGTCTTCAATAATCAATGCTATATATAAAAAGGCATGGTTGCTTAACAACCTAAATCAAAGAAGGCTAAGGGCAATCAGTAAACGTCTGCAAAACTCAGGGAAAAATGCAATTTCCAAACTGTTTGGAATTCTTTTTGGTATTCCCAGTGGTAGAACATGCTATCTGTTAATATGTACTAACTTCAGACTGAATTTATTGATTTGCCCTGACAAATTCCAAGAAGAAAGTAGAATGTGTTTTGCTAAGATGTTGTTTGCTCAGTGCTCTGAAATATTTTTGTTTTGCTCACCTGCTTCTCTGAAGCAACTGCAAATAATAACTGGTCTCCCCACTGAGTAAGTAAAGCTCTGCTTTTGATATTTTCCATGTGCTCCACTACTTGAAGGAGTCATCTGGTCATGAGAGAAACAGTTTGAAAACTCACAGTGTATTTTCAAGATTGATGAAGCGCTTTAGCTTGACAATATTAAAAAACAAACTGATTTCAAACAAGACAAGAATGCAAAACAAATACAGATGGATTAATTAACTCGCCTTTCTTGTGTGTGCTTTTACTTACTGGGCACATATCTACACAGGGACTACCATGAACTCCAACTTCATTCCTTTTTATAGAGCTTCTTCCTGATACTATTTAACTTTCACAAGCATCTTATTGTTGTTATTTTTCCATACCCCTTTACTGTTTGTCAAGAATTTGTACGACGACTACCTGTAAACTGCAGCACTGCTTTCCTTTAGCAGAGGAGATAGCAGAGATTGCTATAGATTCATTTGATGCACTGGAAATGAAATCTACATTATCTAAATCTCCGTGTGAATTAGTAGGTCAGTAAGCCTTTAAAACATGAATGACTGGAACTTACATTAAATATTACAGGAGTGGACAATTCTAACACACTATCACAAAAGACAGTTAGGAGTTGGAATGATTACATCCTAAATCAAAATAGTCAAGGCCTGTCATGTTTTCAGTATACACTAAATAAACCTAAATAGTCGCCAGGTATTATGTAGCAACATATGGCTGGTAGTGGCTAACTCTCTTTAAAGCAAATTAATAATCAGTATAAAATCCCATGCCCAAACTCCACCTTAATTTAAACTAATCCTTCAGATAGGTAAGTCATTGTAGTCAGAAAATTTTCCATACCTTTAACCTTATGTGCTGAAAAAGAGGACAGAAATTGAAAACACTCGCACAAAAACTGGACTAGATAAATGAACAGAGAAACCGTTGAGTGGAAAGAAACCAAACCAAACATTAAAATTTACATATGAAAGACATGGGATCTTAAGGAATAAGAATTAGAAAAACCCTGATAGATCATCAAGTGTTAAACACTGCATAATTTTTGTAATGCTGAAACAATAGAGCATTTTCAATTTACACAGATTTTTGTGCTCAAAACCCACTATGCAGACATAAAGAGAAGAAATATTCTATAGTAAACACAAGACTAGACCTTGGTCTGCTTTCTGTTCTTATGTCTGCCACTGATTTACTATATGACATTGTCAAATTACTTAAATTCTCTTTGCCATGGTTTTTAAATGACTAAGTGGGGAATAATCACCTTCATCTGCCTCATCTGAGTATCTGAGATTTGATTAATGCTCTTCATCAACCGATGAAAGTCACTACAGAAAGATAAAGGATTATTATTATTGCACATAAGCATTAAATGAAAATTAAGATCACAACCCTCATACCCATCTGTACATCTATAATCTCTTCTAGGAACGTTATGCTTAAAAATCAAGAGGTGGAAAAGGAAAATGTCCTAAATCCAACACAATAGAATTTGATGTTGGAAGCGTGGGAGCGTGGAAGCAGCTTGTTTCAAGTTTGCTTTTTAGTCTCAGCTGAGACTGAAGCTGACTGTAGAACAACATTATATCACGTAACATAACATGGGCTGCATTGTCAGTTATCAGCGCCGTGGCTATTTAGGCAATCCCATTTGCTATTTTAGAAGCTGGCTATGCAACATTATAGCTGTTCCCATTCATTTCAAGAGTTTTCAGCTTGCTTGTTCTTGACTTGATGTTTGTTATGTTTGCACAGGGGTGTTGCCAAGGCATGGAGCCAGGCTTACTTTGGAGAGGGCTCAGGCCCAGTGCTGCTGGATGAAGTGCGTTGTACAGGAAATGAACTATCTATAGAACAGTGTCCAAAAAGCTCCTGGCAAGAACACAACTGTGGCCACAAAGAAGATGCTGGTGTTTCCTGTACACCTCTTACAGGTAGTTCAATGATGAATAGTCACACTGGAAAACAGTGACAAGTGCAGAACTGACAGCTCTGGAAAGAGACTTTTTTTAACTTCTCAGATGCATAAAGCCCCACAGTGATAAAATGTTCTGACAGTATTACAAAGAATCAGGTGTTGCTTATGGAAATTCTACAGGTACAGAAAATCTTGTTATTCAGCACCAACCCTTGGTTCCTGAGCAACTTGCTAACTGTCACTTATTATATGGGGGCATTTTCTTTGAAGTAGGATAGTTAGACCAAAACACATGCTGCCATAATTCTGCATTGCATCTATCAATGACAATAAATGTTTCAGCAATAGAAATAACAGGAAATAAGCAGAATATACGAAGTAAAGTATAAGGCATGTATACGATGAAATGACACAATCAGAGCCCGCTTCTGTGAACTGGGCATATAACAGGGCCTTGGGAGATCAGAATCTTGTGCTGTTTCTCTTACACTTACAGAATTGCATTATGTAACAATACACACCCAACTGGAAGCATTATGGCGCTTCTTTCATTTTCTGATCAAACAAAACCTAGTGATCAGCATTAGGTTTAGTAGTCTAATATTCTGATACGATGCAGTACCTGTAATGTTGTTAGTAATTTTTGGTAGAACCTAAGGAAAACTGATTATTTTTTTCTTTTTCCTTACTTGTTAATGACACAGATGGTGCATTAAGACTAGCAAGTGGGAAAGGCAGTCATGAGGGACGACTGGAGGTCTATTATACCGGGCAGTGGGGCACAATCTGCGATGATGGGTGGACTGAGCTGAATACACAGGTGGTTTGCCGGCAGCTGGGATTTAAGTAAGATTTATTGATATTAGATATCTGACTCTCTGACTTGACAGTGATGAAAGACATTTACACAACCCCTATATCCTTCAAGGGTCTGTCTTTTTATATATTAGGTGAGTGCTTAATAGAAACTTCTGGGGTAAAATCCATTAAAGCCTGCTTCACTCAGCCTCTATCAGATATCTATGGCCTCAGTTTAGGTGGAAGAAAAAGCTTGTCTCAATTCAGCCAGTGATTCGGCAGTGTTTATTCATCGAGTTCCTTCCAATTATCTTTTTGGCTGACTGAGATTAACACATATGCTATAGAGGAAAACTGATTTGTTGTATTCTATTTTACCTTTAGAAGTTTGATTCTTCAAATTCTTTGCTTGTGGAATAGCCATTAAAAATACAGAGACTTTCAAGGTATTAGGCCCTCTGGTTTTAGCTAAAAAAAAAAAAAATCACAGTCAAGCCGCAGAACACTCTTATTTTTTGAAATATCTATGTTAGAAAAATTCCCATTAGAGCTCTATGCATTCATTCTTCACTCCTTTTCCTACTGACTGGTTACAAAGACACCCTCTCACTATGCCATCTTTCTCTTGCCTTATTCTTTTATTCACTGATGTCACAATCCATTGACGTAATAACTGTATTCATGTTAAAACATATCACATTCACAGAAGTACTTTATCTCATTTTCCCAGATGTGACATTCAAATTGATGTACAATATTAAAAACATGTTTTAAGTCTCAAAGTCAATGAGACGTCTGTACATTTGGTTGAATTGAAGCCTTAATCAAAGGTAATGCATTTTCAAGTTTGTATGAATGTAACTGTTTAATTCCTTAAAAAAAACCCAAAGCTACCAGGGAAAAAGCACATAATGCTGTCATGGATTTTAATGCTAACTGAACCTGCTTGGTCATGGTTAATACCATTCACTGTTATGCTTGAGAGATCTTTGTTTTATTTCTTCAGAAATAATTTATTTCCTTTAGTGCTGAAGTATCACACACACTCCCATTACTGCAGATCAAAACACTATGTATACGTATTCATTATGCAGGTATGGAAAAAGTGCACCCGAGAGCTACTCAGAGGGAAGTTCTGGGCCCATCTGGTTGGATGATGTCAGTTGCTCGGGGAAGGAGTCAGACCTTCTGCAGTGTTCAAAAAGAGAGTGGGGAAAGCATGACTGCAACCATCAGGAGGATGTCAGACTCATTTGCCATCCGGATAATGACAGCCATAAACTCTCACTTGGTAAAGCATCTCTTTGGCAACTTCACAAAATGAGTATTGCTGTGGTGCAGATCTGAGAGAAGTATAGTATACTTATGGTGCTCAAAGTCCTAATGTCTGTCAGTCAGTCACTGGCAGACGTGCACATGCCAAAGGAAGAGGAAGGGAAAAAAAAGCTCACTTTTCACCTGAAGATCACAAGAAGTGGTCAGGCTTTGTATACAGGAACATTAACAGCCAGAACATTAGAGAATAACACAAATTTGTAAAGTAGCAAAGTCAGAATCCAGAGATCCTGTTCTCCAAATCTTTATCCTCATGAGATTTTAGATCTCTTCAGCCCTTCCTAGTGGTATGCTGCTTTTCACTCAGCACTCTCCAAGCTGTAATGAGCTGTCTCAGGCTATCAAAAGTTGGAAAGGTACCTGTGCGTTACAATTACATTAAAGGATATAAATCAATAGTAAATCCTCCTATGGCCTTACCTTCAGACAATCTGAAAAAAGAGATATTGAGAAAGAGGGGAAGTTCAGATATAGCAAGAAGAAATGGTGAGAAGCAGAAAATTATTTCTGTATTACTGTTGTCTATTGTTTACACTGTGCCTGGGTGAATGGGTGCCAGCTGCTGACCAGGACAAATGGTGCTACAAACACAGACCAAAGAGCCAGTTCCAATGCCAAAAAGCCTATAAACTTGTATGAGGAAAGAACGAAGAGACTGATAAGAAAATAAATGAGAGAGAAATACAAATTACATAAAGGTATTGTAGATAAAATATTTACAGATAGATTCTAAAGACTCCTAAATCCACAAAGAGATCATTAAAACAAGAGTTCTGGCTTTCAGATATGCACACTAAAAATTACAGTGGAACAATGAGTTGTTCAGCAATTCTGAAAACCAGATTTGTTTTTTAATTTGCTACATACAAATTTTGTAGCTTGTCATTAAGTGACACTTTACAAAATTTTTGCCAATATTTTTTGTAGTATACTTCAGCTGATTTTGACATTAGGATTAACAAAGGAACTAGTAGATTCCAGCTTCTACGGAAATCTAATGGATTTGTAGGCCTAGGTTCCTGAAGATCTCTGGAAATTCCCGACTGCAAACTAAAACATGAATTTACTGCACTACATTGCTACCTGATCTTATAACAATCAGCACTTGCACGCACACTTTTCTAGTCTCTTCATCTTTCTGGTCTTTTTCTTTATAGCCTTTTGACCTCTAACCATCCAATGAATGTTTTATGTTGTAGTACTGTTCCATTACGTGTAGATGAAGTGGAATCGTATTTGGTAGAAAGAATTTTCTCAAACCAAAAATAACAGGAATTCAAATCAGGACTGCTGCCTTTATAGATGCAAACCATCTGTGCTGCTTTGCTCAAGTTCCTATAAAACATAATCTTAGCTGAAGGAGGTCTGGTTCAGTTAAATGCATCCATATGGTAACATTTTCATATCCCCTATTACCAGAAAATCGTATTTATTTCCTGCTCATAGATATATATGCTAAAATACAACAGTATGAGACAATAATAAGAATAGATACACTGTACCACTAATATCCTGTGACTCTGTTTGGGTAGTATAATTTACACCTAAATCATATTCTTCCAGAAAACTGTATCATTTCAACAGGAAAATGAAGACACTGTATCGGACGTTTCCTGTAAGATTTCTGGTTGGACAGGGGACAAAGGTTCTATTGTGTTGTTACTATTTACTTCATAGCACTTACTTAAAAAAGCATTTTTTTTTCTCCCTTTAAAGATAAATTCAGTGGAAAAACATGAGAAATGAGTAGGTGACATAACTTCAGGAAATACAGACATTAAGGTACACTAACAATGAAACACAACACACTACAATAACTACAACATGTGTTAAAATATAAGATCCTGAAACTATAACTAAACAGAAATTGGTGAAACTGACTAATAAATACAACACTCCAGACAGTACGAACTGTCATGTTAAACAACATGCTATAAATTACATTTGAAGCAAAAGCATTTTATTTTTATTTCAAAACCTTTCCTCTTTTAATCAATGAATTAAGCCAGTTTTAATTAGCTTTACTCCAGAATAAGGTTTGGTCTAAAAAAGTTATTCATACCCTAATTTAATCTGAATTAAATTTCAAATGCAAATACCTCCCAATGCTGCTTTACTTTAGAGTAAGATTAAATAATTTCTTATCCTTACAGGGCTAGAAGAAAATTTCATTGGGTAATGAACTTACTTATCTTTCATTTATGTGAAGATGATGAGGAAGTGTCTTTCAAATTATTCAAAAAAGCAGCTCTAATCAGAGTATTAAGTATTATAAAACATGACAGACTAAAAGATTTAGAAGCTGGTTCTTGCTTAAACACTATAAAGAGGCCTCAAAGTAATTCATAACTGTTTTAAGGAAACTTGGTTTGCTAGCATGCTATAAAGGAGTCTTAACATATATGAGAATCACATACATACTTCGCTTAATGTTTCAAAATTTAAGTACAGGCCAAGCACTGAATGAGAGTAGCAGTATTAAATAAGAACCCTGGGCTTTGAGAAAGAAAGAAAACAAACTAGCCCTGATTAATTAAGTCTGACTAATCCACATAAGTGAGATTTTGCATTATGACCATATATGAGTAAGTATTCAAATATAAATGCTAGAAAACAATAAAACAATATATCATACGTTTTTCTAGAACAACATGCTGTAGAATATTATGCTATCATGCAAAACATGATACAGAATAGCATGTGTAACAAATAACCAAAACCAAAAGTTCAACACAAAGCTATACTGTCTTGCTGAGACAGTGGCAAGGGGAGCGGCCCTAGCCAGTTTGAGAATGGATTTATGAAGTGAAATAGAGCTAAATTCATCCATAAAGTTCCTGCAAGAAACATGTGTACAGCCTGGAAAGGTACCATATACAAAGACACCTTAATTGTTCTCAGCCATTAGTGGGAGAATTGGTCTGTGCCTTTTGCAGTCAAATTATGAGCTATGCCCCATATTTTTATGAAATGAGGGAACTAGATGAATGCTGAAGTTCAAAATACAGGCAGAACAGTGGTATTTCATATTGTGTTGTAATTTGCAAAAACTTCTTTCTTTTGCCAGCCAGGGTAAAATATGCAACTACTTTAACAGCCAATTTTAGGCTTGTTGAACTTAAGCATCAGTTGACCCTACACCCTGAATGCGATGAAAAAGACCTGAAGTACTAGTTCTTGCTTCTGTTGTTGTGGGTTGACAACTGTAATCTATTCCCAGGTCCTCCCATCAGGCTGATGGATGGTGAGAATAAGAAGGAAGGACGTGTGGAGATTTTTATCAATGGCCAGTGGGGGACAATTTGTGATGACGGATGGTCTGATAAAGATGCAGCTGTAGTTTGTCGACAGCTTGGCTACAAGTAAGAAAATTCACACAGTTATTTCTCAACCTATCTTTTTGCAATATCTGATTACATTAAGTTTGTGCAACCAAATATCACCCAATTAGGTTTGATCACATAATATATGCCTTGTAAAAGCTGTCCATTTGGTATTCTTTCACTATACTTTAGAAACGTATACTATTAGCGTAAGAAACCGTCAGCTATGTCTTCAAAGGGAATATATATTAACTAATACACTTGGGAAAAGGAATTTTAATATTCAAAGGTATTTCACAGTCTCACTGGCAACCATAAAGCAGGTTAATGTTAGCTATTAAAATATTTTTAAAAGCTAAATATTCCAAAATGACTAAACTACTGAATAAATTCTGTATTTTATTTGTCACTTATGGTGCTACATGTTCATATGATATAAACACACCACACCAAATTTTTTTTTAACACTTAGTTATTAGTGGCACTGATGTAACTGAGAAAAGAATTTGGTTTAGTATACCTGCTCTCTGCTCTTTCTTATTTAAACTGTTCTTAGTTTACTTCTTTGACCTTTGGTTTCCAGGTTTCTAAAGGCATAAAAAGTTACAGAATGAAATTTCTACTTTGGGGAAAAATGAGGGAAACAGTAATACTAACATTTAGATAAGCACAGATAATTATATATTCTCTGAACTGTGTAGATTCCCCGTTTTATTTCTGATTTTATGTCAGAGTTCTGTTTCACCATACCCATTGACTACAATTTTCAATCATATATTGACTAAAGATGACTCATTATGAAAATCATTATACAGAGACCTAAGGTACCTATCCTCCAGTGCTTTAGTAATTTGATGTAACTTTATATATAAGAAAAAACAGGGGAAATTAAAATGCCTTTTTTATTACATTTGCACAGAAAATATAAGCATTCCAAGCCTTGGTTTATGACAGGTTATTGAAATTATCTGGAATTTAGCTGAATTCTTAGGGATAACGGTCTACTGTTTCAAACAGTGCTTGATCTGTTTTTATTGAAGGCTATAATTTCGCATATTGTTATTATCTTTTCTTATCATTAATGACGACTTTGAAATCTTTAGTGGTTCTAACATGACTGTTACAATTTTTAGTAAAATATAGCAGCAGCTCAGTGTCCATTGTCACAAGGCAGGATATGATTTTAGCAGTGTTTCAGTCATAGGCATACCACCTACTGAATTACTTGTTTCATTTTTTTTTCCCTCCACTTACTGATCTGACTTGACTCCATGTAGCTAGAAGATTTGATAAAACTGTTATACAGAGGATTATAGCTTTGACCTACATGAATAAGCTTCACTAAATGTAAGAATAGACCTGACAGGACAAAAAAAAAAGCTGTAATTAAAAGCACTGCAATATGTCCATGCCACTTTTGAATCAAGTTGCTTCATCAGGCTTACATCACTCAGGAGCAATTTTTTTCTGGATATGAAAGAGCAATACAGATATAACAACTAAAGGACAGACACATAAATAGCAGAACTAATACGAGCTGAAAAATAACCAGAATTCTAGTGAAATACGACAGAAAGCTAGTAAAATGTCTTCTCTGCGTATCCGTAAATAAATTTGAGCTAAAGAAATGCATTGATTTGTATTATCTCCTACAGAATCATTTTAGTCTGCTTCATCTTCAGCCTCTGCAGTCTGTTATATTTCTGTCGCAGACGACTAAACTCAAATCACTTATCTCCACCTTCTGTTTATAAGCCTCTGCAAAGACAGACAGTTAGCTGGACTCTCAATTTGCATCATGTCAGAACAGGGGATTAAGATTACGGAAAATAATACAGTAGGATACATATTAGCCAAAGGACTAGGGACAGACACATTTTAGAAATCTAAAATTGGGTTTGAGAAATTGGGAAAGCCTGTCGGAAGCACTGGATATTGCTGTCCCTACGTCCAGACAGTTGCGTTCCACAGGCCTGACCATGCTGCCACATGCACTGATGAGCTGGAATTGTTTCTGGGCCTAGGAGTTCACACAGAGATCTTTTCGCTAATGTTCAGATTACATTCAGTGGTGACTTGACTGTCCCAAAGCAAGGCTGGGGCTTACGGGTTCATGCATTTGATTTTTAGGGTTGATGACTGTTGCTTCGTT
Organism: Struthio camelus; assembly: GCF_040807025.1. Lineage (NCBI taxonomy): Eukaryota > Metazoa > Chordata > Aves > Struthioniformes > Struthionidae > Struthio > Struthio camelus. The sequence goes on from NC_090945.1 coordinate 20,887,221, forward strand.
AGCAGCAGACACATTATGACCTTTTCCTGGGAGGAGCTCAAAAAGCACATAATACTGAAGCTGACATCAGTTTTCATTAAGACTGATCATGGAACTAAACAATATCATTCAATTCCCTCTACACTGTTTTATTCCCAAGTCTTTTCTACTGGGGAATTTAATACAACTGGCTTTGCATTCCTTTCCTTGGAAAAAAAATGCATTTACTATTACAAACAGGAGAAAAGACTGCCTTAAAAAGGAGAGAGGAGTAAACAAAGGGTAAACATTGCAAAAACGGACTTTCTCCTGTATGTGTTATTCATAATGTCAATACATATATGTGTTTATTTTATGAAATCCTGCTTTGGAACCTTCTCAGCCATTTATAAGAGTCATTTCTGAGGATGAAACAAGACAATCCATGAATTGGCAAAATCACTATGTTCAAACTAATACTAGTTTTAAAGGCCTCTCATTAAGCCAGCCTGCCAAACTCATTGTTAATGCTAGTGGAAGAAAAACATAATACAAAGAACGTTAGAAAACAACTCGACTAATGGGCTAAAAACAGTCATGAAACCTCAATAATAATTAATAGTGTCCTAATCAAAGTATATTTGTAGCAGAATAAGAACTGAAAGAATGTGCACCTTTTCTGAAGTACTGTCTAATACCTGATAGGGGTTAGCACACAAAAGAGTATTTTAGGTCTATGCTGGACCCCTTTTATTTAGAACAGGCTTATATGAGCACAAAGGTGCACACACGAATGTACATCAAATGTACAAATCCCCTGCCATTAGTGCCCCACACAAATGATCTACTCCAGAAAAAAAAGTGTTCTAAGGTAGTTGGCCCTCTGTACTAATCAGCAGGATTTTCTGATTAACAACATTATGAACGATGGTAATACCACTTCTAAAGAGCTCAGCGTATTATTGTGCACAGCCTTGTGTCTGAGAAAAGCTAGAGTATAAGGGCTTGAACCTACCCTTCTCCCTAGGGACAGATCTGAGCAAGCAAAGAGGGTTGCTCCTTAGATGGCCATCTGGGCATGAAAAGCTGTCTGCTTTTCTCCGAAAGCAGTAATTAAGTGACACATACACCTTTGGATAGGGGTGGACTAAAAACACTTGTAAGATCATGTTCCAACATATAACAAGCACACAAAACTTAACACTCGCACATTTAGAGAGATCTCTGTTATATGAAATTATTTTCTCTATTAAGCTGTATTTCTTGCTCTAGAACATCATGTTTTCTGTACTTATTTCCTTGAAGGTGTTTGTTTAAAACTTTTTTTTTCTTTTGGTTAAGGGAGTTCCTAAAAAGTAGGACACTCCTTCAAAGAATGAACCTTTCATAGCACTTACCAGCAAGTTGAAAGATTACCGATACACAGTAAGAGATATATCAAGACATGAAAAGCTCCTGAGGCACAAGTACCATGATTCAGCTTATGCCAGTGCGTGATTGCAATCCATATGCACTTAGTTCCTTCCTTCATCTTTGTGTCTCCACATCTCTCTCACCTATAATACTTACATATGCATACTCCTGTATATCTTTGCGATTCCTTGAGATTTATCTAGCAAATCAGTGGAGGCAGTGCCTCCACGAAAGTCTGATAAAGATTGCAGACACAAATGTATAGCAAACAGCAATAAATGCTTCTCTGGGAAAGACCAAGAATACTGTCGTGATTCACAACAAAGTAGTTTTGAATATCCTGAGGAGCTTTAGAGCAATGCCCTAAAGCAGAAACTCATCAAGCACTGTGAATTGCTCTGTGACATAGGAGATTTCAAAGTCAGGCTTAGATTTTGCAACAAGTGCTTGTACTGTCTCACCATTTTGTAATACCATACATAGACACATCAGCTGCCCGCGGGTATCAGAGAGCAGGACATTCTTTGCAGTTATCTGTAATCAGAGTAACATTCACAAAAGAAAAATATTTGGAGCAAGAAGAAACACATTGCTTGCAGCTAACAAGTTAAATCATACTAAACCCATTAGGCAAAGACTGTCCTATACCGTTTCCAAAGTCAGTTAAGGCTTTGGATTATCTGGTAGATACGTGCTAGCCATGGAAATTAAAATATCTAAGGACAAGTGACCTCGTCGTATCAGCTCTGTCAGATGTTTTGCATGTTTCTCTTTCCTGGATTTTTACAATTCATTTATTCTAAATAACAGTCCCTTCTTAGAAATCCTGTCCACCCCTCCCATTCAGCACCTGATAAAAAAAATTCCAAATGGCCAAGGCTCTTCATGTGCAACTGTGAAAAAAGAGGAAGCTTACATGTATTACTTTCATATTTAAATTATATGGATATGGACAATTCAAGGACAGAGTCTCTGACTCTGATCCTGCTCTGCTTCTAGTATGAAGAAGCTTTAAAAATGATATGAGAAATCAAATTTCTCCCCAACAGAGAACCTCTAGCTGATGAAGACCCATGAACTCTTTATGCCATTCTCACCTGTCTTCCCCAACATTGCAGGTATAAAAAGAGATATAAAAAGAGGTACAAAAAGAGATAAATATTTCCTTGCCTAGCACACTTTCACTGTTAAACTCCTCTACTCTAGCTCTTCCCCTGTATGTGCAGCTATCCTTTTGTATATACAGAAATACTGTCCTTTACAATATGTACTTGTAACATACCCTTTCAAAACAGAAACTCATGTAGTATAACATATTACAGTTATATAGTATTCAGTATGTTTCAGTATATTTTTATAATAATACATTTTTATCACAATAAAATCTCAGTAGATCACTCTTAATTGTTAGGGAAACCAGAAATTCAGACACACCTAAAGGACGCTCTGGCTTCCAGCCCTATTTTGTAAAGACAGCCATGTGATCTCCCACTAGTGTTTCTTCATTACTCTTTAAATTATATCCAACAAAATGGCTGTTTATGTAGTATGAAGCATTATCCTAAGTAATTAAAAATAAACACTTATTACAAAAGTTAACAAATGTAAAGCAATGCAATTGCATAAGTATTATTTCAATAGTGACATTTTACTGTCTTTCTCCAATTATATTACAGTTTTAGAGCTCAGCTACAGGGGCACACTTCACAAATGGCATGTAGCTTGTACTCAAGATTTTCTACACCAAGCTACTATGAAATATGTTAATATAATTACTATTAATGTCTAATAGATTTGTAAATCATAGTCCAAATTAAACTGCAAATGTACCTTCTTAACTAGTTCTTCTTTCTGAGGGAATCAGACCAGAAAAAATTATTTTTAGCATTCACAGATGCTGACTTTATATAAGGATTAAAGAGATTACCAAAAAAGCAGCTTTCACATATTTTGATTTGTTGTGGATATTTGTAATGCTATTACAATAAAAACACTTTGCACAGTACTAAGTAAAGACATAAAAGCACTTTTTAAACATTAATGAATTGTAACAAACTTGTTACACTATTATTTTTTCCACTTACCAGATTAACAGAGGCAACGAGAAGAAAAATTGTCAGCGAATGAATTAATGAGAGGACTTGGAATAAAACCTCAATGTCTTCATTTTACTACTCACACTCTCTAAAATATTTCAGCTTAAGTCAAGTGAGTCAAGCGTAGAATAAAACTTTAAAATGTTTTAATTACAAAACTATGTTCTGTTTCCAGAGGTCCAGCTAGAGCCAGGACAATGGCATATTTTGGCGAGGGTAAAGGTCCGATCCATGTGGATAACGTGAAATGTACAGGGAATGAGAGATCTCTGGCAGACTGCATTAAACAGGACATCGGAACCCACAACTGCCGCCACAGTGAGGACGCTGGGGTGATCTGCGACTACCCAGGCAAGAAGGCCCTTGGGAACAGCAACAAAGGTGATGTCTGTTGTGAGTCGCAGAAGAACAGAGTCTGAACGGGGTATAATCGTGGTAGGAAGAGAAGGAAGTAAACACTCCCACCTTACGGAGAAAACATTCACATCAAAAGAATTTATAGAAACAAAAGTGGTAGGAAACTGTCTGCCCCCATACTGCAAGCCATACGTTTGATCGTATTGGTGTGCCAGCTGCACAAAGGAATCAAAGACTATTTAAATGATACAGGGTGTTTGTCCACCCCAGTACACAGCAGCCGTGTTTCTTAAGTTGTACTAGGGACATAAGATGGGGGGGGGGGAGGGAGGAGAAGAGAGACAGCTACTTTTAACTTTTCAGGACATAGTTTGTCTTTAGCTGTCAAGTTTTGCTTTTACTTACATCAGGATAAGTAAGGAAGAACTTTATAAAAAATCCCTAGGGATTACTCCAGACTTACTTACACTCGCAAAGCGGAGCACAACTGTGTAAATCGATTTGTGATCAGAGTTTAAAAAAAAAAAAAAAAAGCAACTAACCAGAATGTCTAAGTCTGAGAGAATCCAGCGTCATTTCCCAGAGCAAAATCTGAGAGTTGAAACCTACCAGGAAACACACAATAACTTCAGCCTTCTTGTTTTTCGAGTTTAATGCTGTCCACATTTCCCTTCTTGTTTAGATTCTCTTGCTTCTGTTTGTGGGTTGAGGTTACTACATCGCCGACAGAAGCGAATAATTGGCGGGAAGAATTCTTTACGGTAAATATTTGGTAAAGATAAGTCATTTTCAATATAAAGCCTCTAAGACACATTTGCCATAAGCTACCTGTCTAATTTATGTTTTACTGTAGGATTTTTTGCTTGCTTTTCCTAAGATAGAAGCAGAAATACACTCAAATTTGGTGGGAAATTCAAATACATTCTTTGATAAGTAGTTGTAGTATCAGTTGAAAATCTGTGGATTCCTATGGGTTTAGTCATTGGTTGGGTTAAATATGTTACTTTCAAAGCAGCCACTTTTTCTTTGAAAGGAAATCTTGACATCAAAAGTGAGCTACATAAAGAGAGCTATGAATCTGATACAAAGACTATAAATGCTATCTACCCTGGAAAAAGTGCTGGGTATGATTCACGGCCTAAGACCTGATTTTCCCTCACAAAACATGCCTCTCCGATGACAGAGTTACAAAGCTAGGCTTTTTATTAACACTTTGTTCCTAACCTTTAGCGACATATGTTTACGTATAGTTACTGTCTTTCCCTTCTTTCCCGCTTCACGTACTGCTACAATGGGAAGTATAGGCTTTACTTCCTTAACAGTTGCGAATAATCACAAAAATATATATTCACAGAATCTTAGGAAAGGGATTTCAAAAAAAAAAAAGAAAAGAAAAGAAAAGAAAATTACATCTTTACATGTCACTGTGCAACCTACTTCAAACTACGCGTACATTGATGAATCCATTACAAAACAGATACTATGTAAGCAGAAGGGGTTCAAAGTCCAATAGCAAGAGGGACCCCAGAAAAACACATAAATTCAGCCAGATAGAGCAAAGTAGGATTAGCTTATTTTAGAAAGGAGACAAATGAGAACGGCAAATAATGCATTGCATAGAAAAAGCAGATGAAGAATCATTGTTTCAGACTGTACGTACAAAGGACACAGGATGCAATTAAAAGGTGACAAACAACAGAGTCTCCAGTGAAGTCAGAGCAAGAACTTCAATCTCATCATAAACAAACGCAGGGACGCTAGAGGAAGTAAAAAGTTGAGAGAAACTCAATACTGCTGCATTTGGTAATGCTTCAAAGATCAAGAAGAGGAACATATGAACAATATCAGAAAATGATTCATTACCACAGGACGTCATTAAGACAAATGACTGGATAAGGCTCAGAAAGGAACTGGATACTTACATGTGTAACAGCAAATCCAAAGTTGTCTTAATTATCCCACGTTTTGGAAAGATATATTAAATCTCATCTTCCAAAATCTAAAAATCTCTAACTCGTTTTACTCTATAGGGAGTAAACTTCTCTACCTTCCTTTAAAATATTCCACACTGACTACTGTGAGATATGATGCTGGCCTGGGCAGCTCTAATACTCCAGTGTACCAGTTCAAGTTGACAGTAGTCAGAAAATACTTAAGTCCACCTGCTTGCTTATTCCTGGATGCTGCTATTGCTCACACATGCATCCTTCCCTCTCCTTCCCTTCTTTCCCCTTCCTGTATTTTGCTAATCTATACAACAAGTGAAAATTAATCCATTCTGTCTTGATAAACCTGGGAATATGTATCCCAGATCCACTACACAAGACAGATGACCGCAGGCTGAAAGAAGGTGATACTGTGTTACTTGTGTTTTTTGTTGTTGCTTTAGACCTCTCAATTCGTAAGCTTCCCTTTTCCAAGAGCTTGAGACCAGCAAAGCAGATATTAAGGCAGACAGGAAAGGAGGTTATGATAAGCTTTCAAGAAGTTCCCTTCTTTCCCCTACCCAGCTGACAGGAAATTTCTGACTCACTGACCACCTCCTGAGTTACTTAATATTTATGTGGAAAGCAATGTTCTGTACCTCTTTCCTGACTTGGATGGCATTTGGGGAGGAACCTAGAGAGCATAGTTTTGGCAAAATGCATACAATCTGTGCAGGTAAAATTAAAATATTCCACAACGCTCGGAAGTGCTCGGAGTGCTGGACACCCAAAGGGTAAACCAATCTCAACAATTATTAAATGGAATTCTGAATGCTGTAATAGCATCAAAGGTATTCTCAACTGTTACTCTATAAATGACATAATCTGTAAGCTCTTTCAGTTGAAAAACTATATAGGATTCACACTCAAGGTAACTGACAAGCTATCTAACTTTTCTGGCTTTGTTCCCTGAAAAAAGTGTCTTATGCTCTCCGTAGGGGTGGCTGGCCATGGCAGGTTGCACTCCGACTGAAGTCATCTCATGGTGATGGAAGACTCTTGTGTGGTGCCACTCTCATCAGCAGCTGCTGGGTCCTCACGGCTGCCCATTGCTTTAAGAGGTAGGTCTGACTTCAATAAACAGGAATATTTTCAAACTATTTCATTGTTACAGGTATAGGCAAAACATTCTAGGCCAAGCGCATTTGAAAACTGTTCCAAAGAGTTGTTTTTTGATTTAAAAAACAAAACTAGAGAACCTCCTTTCCCCCTAAATACAAAAACTTAATATGTTGAAATTGTTCTGCATCTTTCATTCTCGCATTACACAACAGAGCGCTTTCACCATTCAGCAGATTTATACTCAAAACTTCAGCATTTCCAAGGAAAGATATAGATAATACCTCTGACATGTTAATGCAGCTTACTGTTCCAACAAACCTGCAGCATATGGTAGGCTTTCAGGTTATAGTGAGGTCCACTGAGCAAATGCCAAACGCAGGGGCTGTATGTTATATCCTGATGTTCCTTTTGGCAGTAGGCAAGGGATGGACATTTTTATTGTATGATTTCCCTGACTTGCTGCACTGGTCCACAAAAGCCCATTTTAGGGCAAAGCATTATTATTTATTCTGTTGAGTTTAAAAGGAAAGTAAATCTGTGCACTGGATGCTATTGAGACTGAGCAGTTTTGCTTAGTTACCAATAGGTTGCAGCAACTGCCTTACTCTGTTATTTTCCACTACATAGAGAATTGTGCTTTTTGTAGCCATCTAAATAAAGTCCTATCCCCTTTAGCAAAACACCTTCAGCAAAACAAAGAAATAATTGTCTAAGCTGCTATACTTGTATAATTTTCTAATACTGATGTCTAATACAATTGAATTCAGCTTCTTTCCATATGTTTAGCAACTGGTTTTCAACTTACCCTTCCCTTATAAACACAATTGATCTACCTGGTCTAATTTCTTTCGCAATGCTCCATATTAAGCTATGATCTGGCTTTTCTGAATGTCTTCTCCCATTTTTGCATAAGCAAGTATTTTGTTACTGATGATTGCATTTAGTTTTTATGATAAGCCCTCTTCAGTATTTTTGACATCAGGAATTCACTGCCAATTAAATTACTGCAGTATGAAAACACTGAATTGGAGGTCAATGTAATATTTTAAGCTTTCAGTAGCAATTATTTCATTCAAACTCCTACAAAAGGTTGCAAAATTGGCCGGAACAAAAGTGCAGAACTGCACTGCAGTGCTGCGGAAATTTGCTATAATTTGCCTGAGTGGGCTGCAAGTGTTTTAATTTTAGACTTTGGCCCTTTCTTCTTGCACATTGCTAACGAAAAAGAAGAGGCAGACACACGTTTTTACTGAAGTCAAGAGAAGCAGTTACCTTTGCTTAGCGCCAGATGCACAACATCTTTTCATTTTCCCATTTCAAGGAAGTCATGAGGGACTTCTCTTGGTAACATTTCACGCTGAAATGGTCACACTGACTAAAATTACTGCCTACTTCCACTGATGCCCCAGTTGCTTTTATTAAACTATGAAAACACTTGAGTTGCTACCATCAAAATTTAGAGTAAAATGCCTTCCTACTCCCCTGTTCACCTCTATAGTGGTTACTGAGGATGCAAGTTAAAGACTTGAGAAGGCCTTTTATCAAAGACTTGAAAACCTAGCAGTCCCTTCTGTAATTTTACCTTAAAGGGAAGAAAAAAGGAGGTCACAGGAAGCAAGCTATATATTTTTTAGGTGCACATGCAGATCTTAGTTATGCAAGTCTTCTCCTTAATAGAAGGCTTTCACAAAGTTCAGTGAAACAGGTTAGTATTGCTGCGTTGCCCTGCTGCAGTTCCACTGCCTTCTTACAGTAAGTACTCCTTGCAGAATATATTACCTGCTCTTCCCAATGGCTTGCTTGCTTAACTGGGGCTCCAAGTCATTACTGAACGTGCTATGAAGCTTTCTATTTTGCATCCTTTTCTGAACACCCACCTACCAGGGAGTGTTATGGAACAAGAGCAGCATGGCTGGAACACTGATAATCCCACATCTGGGCAGTCACTCCAGGGGCTGTTAGAGGCTATCCTAAAACTGTTCCACTTGGTCTGAAGGGCCAAAGTACTGTTTTGCCCTGCGCAGATTTTAAGATTGCAAATCCACCTTTGCTCCTTTCTCAGAGGACTCTGTAAAAAGCAGCTTGATTAAGCCTAAGAATCTGACCTTTTAGTGGCACACACACAGACACAACTGTTTGAAAAAAATCTATCCCAAATGTTCTTCATGCTGATTTAGGCCTTGCATTTAAAACCATGCAACACAGAATCTAAGCATGCAACTCTCAGAGCCTGTAGATGTGCTACTGTTTACTGTAAAAGAGAGAATGTACCTTTGGCTCTGACTTGCCATTGGACAGACTGGGCTGAACTTCCTAATGATCTCAGAGTGATTTTAAGGGGCTACGTTTCCAAGAGCTATCTACAGATCAAGTGCCTTCTTCACGTATTTTCCAGACAGACAAAAGAAAAAAGCCAGTATACTGTTTCCCAATACCTGAAAACCAGCGCATCGCTTAAATAACAAGAATGGGCTAAATTATACGGGGGATAGGAATTAAACACAATTTTATGCACGATGGTAGGGTTTGTTCCTCAGCAGTACAGCAGCATTATCCGGTTTCTGTGATTTCATACACACAAAATTTGATTTTGATGCAAAGTTGTAGCGATATTGGAAGCTATTTTTCCTTTACAACCTGCCCACTATTGTATGCATTGTTTTGTCCTAAGTGATTCCGACAGCTACAGGGAATTTGCAGCTGTAGACATAAACAAATGTTAACTTTGGATGATTAGAAATGCAAGGCATGAAATAAAAATGAAATTATAATGACCATAATGTCATTTTAGGAAATACTGGAACACTGTACAGTTCTAATAATATAACTCTTACCATAAGTGCTTCTTTGAGCACTCCCAATTGCCGACATACACTTCAGCATAGCACTAGTAATCCTGTTTAGAACTGGGGAGCCTGAGACACAGTGGAATTAACTACCTAGCAACACACCAGAGACCAAAGTAGAAGCTGACATTAAAACTCATTTTTCTTAAGCCTAGCAGGAATGGTCAGATGACTTCAGGTGTGCCTTCAGCGTCACTACATTACTTGACTGGCAGAAGGAGAATGCTAACATGGGGGCTGATAGCTAATTTGACCTCCAATTGGAGAGGAAATAAACGGGCAAGAAGGTGCTAAGGACAGCACTGCTAGGTTTCGCTATAACGTAAAGGCATAGCCATCCTAGCCCTACGAGACGGTGGTAACACCCTGAAAGCTACATCATCTTCTGCCTGGGAAGCACTCCCAGACTCCTCCTCTGCCTCTGCTCTTCAAGTTACGTGATATGTGTATGATGGTTCTCTGCCATTTCATAGGTGACTTGTAGGTAAGGAAGACTAGAAGTCCCTAGACGAGCTAGCTGTTTTCGCCTCTTTTGCCTACTGATACTCTGTGACAATATTTACACGTGTGGCAAATAGGTTACTACTGGGGGGGGGAAGATCTGTAATTGTCTACGCGTGAAAACGTTAGTTTTAAAAACGTTAGTTTTAAACAGCCGTGTGTGTGTTAGTGTGCTCAGAAGTAAGGTAAATCTGAGATTGCTCATTAAGCCTCCAACTACAAGTCTTGTAGCTAATGAAAAGTTCTATATATTTGCATGAGAAGCAGCATTTTTCATTCTATAAAGTCATGTTAAAATTAGTGCATTTAATTAAGGTAGGCTTTCTTGAATACTCATTTTTCATTATGATTCTAAGAATTACCATCATCTGTAGCAGAAAATTAGCAGGACTTAATTTAAAGAGACTACTGTTTGCTTGTTAAAATCAAGGATATAACATTAAATAGAAACTGCAAGTTTTCTCGTGTACTATCTGAGACGTGGCTGATAGGAGAGCACTCATTACCACTGGTCATAAGCTACTTTGCTCCACGCCTCGGGCTTCTTCATGAATCAAAACAAACAATCAAAATGAAGTTACTTTGATTATCAAACCAGTTTTGGAAGAAAGTGTTTTCATTTCTGATGTAAATTCCAAAAATATATAACAACATGTTTGTGTCTTTGTACCACTGACATCCACAAGGTTAAAGGAAAACACAAAGAGCTAACCCCTCCCATTGCCCTGAATTTCATTAAAGATAACTGACAGAGAAGTAAATCATGCACTTGATGTTGCAGGTAAGGCCTATATACTAAAATACAGAAGCATCCATCACATTAAAAAAAAAAAACAACCACACACACACCAAAAAACAAAAAAACCCCAGATTTATACCAGGTTAAAAATTACTCTTCTCTATTTGAGACACAAGTATCCACTGGACTGCTGAAAAACTCATCTGGAAAGGACTGTGCTTGTGTTTATTTGTATATACAAAACCTGTATATCAATGTACACAACGGTTAAATTACGTCAGCAAATACTTACTGCATGCAAAAAAAACCCCATTTAAACTCCATGAGCAACCCGCATAGCACCAATAAGTCACCCAATATGTGACTTAACACACGGAGCCAAAAGTGTATCTATAATTATATGACAGCATTTTCAGTGACCTTTCGGGAATGTATTTGACAGATTAAGTCAGGCAAAAGGTATTTATATTCAATGCTAATGACCTCATACATTCCTATTCTAATAGGATGATGCTCAAATGTATTCCAAAAAAAATGCTAAAATATTGGTTTCTAATATTCCTTAGAGATCATATTTAGCAGTGTGTTGTGGCATATAGAATGCCATTTGGAATGGAAAGCTTTTAAATGCAATGAGATCAACAGTTATAAACAATGACTGTAGCAAGAGTTATCAAACTGTTTAGTATTGCCTAAGCGACAAAGGAAACAGCATAACGTTACTAAATTTACTGGGGTCAGTTGCTGTATCATTTAGATTCCTAAACGGAATGTTATCACCCAGTTATGACAGACATCTGAGCAGAAAAATAGTACTGAATGAGATGTCAACAATAACAAAAACAAAATTCAACTTTTTAAGCGTTTTTTTGTATTTAGGTTAGAATAATTCAAATGAAAATAATACAAGCCATTTTACTGCAACAGTAAGTACTTTCTGTATCAGCTTCCTTTTATAATTCACTCTGAAGAATATAGACCCTACTAAGTTGGCTAACACAACATCCGAGATTGTTCATTTGTAATCTCACTTTGTGTGAGATATGACACCAGAGGAAAAGTATTTGCCAATATAACCCATTCTAGTGTTGTTATACTTTTGACACGCCAAGCGTTATCCCTTTTTTGTAAATAAATTTTGTAAAAGTGAAAGAAGATCATGTCTGACTAACCATTCAGCTACCCTACTACCCTAGGCTGACCTTGTCCACTTCAGAGAGGGGCACAGGAGCTGTGCTGCCAGTGTGTAAAACTTTCTATAGAGGGGTGTTTTATTCCTCTGTTGTGAGAGTTTCATGGAAGACCACTGCACTGATTAGCTTCTACAATAAAATGAGCTACCAGGGTCTGTCAGTTTGATTTTGATAGTATTCAAACCACCTTATATATCATAGTGGCATGCTTTCTGTCAAGCAAACAAGCACAACATGGGTAGGTGCATGAAAACAAAGACCAAAGTGAGAAATACAGATTTGGTACCCTTGACTTGGTAGCATCTCATTTACTCTCTTGCTGCAATGAATTCAGAAATCTTTAAGGTCTTTTCTAGGAAATACTTCACCTGTGAGGTTATAATCCCTTCACATGATGAGATAATAAACATCATTTATCATATATACATACTAAACTGCAGATGCAACTTTGTGTACAACACACAAGGTTAGACTAAGGAATCAGATTAATTTCCATACATTCTCCATAAGGAATATTTCCTCTCCTCATTGTACATTTATATATGAAGATGTTTATAACTTTGAATGCCATAGTTTTGCCAAAGCATTACTGGAAATTTTTCCACAGGGCCAAGAAAATTTGTTTTGCGAGTCTATATGTAAACATGCTAAAATCAAACTCTCAATTATGGTTTCTAGAGAATTTCCCCAGAATAATAGTGAGCAAATACATATATCTTATTCAGTACAAACTGCTACAGCAATGGCCAAGATATATTGTAAAGAGGCGTAAGTTATTCTTTAAAAAGCCACTTTCACAAAAGTAATACCAGAAAAAAGCTGTATGAAGTAACAACTACACTCTGTAATACTTTACTTACTGAAGATGTGTGCATCCTTATCGTATGAAGGAAGGTAAAACAGGTAGGAGAAAGACTTGCCCAAGGTTACAGATCAGATCTGAGCACTGCTGTAAACACAAGTGTTTTCAAGCCAGTGCCAGATTATACTTTTACAGCTGACAACTCGCTTCCACACTCAGAATTGTAATAATAAAAGTCTGGACTAAGTGTCTCAGCAAAGTATGGTAAGATTTGCCCTTTCTGAAGTAAGGTATGCAGCAACAGGGACCCAGAACACATTCGTCGATGTCAGAGCAGATATTTCTGGCAGGCAGCAGAAGACAAGGATTTTGACAGATGATTTGTGAGGACGCAGAATTCTGGATTTCACTGATGTCACAGTTCAGATGGCCAAATATATATGATACATACAACTCCAGAAACCAGCTGAGACCTGAAGGTCTTCACTTTTCTGCAGATATCTCCCTAAGAACAAGCAAAAGGGACGTAGCAGGTGCCAACCCGACTTCCATGGGAATTTTGCCATTTACTTTCTCAGGAAAAAGAACTGAACTGAGAGGACTTAATGGAGTTTTTAATACTGGAGGAGGACAGAGGACACAAAAAAATCTAGAAGTGTATTAAACATCTAATGAGAAAGAATAAGAGACAAACTTAAGTATTGTTAAAAAAATTCCAAAGAAATACCTCAGCTCTAGAAACTTCGAGGGGGTGAATGTAGGATGTCTCGAGAACCAGGATTCATGATTCTGTCTTTTCTGATATTCTTTTCCTCTTCATGCTCTCATTACTTAGTGGAAATTTCCTAATAAAAATTGATTCAGTGATCAGCTAAAAAATACTAGCACTTTTAGGGTCAAAACAGAAATATATTAATAATGTGACACAACAAACAGTTTTGTTTTGTTAAATATCTGTGAGATAAACCTATTGATCCACAAATTAAAATAAGGTAGTTATTTCTTCAGGGAGGAAATGAACAATTTATTTGGTTGAATATACAGCTTAATTGTTCTCATTTCCCCTCTGAGATTAAAAACCAATACGAACTTTTTTTTTAAAAAACACCTCTGTAAACTATAGCAAGTCTGAGTCAAACGCAACTTTTCATTTCCAGCTGCAATAGAAATTTTGATTTCTAACCATGAGGGGAATATAGTATATAGAGGGGGAGCATTATGAAGGGGGTCCTGGAAAAGGTTTTGCAATAGGTAAGTTTCTTCATAAATGTTTGGTCATAGTTTGCAACCTTCTCTTCTTTACAAGCCTACAAGAGGGATTTTGCTCATACAAGACCTGAAGGAGACATGCAGAATTTGACAGAGAAAGCCTTACAGGCAGCCAGGGATGCAACGTATAGTCACAAGAAGTATTCAGTGGTACAGCTCTATATTGTTCAGAAGTTTTCTCTTCAGAAGTTCCTGCTTTTTTTTGCTGTTCCCTGAGCAAGCCTTAGTAAACTATGAAGATCAGCACATTGCTGGAGGGTATAAAAACACAAGGGTAGGGTAGGTGACTGAACACTGTAGTGTATTTTCTGTACATATATTAGAAGCTTCCTTTTGAATGCTGTGAAGAAAAGGGAGAATATATATATATATATATATATATTTTTTTTTTGCATTAGCTTAGCCAGACTTTAAAATAAACAAACATATCAAACAGTACTCCCTTGTTTGCACTTTCCTAAGAATGGCTGCGTCCTACAATCTAAAAATCTCAAAAGGCTTGCATAAAAACACTTGCTGCAGCCACAGTAATCTCTAAGGTCATTTAGTCCACAATGTTAGAGATTGTGATCATTTTTATATGCACAACAATTGATTCAGATTTACAGGCTGTCACTTCAAGAACAGAAGCACTTTTATATATATTTTTATATATAACTGTATATATTTATGTCTATTTGTATTTACATATGCTTCTTTTTCCTTATTATCACTTTACTTAAGAGGTTTTTATGGCAAGTTATCTCTTCCTCTAGAATTCAAATAGCATTCCTTCTTCAAAAGACTTTTTGCAACTAACCTACAAAACAAGCTTGAGCACTGTTTTCATTTCAGGAATTATTTGGGGTGTCACAATGTTATGTGCTCATAAGTTTTCATTATTATTATTCATTTCATTATTATTATTGGCATTTTGTGTTACCCTTGCTAGAAATATTTATGATGAGCTCCTTGCTTCCACCTTTAAAATAAATGCTAATTGTGACAGATGGCCATAGGAAACCCTGCCTATGAAAGCATCATACAAAAAAGAATCTAGCCTTATCTGAAACTGCAGGAAAAGTTATACGGTATTCTTTAGGGTATGTTAGAATGTCAGTTGAATTCTCTTAAAAAAAAAAAAACCTGCTGGTACAGTTATTTACCTGAGCAATTAAAAAAAAAAAAAAAAAGGACACTGATCAAATCTGGCTGTATTTCTAGGACCTGACTTTGCCTGAGTGACCCCTATTTGTTTTCATCTCAATTTCAGGTATGGCAATAACACTCGGAATTATGCCGTGCGAGTTGGAGATTATCACACATTGGTACCAGAAGAGTATGAGGAAGAAATCAGAGTCCAGCAGATAGTGATGCATGAAGAGTACAGGCCTGACAGCAGTGACTATGACATTGCGTTAGTGAGGCTACAGGGTCCAGAGGAACAATGTGCCAGATTCAGTACCCATGTCTTACCTGCTTGCTTGCCATTAAGGCGAGAGAGACCACAGAAAACTGCTCCTAACTGCTATATCACTGGATGGGGTGACACAGGTAAAAACATTTTAATGATTTCTACCCACTGACCTTACTACCGGAGACTGCTTGTTAAAAAAACATTACTGAATACTTTTTTTTTTATTTTTTTAAATAGGGGAATATTTTTTCTCCTGATCCTTAGGAGATCAGGAATAAAAACATTTTTTGCTTTTGGCATTTAATTTGTGTCTAAAAAGTGCAGTGAGATTAACCATGTCACTCTAAATCACAGAACAAGTCATTGAAATGGCCTCCTCAAGCTTGACAAGCGCGCGATTGAAAGGCTTATTTGTTGACAGGCACACCTTGACGAGCAGCTTATAGTCCCCTGTTGCCCAGCATAACAAACAACTCTAAAATATTTATGGTTTTTGTCTTTAAGTACAAGGAGTATTTTAGAGAGCTTTTTTTAAATGATGCTACTTCAACCAAAAAATGGATAGAAAACATGTACCTAATAGAATTTTAAGTAGCATTTTTTAGTCTCTCATATTATTGAAAATATCAGCGGTTAGGTTTAAATAAAGGAACATCTTGCAAAACTTGGAGAGCCAGAACGCAATCTGCAATCCAGACTTTTGGAATAAACTTTCTCATTGCTTTTTAGGTGGCTACAAGATTCTCTTTCTTCAAAGGTCTTTGTCCTTTAAATATTTTACAAATTAATAACCTTGTTTTACTCTCGTTTTTTTATGGGGTTGACTACAGTACAAGACAGCAGTCACACTTGATCCTTTGTTTCACTGACTCAAACTGGCAAGAAAGCCAAGTCAAATATCACTTCTCTCTTTACATTGATTGATCTGTGCACGCGTGTGCAGATTTGTATATTTTGTATATTTGTACTTTTTTGCTAAAAAACAATAGTCAATTCATTGCTTAGCTCCATCTAGCACTTTAGACAACTCACTGAGTAAAGTGTAACGAAGCTCTATAATATTGCTGACTTGAGACTTCCATCTGAGCAAACATTAGCCGCTGCAATAATTAATTATGGTAAGAAACTACATCATTGCAGTATTTCAGTTGAAATTTCACACTTCCAATATAAATCAAACTTATTTTACAAGTATAGGATTTTATTTTTAAAGAAACTGGTTTTAGTTTCCTATCTTTCCAATTGGAAAGAAACACAAGTTATAGAAGAAAAATCCCAGGATTTAAATCTTGATATTTTACTTGGAAATTTTTTTAGTAAGGAAAAATAACATAAGGTCATAACATTACAAACATGCAGGTAAGGTCTTGAAAGGGATTAGAAGATTTGTCACTACTAATAAGCACACATGTTCAGCATACGTAGCAAGAAGGGCTGAAAGCACTTTATAATACTACTGATTTGAAATACTGACTCTTGCACAGCTTTTACTTAATATCAACATTTCCTAAAAGAAGCTAGCCTGATAACTTCAAAGGCTAATGTTACTTGCACAGTAGCAATGACAATTCTTTTTTAAAAAGGCCTTCTTTCAATTCTAAGTTAGAGGAACTATCCTTAGGAAGAGCCTGATGACGTGCAAAGTATCAAAACCACAGCAACATCACATTCTAAATACGAACAATTTTGCAGTTGATAAGTGTACATTTATGCCATGTCTGCCCTGCCCACCTAGAGCTGCTGTCCCACCACCCTCATCCTTCTGTTTTCCCCCTAAGAGGTGGAACACAGATTTACTCCACTAAAGTTATATTACTGAAAAAACCTGCTCCACCCTCTCCACCCAATGACAGCAATCATCCTAACTCTCTTCAGCACATTAGGAGCAAAGAAAGGTGCTCCAACTGTAGGACCAGTGAAAAGCAGTAAGCGTGGAGTAGCGAGTAGAAGAGACGACCTATACACAGAGGAGTAAGAAAGTAGTGCAATAACCTAAATACAGCACTGCTTATACAACGCAGGGATCACTACAGAAAAAGAAAATGCAAGGACAGGTTCTGCTCCCAGCAAAGTTAATTAGGTGAGGAAATAAGTTTTTGGAATGAGAGATTCCTCTGGCTAGGTTTATTAGTATTCTGGTGCGTAGAATATCAGGATTGTAAAAGAGTCAAATGATATTGCCCATCTCTAACAAAGTGCACTTGAAGCTCAACAGCGTTAGCTCTGCAGCTGAGGTGACCAACAAGCTTGCATATACTTACAGTATTTAATGATGATGATGTTGCAGCTGGGAAGCTGACAGATGGTGCAGCACTTGCCGTAGCTGAAGTAGATGGACTTGAACAGGTGACCTAGGAATGAAGCATTTCTGCAGTTTTAGTCTCCCCTGCTCAAACCTCCAAGGCATAGTTTCCCCATTTAAGTATTACAGCATATAGTCTTCTAAAACGCACTTCTGTCTTTTACAAAACAAACACAATTCAGCTGTGGAAAGATCCAGCACACATGAGGTGTAAAACGAAATCTTATTTAAATTTTAAGCTTTTTAAAAAAGTATTTAATTTGTATTCCATATTTACAGTATGTATTTAGTATTTTAGTACTATTGTAGTGCACAGCAGATATTTCAGCGTTATTTCGGTATTAAGTCACTTTATTTAATGACAAAATGGCATGAAGAACAGACAGCATAAATTGGATTAAATTGTATTTATGTTTCTGAGACCAAGCATCATGAGACAATTATTTGGGCCCTCTTTTCAGGGAGAGCCTATTCGAGAACATTACAACAAGCTGCCGTCCCTTTACTTCCCAAGAAGGTATGTGAAGAGCGTTATAAACAAAGATTCACAGGAAGAATGCTCTGTGCTGGCAACCTCCAGGAACGGAAACGTGTTGATAGCTGTCAAGGAGACAGTGGTGGACCACTGATGTGCGAACGTCCTGGGGAAAGCTGGGTTGTGTACGGTGTGACCTCCTGGGGCTATGGCTGTGGAGTGAAAGATTCTCCAGGTGTCTACACAAAAGTTTCATCTTTTGTACCCTGGATAAAGAGTGTGACCAAACTATGAATGTCTTTAATCAAACTTTGGTAATGAATTTTGAGGTAGGACAGCTTAAACAGCACACACAGTGCACAGCTGGGGCCCACAACAGATGGGAACAGACACATTTTCCCAATTCATATAGTTTCCTTTTTGTTAAATCCAAGCTGTATAAACATAACCTTTCCGGTTAGGGATTAATATGCAGACAAAATCCCTCTGAGGAAGTTTATATTGCATGAACAAGTTTTCACGTAGATAACGGCAAAAGCGATCTTTATCTCAGAGTAACATTGGAGCAGGACGGTTGGAGAGTTCACTACAAGATTCACTGTTTGCAGAAGACTGCAGTAGCAGTTATTCATGCTCCAAGCTTCTCTAGAATTACAGATCTCAAAATTCATTCCCAGTCTAGTCTATTTAATCAGTCCTTGGCTGCTTCCCTATTTATTATTCCTGTGGTCTTATACTAGCCCTTTAATTTTGTCTCATGTTTCATTCAGCTGATGAGATCACTCACAGGTTCATTTCTGGTTATGATTCTGTGTATGCATTAAAATGTTAGAAGGAAAACTAATTGCCAATAATCAGATCCCCAGCTATTCTGATAAACAACTCTCAGAGCTTAGTTCCTAAAGCACATTCCCAAGCGAAGTGGTTAGTACTCTGGAAGTAATTATGTTCCCATTAGAAATCCTGCACAGCTACGTGAGCTATATCAAAAAACCTGCACTCTTTGAATTTCCAAAAGAAGACAAATGATATTGATCTAGAGGGACCGTTCCCCCTACCTCCTACTCCCCTCCCCCCCCAATTTTTAGCACAGGCACACAATGATATACATGCAGCATTTTTGAGAGAATTTAGGTTTTCCTATTTGCCACTAGCTGTTGGTATAGTATTCATCTCAAACATCCCAAATCTCTATCAAAAATTAAAATAATTCAAAACAAGCTCATAGATCACTGGCTTTGGAGAGGCTTTACTCAAGTAACACCAGGAATCTCTACCAATCCCACAAGGAAAAGTTATTGCAAACATGTAGAATGCAAGTATTAAGAGATGTTGAGCCAGTACACTTCTGAAAAGGTCTATGGGCTTAAATGACAGTTTTATAAAACAAAAGAATACTTAAAAAACTCTTTCGAGTTTAGTTGGAATACCAGTTCAGTCTGACCTGACCAGAAAGGGAAAACTACCTGAAATCAACACCTGCAAAATACTTGTGTATCTTATCTAGCAACTACTCACATTTGTCATACTAATTTACAACAGTAAAGGAAAGGATAGTTTAAGTCACATGGTCCCTAATGTCCTTTTATATTCCAGACATTATTTGACATCTATGACTAAAAGAGCTAGTCTTCAAAGACTTGTTATAAAAAAAAAAAAAAAAAAAGTGCTAACATACCTTGATTCCCTTTGTCAATTCCTTTCATAAATTCTGTTCCCAAGGCTATGGAAACCTTCATGGTTTATTATAAAAATACATTGATAAAAAGTGACTTTTACTTAGCATAGCAAGAGATGTATTGAACAACTGTTTACTAGTCTTTTAGAAAGGGCCACCCCATTTAACAACTTTATCGCACAGAAGACAAGTAATTACCTTTCTAGTGCAACCCTGCTCGGTATCAAGCTAATCTTGGAAAAATCTGAGACTACAGTCAACAAAACAGGAAACTTCAGGGTTACCTCTATAATCCCTGTCTATAAAGCCATTTTGTCCGTCTACAAATATACTCTGTGTACTACATTTTGACAAACTTTTTTTTTAGAAGATGAAACAAACGCTCTGCGGGCCAACGAACACTCCAGTGTGAAAGATGTGGCAGTTGTGTGTCACCACGTTGTATGTAATTGTACAAGTTGTAACTACTAGAAACTGTTTTCCTGCGTTTCCCCTTCCTCAAATGCTCCACCTCTGACAGCGTTGTCTGGCCTTTTGTGAACAAAGTGGAATGCCTGTGTTCACGTGGTTAAGTAGCTTATCATCCACTTCTGTGTGCTTCCATGCCTTCCATGCTCCAGTGTTGTAACAAGTACCCAAGACAACTCAGCTTGCATACAAAAAATGGTGATAACATTGCAGAAGCCCATGAAATTGGAGACTTGGTACTCAGTTTCTCTCCAGACCTCAAACTGATTTTCAAGGGCCGTGACTAGTCTAAATACCTTGTTGGCATTGGTGCTAAGCTAGAATACATGAGGTGCTTTTACACAATATTTAAAGTTTTCTGTAATTCTGCACTACTGGAATAGCATGAAATATTTTATTTAAAAACATGTAATAAAATCACAGTGCAATGACCACCTACTGTTAGACCTATATGAAACACTCTGTTGGTGAACTTTACATTCATTCATATTTTTACTGCTTATACATATCCTTTTTAATTAAAATGATAGAAAAGGAAATACATTTGTCAAAAGATATTTACTTGTAGCATCAAAACTTTGCTATACAAGGCACACTATTTTGAGGCTTGTGATGTAGGCTGTACAGTGCAGTACATTGTGTGTGATGTATAAGGAGAAATTTTTATTTTCTTTTAAAAGCTGCACCGCAGAAGTATCATACTTGGAAAAGAAAAAATCAAGTCTGAATACTAAGCATAGTAAGCTGCTTAGGTTTATTACAGTAGTTTGCCAGTTTTGCTTAGTCAGCTCTTTTCATAAGATGCTTTAATAATTACTTAGATTTAAAAATGCTGCACTACTGTTTTCATGCAGACAGCATGCTTTTTTAGTTTCTCACATAAAGTGGATTTGTCTTACATTATGCCATTTACATTTTTGTTCAATGAGCCTGATGATGTAAGCGTATACAATAAAAACTGCCACACTGACTAGAACTCTTCTTCATGAATTCTGTGAATAACGTATAAGCAGATGCAGGAAGCTCAGATGGACAATCTTGCTGCGAGTTTTCTTAAGTGAAAGCAGGTGCTCTTGAAAATATCGTGACTTCATTTTCTTCAAAGCGTATCAACTCTAGGCCATTTTCCCCAGAGATGCAAGTCTGCTCTATACCATGTAATTTCCAACACTTTGTGTACTTTAATTTAGAACAGTTATCAAAAAATAGCCTAGCCTACACTCTCAAAACTGCCTAAGAATTTTTCAACCCCTGCCACCTTCGCCTTTGTTCAAGTTTTCTGAATCACATGTGGTTGCAGAAAACAAACTAACCCTACTGTCCCATGCTCGCTCTCTTTTGTTTTGTTATGCACAGGCTGGTCACAGGGCTAATGGTCACAGAAACTAAGAAAATATTTAGCACTTCTATTACCAGATCAGATGACCATGGTAAACACCGAAATGTAAACTCTTCCAGTATCCCAGCATTATGGACATTTATAGTTGGACGCAATCTCTTTGAACTTCAAAGGTTTTGTAAACAAATCTCCACCTTTTTGCATTAAACTGCACAACTGCTTAAAACCCTACCAACTTCACTGTAAGAGAAACATTATTCCTCAACTTGCCCATTTTCCAGAGAAGACAGAGGAGTATGTTGGACACAAGAAGAGTGAAGCACTACCGCAACTGACACACACAAAACCCATTTCACATGCATGTAATCTTGACCCTGAACAGCTTCTGGATGTAAAGGCGCACTGCGCACAAGCACTGAACCACAGATGAACCAAGAGTCCTTCTCCGTTGTATAGAGACGATCTCTAATTTCAGCTATCTAGTTTTTCTGGGAAAAAAAACAGAGATGCTGTAATAACTTATGTTGAACAATAGGCTAGTCCTGAATCAATGTTTCCTCTCCTTTTCAGTGTTAAGATACACAAGTGCTAGAATATTTACACTCAAAAAAATGCCACTACAACTTCAGAATATCATCATTCACCATACTGAGAAGACTAGAACAATTAGGCTCAAGTAGCAGGTATCAGTACAACAAACAACTCTGAAAGCAGAGTTTATGGTATCAAGAAAACTGTTTTTGTGCTCCACATTGCTGGGTAACAGCAATGAACTGATGTATTAGACACCAGACCTAGCTCATTACATACCCACTCACATGCATTAGTTTCTATTTCCTTTTCATTTCTTTTCCACACCGATCACAAAGTGACCGTGTTGCAAATGCAACGTCGAGCAACCACAAACAGGGAAAGGACGAGGCTAGGATGATTCATAGAAGTAAATGTAATAAAATTAAGTTTAAAAAAGGAATTTACCTTTGTAAAGTGTTTAAAAAAAAAAAAAAAAGGACTGGGTTGGGTGAAGATGACAACAAAGCTGGAGCGGTGTGAGCCACAGATGTAACAGAGTGCAGAAAAATAAGGAGTCTCAATGAAGGTAAGGGCAAGATGTAACAGGAATAGATAGGTGAGAAAGACAGGAAAACAGTTACTTGGTAATAGGAATTAAATGTTAAGAGAAATCCTGAAAAACAAGCTAGCTCAAGCCAGTTATTTTTTTTGAAGTGGGGACGTGAAAAGCTTCAATATGTAAGCACACCTGTTTCTGTTACTCAAAGGGAAGCAGTTTTTTGTTTGCTACCCTCTGCGCACACGACTGGGTGTCCATGGGAAGCTTGTCACAGGTAAGGCAACGCAGCCTCACTAAGGGCACTCAAAACTGCTAGAAGATACCCACAGCAGCAATTCTCAACCATAACCTTGAGAATCTTCCCCCCCCTTGACTCAAACCTTGTGTTTTACACAAACCTTGTGTTTTATCTTAGCAAATCCTAAACATTTGACAAAGGGGCTCAAAACTGAATATTCACCAAATCCACCCCAGAGGCCAGATCAAGCCGCTGGGCCAATTCATTTGGCCTGTGGTCTGCTTGCTACTGCCTATTCCTGAGAATCTTACAGCTGCAACTCAAGGATGATGCAACTCAAGTGCAAATACCCAGTCACCTCATTGGTTGGCTCACACAATGGACTCACAAGACAGGTAAAGTTACTGCCAGTTTCACAGAAAAGGATCCTTCTGCTGTTAAGTGGCAAAAATTGGACTGAGTTTCGGAGGGGCAACTTGCTCAAGAACTGGATTCTCATTTCTTTACCCCCCCCAGATCAATAAAATGTTGGCAGCTATTGACTGAACAAAACAAAGGTAAAAATTCAAAGGATGTGGGATAACAAGTGTCAGACGACTGTTATCATCAAAATGCCAGACCATAGCTAAAAGTTGACATTAAGGCCTAAACTTTTAAATATTGATTCAGTGACTGCTAAAGAAAACGCTTCTCTATAGGCCTTCGAATCACCAAGATTTTTATTCCGCACTATTACTGTATCAATGCTTTCCTGATCCCTGAACTAACTGGTCCCCCAAAACCACCTCTGCCTCTTGCTATTCATCTTTGCCTGTATGTGGTTTTCTTTATAGGATGAAAGTCAGTCACAGTAAAATGGCCTCAGGAACAGCAGGCCACTTTGCAGAAGACTGCTGCTAGAAGAGCGATCCCATCTGCTCCCAGGGGTTGAGCAGACCTTCCTGCCCTCACCTGGTCTCTGGAATAGCAGCAGCTCCCTCCCGACCACTACCTGCCTGGAATTTTCTTGTTTAAGATAGGCAAGTAACTTTGCCCTTGCAGAACAGATGTGCTTACTTCGTTTCTAGAAGCAGTAAGGTTACTGCAGAAGTCCTGTTTCCTAGAAAAAACAGAATTTACAGTGCATGGTCAGACTGTTGGCTACCAGGCTTTGCAGGCACAAACTTGGACGCCTAAGCAGGACAGATGTCATACGATAGGGCCGCAAGCAGAGCTGCTTAAACGGAAACAGAGTAATAGCACACCACCAACTGAACAGGTGTAGCACTACTTATTATAGCTTCACACAGAATATACATTCCGCTATACTTTGTCCTCCCTGGCAGGAAAAGTAGATGATAAAAAAAGAAAAAAAGAAGTTTCCTATGATGACAGCTCCCTATGGCAGTCTACTCCAGAGCATAACTAACCTTCCCATCTGAAGTGATTTATTGAGATCTAACACTCGCTGCAATTTAAGTCCAGAAGCACCCCACCCCCTCCATGGTAAATACAATCTTTCTCCTCTTCTCACTTGCCAAGTACTTAGTGATAAGTACACTGTCTACCTGCCCCTTGTTCTAGCTTCATAGATTTTTTTTTGTTTGTTCATGAGTCCTCCTTCTTGTCCCCCTTTGATGCGTCCAGTTTGGACTAATTAATTTCAAGAAGTTTCCTTATTAGCTGGAAGATACTCCACACCAAAGTTGTGCCAGCAGAGAGCTGGAAAACATGCCTTATTTAAGACAGTAAGCTTGGTTATACACCACAGAATGAAAACACTTAGCTCGTCAAATTCTGCAACCACTCACCATCTTCCATATATCCTTCTCTTGAATATGGAAGAAATAAAATATCCCTCAGCAGCTGATACTGAAAAAGCAGTTACATTCAAGACAAGATTTTCTCCCCTGCAGAAGTAACTTCTGAGAGAAAGATCATCTAAAATGGCTTCCAAACAGCATTATCAGCCACAGTCAGTCACTGCTGTGGTCTCTAACCATGAAGTGCAAATGTAAGAACCAACTATACACCAAGCAATTTAGCCACACATCAGTAATTCCAGAGGACACATGTAGGTATAGACTTGGTTATCAGCAGTGTTGTAATGAAAAAGTGACACTTGCAGTGAAAGTCAGCGTCTCTTTATTGACTCATTGATACACTTGAATAGTTTACATTGGCATATACATAAAAACTATGACTGTAAATGTTCATGTTCACTTTCTAAACTTTATACAAACTTACCTTCATCGTATGGAGCACAAGATTTAAAAACATTGCAGTAAGGTCAAACACAAAACACACTACAGCTCAGCTACTAAAGTCAGCATTAACAGAATTGTCTGAAACGTAGCAACAGCCATGAGGTAGGAGTAACAAAAAATTCTGCAAAGTAGCAGAGAATGAGCTGGTCACCCTAAGAGCATTCTTTTGTATTTGTGTACCAACGCTAAAGGCTAATTTCAGGCACAGTAAGGTACATCACAACCCCTCAGCGCTCTTGGTAAAGACGAGAGAAACAACAGAACATCTCATTCAGGCTCCAGGTCTGAACTTAATTAGAAAAGCTCATGTCTGTTAAGGCTGAGGAGAGATTAAGACCTAGCCTAAAATTAAGTCTTGCCAGCTCTGCTTGGTAATCAGAAGTATTATTGCTCAAAAAAAGCATCTATTCCAGATGATTAAACATATCCACTTCTAAGTAATAATTAAAAATTCTAGTCATAGCTACTCCTAAAATTTAAATGTGGAATTTACCCCATTGTCTTCTGTCATCATAACTGAAGAACTTTTGCCTCTGTAAAAAAAAAAAAAAAAATACAATTTTGAGATGATTTAACATTGCTATTGAAAATACATTACATAACAGCAAAGATTTCTGAGAAGTACAATGCCCTCCTACAAGTTGTCAGCTTCTCTGAAACAAAGCTATCTGTAATGATTTGTCCAATCTCCCCTACCCCAGCAGTTCCAGGTCTCTCTTAATACTCTCTTGAGAGGACGCTTCTACAAACGGTCCCCAGAAGTCTGTGGATTCAAATGCCTCTATTCTGGCAGGCAAAAGTAGTTTGATCAGGATCTACTCTTCCTAGTATAGTGAACAAACCTAGACTCACGCTCAATTCTTTCTAGTTACACTAACTTTTGCTCTTGGATGTATTTTTTGTCCATTCAAGATGACTACATCCAATTCAAGCATTAAATTAATAATAATAATAAAAAAGCAAGCTTATACCTTAATCTCAGTGACAATAAATCTAATCTCAGCAGTTTAATCGCCAAATATAATTGGCAAATTGAAATTATTCTCGCTCAAGACTTCGTTTTTAATGATTTATTATGTAATACATACTGCACGTGTTGTTCTTCGTGAAGAACTTCATCAGCTCAGATCCCGGTCTCTACTTCCAGCCTCTGTGCTCTTTGGAGGAAGAAAGGAAAGGAAAAAAAGAAAAGGCATTTAAGGACAGGGCCACAATCCCTTTTTGAGAGCAAACACAGAAGACGGACAGTCAATCCCACCGTGCCGCACACCTGCCTGCTCGGCGTGTTACTTGCTACAGTCAACTACTAATACCAACGAGATGGTAAAAGCCTTGCCAATTAGCAAGGTGCTGCTCTTCCATGTCTAGGAAGGGGGACAGCCACAAGCGGCAGCCTCCATGAGACCATGGATCACTCCCTCCACCCCCCCCCCGCCAGCCACCGCCACGCGGGCGGCGGCCGCTCCCGCGCGGCCGCCATTTCCCAACCGACCCGCGCGCCCTCCCCGCCGCCGCCTAACGGCTCCTTCCCTCCCCACCGGCCTACCTGCCGCTCGCCCCGCTCCTCTGCCTCAGCGCCTCCGCTCGGGCCCCACCGCGCCTGGGGAAGAGGGCGCGCCGCGCCAACGCTCGGGCGCCAAGTACCTCCCCGCCGCAGCCTCCGCCGCCACGTTTCCCCCACCGCCGCCACACGCCGCCGCCTCGCGCCAGCTCTGCACCGCTACCGCTACCCCTCCCCCCGCCGCCAAACGGTCGCCCAACGGCCCGAGCTCGCGCCGCGGCCAACGGCCGCCCCACGCGCCGGCCAACGGCCCAGAAGGGACCAGGCGCGCGCCGCTCCAGCACCTGCCTCTGCGCGCGCGCGGCGCCGGGAGCGGAAGGGGCGGGGCGGGGCGGGGCGGGGGGCGGTGCCCGAAGGGGGCGGGGCGCCGAGGCGGCCTGGGGCGGGCGGGGCGGGGCGCGCCCCAGCACCGCACCGTTTCAGTGCCTCACGTGAGGGCGGGAAGAAAAGCACTGCGCTGATGTTACTGCTATCTGAAACACAGCTGGCACAGCTGGCCGGCAGTGCAAGGGGTTTTAATTCAGGGTGTGTTTTTCTGCTGGGATGCCTGTGGGGGCGAGAGGCACCGGGCGCCAGGCCTCGGCGGGTCCGGCGTGGCAGGGGCCCCAGGAGGTGGCACACCTCTCCCCACAGCTGGCAGTGACATACATGTTTTTGTAACCGTTCAGCTGGATCAGCACAGAGTGCTATGAAATATATGGGATTCAGGCTTTGGCCTTTTTCACTCTCGACTGCGCTTTCTGAAGAGAGGAGCGTGTGACTGCGCTTTGGAATAGCGGTCGGACACGCCCCAAGCTGCATTTATTTTTTTCAGTTGCAAGATTGCTGGAAAAAGACAGCATCTGCTCATACTGAACGATGAGCAGAACCTTCAGTGATGACGACGCTTCTCTGTTCCCCACTTCGTCCTGTCCTTGAATCACCAGCTCTCAGGAACGACAGATTTAAAATTTCCAATCTGGAAATCATTCACAAAACTGTTAGTCAACAGCACGCACTGAATTAGTGAAGTTACTGCAAGAAATTGGTTAAAGACTCGAAATCGATCCAAGCAGAAGTCACGTGCATGCAGGTGTAGTTGGATTGTCCAGTCTCTGTTGTCTGTCAGGGTTTGCCGCTTAGCTGTTACCACGCTTCAGCCATGGTGAAGCTCACAGGATGAGAATTTTTGAGCTGCATCACCAGAGCCCATCTGGCTCCAGTGCACACTAGGGGGCATGTGTAGGTGAAGGTGCACTAACCCCTTCAAGTTACAACACAGGCACTCCCTGCATCCTTCAACAACTTTGTAACAAATAAGTGAGCATCTTCCGATGCTGGGGGAGATGTAAGGGGCAGGAGAGAAGTCCGTCTTCCACAAACAGGACACGCTTCTATTGCCCAAATACAGCTCCAGAGGTGAAACCTGAATGTATTGACAACCTGAGGCGTGATGGCAATGCAGGATGATGGTTGGCTACAAACATGATTAAAACCTTTTACTGTGCTTTAAGGTACTTTTAAAAGTTGCTGAATAGCAACCTCAGGAGAAAACAGATTAAGAGATCCATGGACAAGAGGCTGGAGTTACTCCAAAAATCAAAGCATTTCTGTTTAACTTGCCTAGATGTTGATCTAGGTCTACATATAGACAGATATGAGAGTGTATGTATGTATCTGTATGTATTCTTGGTGAATTCACAGTATGGGCCTTAACTGCTAAACTACTACTGTTTTTTCCTTCCTGATAACCATATGTTAAGAACAAGGAAGAGGATTTGAAAGATGTGCTAGAAAAATTAAGTCATCCCTTTAGGTGAGCACAGCCTAATTTTCCTTTTCTGGTCCATGTAAGCAAGTGTATTTGGCTAATGCTCACCAAATTCTCACCACTGCATTTCTACTTACTATACCTTTCAAACCACAGTGTTTTTAAGTAATTTATAGTCCAAAAAAAGAAAGCATTCAAGATCCTTATTGCCATGGATCAGAAGAAAGGGCAAAGTTAAATTTGCTAGCTTCCCTAACTCAAGAGGGAAAGGATTTAACATACACTAGGGTAAAGGGGTACTCAATTACAATGAAATGAACCTAAAATAACTCCACTGGGCTGCATAATCAAGGACACGTCTTCCCTTCCGGCTCTGTCAGGATAGCAAAACTAGAGAACTAATTCCAGGGTGTGATGGGCTTACAGTGTTATTTTACACTCATCTTACACTCAGGGCAGTTTTTAAAATGTCTGTTACAGACTTCATAAAGCAAAAACTGCCTCAAAGATGAGTTAGCATCTATTCTGTGCATAGGCATACTGGCAAGATGAGGCAGATAATTTTGGCTTTAGCAGTCCAGATGTCAGTTGTTCGCCACTGCCAGTGGCGACAAGGCCAAAAATCTGGCTCAGTCAGCTACAGGGGATGACTTTACATTTGAATCGTTAAGGAACTTCTGAAGAAGAGGTTAAAAGTGATGAACAGGTAGTGCAGGAAGCTTCCTTCTGGCTGATGTTTTATTATCAACCTTACTTTCCTCAGTGGAAAAAACAGGAAATT
Organism: Struthio camelus; assembly: GCF_040807025.1. Taxonomy (NCBI): domain Eukaryota; kingdom Metazoa; phylum Chordata; class Aves; order Struthioniformes; family Struthionidae; genus Struthio; species Struthio camelus. The sequence goes on from NC_090945.1 coordinate 20,916,748, forward strand.
ATTTAAGGCTATCTGTCATTTGGTGTTTTCCATCATTTTCAGACAGAGATGATGTAATTGGACTGCTTTAGACGTATGACCCTCCTGCAGCATTCTAGAAGAAGGAAACTGCTGCTAGGTTTGCACAAAAGGGCAAAGACATGCTGGAGTCTGACATCCAGTTGTCTGTGCCTTAAGCTGTTCTGATCTTGCACCATGTGTGTTCAGCAACTTTGTTTCCACTCTGTCAGGTGCATAAAGCGCTGTCTCCTGTCTTCAGCTTACAATGTTTTCCCCCCAGAGACTTTTATAGCTAAAATGCAGTAAACTTGTATAGAAAGCTATGCAAGAAAAGTTCGGCTTTTGTTTTTTGGCCCTTTTTTTGGTCCTGTAGTCAATCAGTTGAGAATTTGGCTAATAAAAGAAGTTTTACTGGGAGACCTAGCAGGATACGTTCCTGGTAACTGAGGAGACAGAAAAAAATATTTCTTTACCCATGAAGGGGTCCATTTCTCTGATCTCCTGAATAACATAAGCTAGAGAACTTCAACTGGTAATTCTGAAGCAAGCCCCTGTGTCATGGTTGAACTAGGCCATCTCTCTTAGAAAAGACGCATACCTTCAGACCTAAATAATCATATTTATGAAAACAAAGAGATCTGATAGTGACACTGTGCTACTAGATTGGTAGCTCTCCTAGGGAGGTAGATACCTGAGCAATTAAAAATGCAGAAGCCTTATTTCCCTTTTGAATTTCTCAAGAGATGGGGAGGAGCAGAATGAAAAAAAAAGAGAAGTGAGGGAAGAAAATTTTGTGTCAAAAAAGAAGATAGGGAAAGATGTGAACAAACAGACAACAGAGTGGAAAAGAATCAAGCTCATAATCTATCACTCTTACTTTGTCTAAAGTCCTCCTCCACTCAGTTTTCCCTAGCTCTTGGGGTTTCATCAGTGTTTTCTTTTCCTGTTCCTGTGATTTGTCCTTTGATGCTGACTATTATGCCTTCTTCATCCATGAAGTCCACAGGGACCAAAAAAAAATGCCCCATTCACCTGTGAGGTCTAAGAGTTTTGGGACTGGGAGAAGTGAAAAAAAAAAAAATTAAAACAGATGAATTGGAGACAGGTCAGTTAGGTATTTCTTGTAGTTAAGATCTTCTCCCTTTGCTTAGTACTTTGCTGTTACTACTTTAGTGTTTCACTTTTGTTATTCTTAGACATTATAAAAGAAGCTCAGACTTCTGAATGTATAGGTTACATCATTTCTCTGCAATGAACTGAACATTTTGTTAACATATGTTTTCTGTCTTCTATACCTCTATGAAGACATTAGCAGCTCTTACCCATCTAGACAGTACACGTGCGTTCTATTCTGCTCTGAACTCGTTTATAATGGCGAATTTTCCTTTGGTCGTTCATATTGTTTTGAGAGGTTTCTCCTAAAAAAGGTTTTCTCACGTCTATGTAGGCTGATGCGATGGCACAACTACTGAACCCCCAAGACAAGTAATTTGAATAAAGCCTGCTTGTTCTTTTAAAAACAGCAAGATCTGGTAATGTTTCTATAGCACATTAGCAAGTTCTGGCACAAGAAATGGAAAGAAAGCAGGAAGCAAAAGCAGTAAAACAAGCAGCTGCAAAACGCAGTAATATGCACTCACAGAGAGAGTAAGCAATATTTCTCATTTGTGAAAATATTTCATGCTGCTCCTGTGCTCGTGGATTTTGCTGAAGCTCAGAGTCAAGCTGCACTAGCTGCTAACAAACCTGGAAAAGGACAGCTTTCATGAACATAAAAATCACCTCCACACAGCAGTACATTTTCTTATCAGAGTTTATTGTTGCACTTCATATATCATGCCACTATCAGAATAATATCTATTTTTATTTTAAAAAAACTTTGAGAAAAATGTTTCCAGCAATTTTCATTCAATGTGAATGACAAGAATATTACATCTATAAACATTGAAATATCTACTTAATTTCTTCCTGAGGAAGTTTCACATTTTTAAGCACTGAAAAAGAATATTCTGTACAAGCTAGTCTGCAAATCAGTGAAACTAATTCTTTCTGCACAAGTAGAACTGGGAAAATATCACAGTATTTTCAGGAATGTTTGCTCGGATCACCAAGTGAATTCCTTTCAGGCTCTGTGTTTAGACCCCCTAATGGTTACTTTCTGCTAATAATCACACATTGATTTTTACTGGCACAGACGTCCATGGAAAGCAAATTTCAGAATCATATTTAGGAAAGCAAACGTGAAGCTCACATAATCAAGCATTTGTAAAGGAATTGCTTGTGCAGTTTTCTAGCAGGGGAACAGGAACCATGGCTGTGTTACCAACCGCAGTAGACACCTCACTGTGACTAGCAAATGTAGCTCCTTTGTGATGAAGCAGTATTTTTTTAGAAGTAAGTGTTAATATTGATAGTCTGTTTCTGAAAATCAAACATTGCTTTTGTAGGTGAGTTGTGAACAGAAGAGGTTAAACTTTGTCAGATAATACCGTATGTTGTATGACTTGCTTACTCAGCTCTGCTCACATGTATCCTATTATTTGTGGAATAACACATCTAGCTGTTGTCTGCATGCTTTGCTTAGACTCTTCATTCATTACCAAGTTGACTGCACATTAAAAGTCATTTCTATTTTTAAAGTCTCCTGTTAAATGTAAGAACATATTTAAATAGAATAGTTCTGGAGCGAAAAAGTGGCTTCGTACCATCTTTTACAAACAACTAGTACCCGAACGTCTGGAATCAGAACTGCAAAGAACAGTATCAATTTGCCATTACTTCTCCATTGCTTTTGTGTGTGAGAACAGCACTTCCAATGTACAGGAAGCTAATCCTATAGCACCTTTTCTAGAGATGCTAATGTTTAGCAACTTGATTTCAATAGGAGCTTGGACTGATGAAGATTCAAGATCACGCCCTTTCAGATGCACACTTCCAGGGACAAAAGGCCAAGTTACTTTGTCCACGGTATTGACTCAGGTAAAGTTACCACAGGAATCCACTGAGATTTGCCTAAGAACTCATGGAAGGCCAGAAGCCATACAAGAGCCCCATCCTACTGCTCCTCGTCCGGTTTTCAGAGTCATCACAGCACTCCTTCCCAGAGGATGAGCCCTGCATTTAGCTGCCAAACCTAGTCTGGCCAAGGCCACGGCTGTGCATGTGAAGGGCCTACGCTCTGCGTGCTACAACCTGACAGCACTTGAGCTGTTTTAGGAGATGACAGCTGTAGGAGGTTCCTTGCCATACCTCAGTGAGGACGCCACAGAAGTCCATAGCTCCGGGACCTGTCACCTTTCCTGTTGTAAAATTTCTGGAAGGATAATATGTCTGATGTGCATATAGCCATCACCACTCTATCCAACCTTGACTGCCCACTCATCATTCCGATCCCGCTGAGGCCTTGATTTCTCAGAGAAAGAAAAAGGAAACAGCACTCTTGGAAACAAAGATGGAACTGTGAATGTGGCTGTAGGAGCATGTAGGAGGCACTTGGTGTGCAGAGAAAAATTTCTCTTAGCATGAAAATCTCAGGCATTTGATAAAGCCTACAATTTTTCTTATTTTTTTCTATTGTACAATTGCTGCTTGAAAGAACATGGGCTAACTGAGGCAGCAGAGCACAAAACATGAGCTTTGTGCAATCCCTGCAATTTTTTAAATGTTTGAGTGATGGTAAACTAGGTTATACCAAGGATAAAATCAGTCATGCCAGGAGGAAAACTCCAGGTGTTTTCTCCAATTACTCAGTTCAGTTGTAACAAATCCATACAGATGCTTGAGGAGCACATGAGCTGTCCATAGCATGCAGAGAATTTTGCTTTTACAGATGTTCAGAATTCAGAGTGTTTCTTTCATCAAATAAGAAGTACTTTTAAGACACGTCAGCTTTTGGACCTAACCCATTTGAGAGTGTACATTTAAAGTAAAATGAAAATTCTCCTTCTGTCTAATAAATAATAAAGATGTTCATCTTAAAATAACGTCTACTCTAGCAGGTCCTCGTCACGCATACTCCCTTAGCAAAATGTGCTGCAAGAAGAATATGGTTATATACAGCAAATCTGTCTAGATTTTTTTCTTTATAGGCCTATTAAAACCAAATGTTACATAGATGAAAACAAAAAATAATAATAATTACCAGTTAGAGGTACAGTAAGGATCTCAACATCTGTTTTCTAATTAGGGAATAAGAGACTGGTTTCCATTCCGTTACCTTGAAAGTTAAATTATATGATTATGTAAGTATCGTAAAACAGCACCGAGACTCAGAAAGGTTTTCCACCATTTGATGCATGTTTTCAACTATTCATCCTAGAACACATAACGGTACTATTACAGACTTACTGTGAAAAGCATTGCATTGAGAACTGCAGTTATCTTTCACCTGATATTTTTTCACTACCTCTTCATGCCTTTTTACAAACACTCAGAGCCAAAGTTCTGTGAAGGAGCATTAGGGCAATACTTAAATGAAATTTTCAAAGACCTCCTCTCTCAATGTTTTACGTACTTTTTATCAGACCTTACCTCACATGTCTAAACTGATGTAGTGTGAGATGTTATATCTAAATACAATATTTCTAATACTGAAATATCTAAAATTACATAAACGTAAAGCCAGGTATTAGCATTCTCCAGGACTGGAGCCTAATTTTGTACCATTATTACACACTGTGTTCTATTCTTTTTTTTTTTTTTTTAAAGTTTATTCCTAGTATTTAATACCAAACTTTTTAAGATGTCTGGAACCAGGGTTTCATTGTGAAATCAGATAAGATTTTTGCAGCTGACATAAACTGGAGGTCACTGAAAGACGCTACAATTTTGATCAGGTGGAGGGATCTTGGAATAGACACAGCACAGACTGAGGGCAAATAAATCAAGGAAAAAATAGTCATGCAAATTAAGGCAAGATAAGTATGGAACTGTTTCTGCTCTTTACCAGTTTTTCCTTCATTTCAGTGGAGTCATTCCTGATTTATGGCAATGTTAAGTTCAGAATGTAATATTCAGGTCTGGCTGCTTACAGTAGCCAGGAGTGAAAGACTGTTCATTGCAACGCTTCAGTTTGGTTCACAGTGGTTAAGAGTGTAATACTTCTCATAAAGGTAACATTGTTATCTTTTGTGCTTCAAATATCTAATTAAATTTCTGTTCGGATGCAGTCTCACCTTCTGCATTTTGCCATTTCAGTCAGAGAAAAATCAGACAGTAATTACAGACAAAGGTTCTTACAGCATTTTAAGAGTTTGCTGTTACAGGCTTTGATCACAGGTAATGCATCCTTTTTTGCTACACTGCTTTAACCTGCGGATTCCAGATTTTGCTCCACGTATTTTGTTGCCGTGCACACCTAAATCATATGTGGTAATTGCACTCCTCAGCCTTGTTAGTATATACTAACTACCTGGTTAATACATACTTTGTTAGCATGAACCTTGTTAGAGTACACTGTGGGTATTTGTCAAACTCATTCCAAAGGCAGGAGTACACTTGGCACTTTCTGCTACGTTAAATTTTCTGACTTTATGCAAGACACAATAATCAAATAGTAAGAAAAACTGTCAGAGGTCTAACAATGGGCTACAAAACTTACATGAGACACAATACTTTTAAACTGACATATAAAACTGTAAATATTTACCGTGAAATTGGATAGGTCACGTATCTTTGAAACTTATACCAGTTGCAATTGACTTCCACATATGTGCACAGTAGTCCACAAGTCTACAGGCCCAGAAACGACTAGGAGAAAGACTGCGGTCCACCAGAGTTGTAAGGAACACATACATTTTCACAATCCACATGCCAGCATATGGAAATCATTTCTTTCTTTTACTCTTTTTTGAAGAGGTATATTTTACAACTCCTTCTGGTAGCTACCGGAGACTTTAGGGATGATGACTGAAGTGTGGAAGAGAGAATTCAAAAAGCCTTTTTTCAATGCTATCTTACTTTCTGTAGCTCCTGTCTAAGCCATGACGGCAGAGGTTGTCCCAATTTGTGAAGGAGTTTTGACAGTTCCACATTGTGATCTCTGTAGTAGCTCGACAGAAAAGCCCTGCACTGATGGATATAAAAACAGTTATTTTTACTTAATAAAATGCCATACTGTAGTTGCTGTGAATTCTAGGTTTTGAAGTTTGTTTTACCTGGGCCAACACTTCACTTTCTCTTACGCAATTTGTACTTTTTATGCTACCTAGCGCATACAAGTTTAAGCTCTTCAGTCTAGGAGCTGGACTGCAAAAGATCATTTCCGGAGGAATGAAGGATATCCAAAATGAACATCAAAATCAAAGCAAAGGATCTGATTCTGCTCTCAGATAGTCATGTAAATTAAGAATTGCTCTGAGGCTGATACAATTACTTTGAATTTACTCTAGTGTGATTGAAGCCAGAATGTCATAAAGAGCTTCTAAAATCTCTTAGCATTCAGGCATCTATCAATTAGTACTCCCAATGTTCAAAAGTATTTAGAATTGAAAAATGTAACAAAGACAAAGTCTTACCCTATCTCTGGTCAAAAGCCTTCTCACTCAATTAGTTTATATCAGTATAATTCTACTGCACTCTGCAAAGTCATTGATGATGTATACAGACGTGAGATGAAAAAATGGCCTACATGCTGCATCAATACTTACTGTTGTTCAATTTTTACTTGAGTTTTAGGCTAAATGAAATGGGAATGTAGGACAGAATAAATATAAAATTTCTAGCTGGAACAGGAGAACAAACTGCTCGTGAGAGCAGGCTACAATATTTGGCCTGATGGAAATTATTTTATTTGAACATTTGTCTGGGGAAGGAATTTACAAAATACCATAAAAACAGAACTCAATCACTCTTAAAAGTGGACTTTATGAGAGTCAGCGCTAACTGTCACGGCCTAACTACTCCCAAGGATGCAGCACCAGACGCACACATACTTATCTGATCATGACTGTGAAAAGAAATGCACTGTGAAGCCTCTGCAGGTTAAGTCACTTAGCTTGGGGGACCACGTTTCTACACGACTTTCAGGGAATTTCAGGGCTGCCAAGCTTATTCTTTAAGGGGTGCCACGCTTCAGAAGTTGTTTTTTTAATGACCCAAATACCTCTCATTTGAAATAAAAGACTGAAGTAGTCAAACAATTAACAGGTAACGAATTTTGTGTTCTCTCTCTTCTTATTATTTTGCCTGTGTGGTGTCTCACACATGGCAGCTAAATCCCTGTATCACGCCAAAGAGAATAATGGTTTACCTCAGAATCCATAGGAGGGTATTTTCTACCTTTGCTCTTTCCAAGACACTTGGTTTTTCCTTCCTCCAGGAGCTGACACCAGAAACCTTTATGTGAATCAAACCTGAAACAAATATACTTTCAAATGCAACAGATACCAGTATACTTTCAACGCAGAAACAAAATCAAGCAAGTTCCCATAATCTCACAGCTCATTTTTTGCTCCAGTAACTTGTCATTTCGGGGGGAAAAGAGGGAAAACAACTGGGTGAACAGAGGAGGCGGGGGGTTAAGAGGAGCAAGGCAGTAAAAGCTGGGCGCAGACACAAAGACTACAGTAGAAATAGATAAAGATGAAAGATAGAAGACAGACAGACAAGAGAGAGGCAGAAGTCAAGAATACTGACCCTGGAAAGGCACTCTTGCAGTGGACTGTGTGTGAGAGGCTGAGGAGCACCCAGTGGGAAGGATGCGTTTTTTGAGTTCAGATCGAAGAAAAAAGGGTCTGCTCATGATAAAACTAGCATCTAATTGGTTAAGATTACTGTTGGGGCCGAGAAATGTATTATGGGCAGAAACACTGGTATATACTGTTTGTATTCAATAGATTAATCCAAAAATAATCATAATAAAATATGTAACAAAGTCTACGCATTCTGTGTATGTTGACATGTATCCGATGATCATATACTTTAGAGCACATTTTAAGGATTACATCAGCCCTCAGCCAGTACCTAGGCAATGGAGACTAGGCTTTCAGAACAAAGGCAGGGCTTTTGCTGGCAACACACACACGGGTTAACAACTCTTTTCATTGTGAAGGACCACTTATAGGTAGGAGGTAACATACGTAGTGAACAGCTGCACTTGGTTTGCGCAGCTGGTTTAATCTTCTCTCCTACAGAACTTTTGCCAGCAAAGGTGGAAAGCACTTCTTCCAGCTGGACTTACTCTGTTTTCATCAAGACAATACACCCATACACCAATTTTGCTTCGTAATTAGTTTTGCCCACCTCTGTAATAAATGGATTTTAAGATTGCTAATCTACAGTTCACTTCCCAATGCTTCACTCACAACTTGTAACTTTGGTATGTTGGTATTTACCTACCTTCCTATAAACTATACATTTACAAGCTACAAAATGCTTTGAATTCTTTGGAGAAAGGATACAGAAATGCAAATGGATTTTGTTTCATTTTGCTGTAGTGCAATGTGGTAGTTAAAAGAAAAAATCATTTATATTTTGTGTACCTTTTGCCAAAAGACATGCCAGAATGAATGCATTTAAAGACAAAGTTATTAGTGGTGCAACTAAGCTGATGTCGCTAAGGGAACAAATTGGTCTCAGTGCATTTTAATGGAATAAGTTGCTTCATTTCCGTGAAGATTACTTGTGTTCCAGGGCAGACATGAATGAAATGTGTGCTACAGAATTAGAAGCAGATAGGATTAATTCACAGTATCTGGGTCAAAGGCTTCGGTATATTAAAAAACAAGAGAACGTTTTCAATACACTTAACTCTAGGGGGTGAATTGGGCCCTTTCTGTCCTTATTGTGCACTTGACTATCTCATCTAAGATAAAAGTCTGTTTTGCTACAAAAAGGAACAATACAACTGGATAAAAGCATTAAACATAGAAATGCCTAGAAAAGAAAAGCATTATTTCCTGAGACCTTCGTATAAAGACAGACAATAGGCTCTCATTCAGAAGAGCAGCCTAAGGTTATCAATCTTATTTTAAGAGCAAACAAATCTAAATGTCAGATTCCAAAGCACTTGCGTATGTGAGTGCTTATGACATACAGAGTGGATGTTACACTCCTGACACTGATATTGTTGAATTTTTCCTGTAGCTGATGTTGAAAATAAAGAGAAACTAATTTTCTTTCCCTTCTGTTTATGCATGTTGGCTCTTTTATTGACGGGAATAAAATTCCTTTTTGTTCATCCAAAATTCATGTACAGTTCTCACAAAGCTATACCTACTCTGTCCATTTGTCAGAAGTCTATTTCTGTAACAGTCAAGTTCTGCATTTAGTGACTCAGTGCATGATTCACAGAAAATCTAACCCTGAATTGTATTCTTTCCAGACATTGAAGAATACATCCTACTGATGGCTCACATGTGAGAAGAGAAAAGAATGAGAGGCTTTATTTTGTATTAAGCTTACTTACGGGCTCGCTGGTATTTTAAGCATACGGGAATATGAGACCACAATGATAAAATGAACTTACGTTAGGGCTTCAGAGTAGTTATAATGAGGAGAGACTCCCAGAAATTTCTGCACTTCATCCATCACAGTGGATGGGTCGGTTCTCAGCTGCTGTCCATCAATAATTAGCAACTACGACAAATAAAATAAATGGATGTTTAATTTAAAAATATTTCATGCCTCAAACTAAAACTTTCACTTCTGTCAAACTCATTCATTATATCCAAAGAGCTGCCCCAGAGAACGGTAATAAGCCCAGTTTTATTCATCATCATTATTAATGATCTGGGAGCAGGGTAAATGGCATGTTAATTAAACTGAAATGATATTAAATTGGAAGCTGCTGTGACAACAGAGAAATAACAGTGAAGGACCTAGAAAGACTTGAAGTATTGGAAGGAAACTGAATGAGTTTTGCCCAGCCAAGATAAAAAGTATTAATATCTGGATAAATAGCCTGTAATTCCCATAGATACAGACATATACATATATACGCTAGAGGCATGCTGAGAAGCCAGTCACTGAAAATGACCAAAAAGACAGAAAACAGTAGGTATATGTCAAGGTGAATTGCTTGACTTCTAAAAATACGCAACAATGCATCATTTTTCAAGAATATGGATAAAGACAGATGTTAAAAGGACCTTAAGGCAGGGATGTAGATAGATATGGAACGTGCAGCACATCTCTAAGAAAGCCAGGTACTGGTGGGTAATCCCTTTTTCTTCTTGAAGGGCTTGACCGTTTACACATTCACACCGGGCTACTTCAGATAGGGCCTTCTCTTTACTTGGAGGTGAATCTTCATGGAAACAGACACTATGTGATGATTTTATCAAATGCGGGAGCATGCCTAAGTGACCCTCTGATGACACAGCATGGTGAGGGCTTTGTGACTGCTGGAAGAGAAACAAGGTCCCAAATGGATTGGTCAAGCATTCATTTCCTATCATGGAAACACCCCCACTTGTTGCATCGTGCTGGAGTGAAGAAAAGGAGGTGGGAAATAGACTTGCAGATGGTTCAACAGTCTCATTCTGCAAGCAGGGCTGAAGTTGGCTTTTATGTTTCCATGCAAGGAGAGAGGCTAAAACCATCTAACTTGCTTCAAGGATTTGATGAAACTCATTAGGTTCCCAAGACTATGAGGTTTCAGAGCATAACCAAAAGAGAGAAAGAGTGAGTGTTTTCTTGTGCACAATTAGCCTTTGGAACTACTCATATAGAGCATGTGGTTTTAGAAATGTGGATCTGTGGAAGGATCAGGCTATTCAGAAAGCAGTGGCTCATGAACCCACTGCTTTCCAAGAAGTAAGCCTTGAAAACAGGCCATACTCAAGTGCTTCATAGCACAGAGGTCGAAAAACATCTCAAATGGGGGATATTTCTGTCTGAAAGAAAAAGAGTGAGGTTTCTTCTTCACCGTTAAACAAAGAAGCAGAAAGAAAAGTCTGTGCCATGCTCCACTCTGCAGTCCTGTCCCACTCACCCCCCCCCCCCCAAAAAAAAAGAAGACAAATAAGAAAAAGTTTTACCAGTAGAAATGCATTCCAAATACATGACATGCCCAGGGAGCAGGTAGCAAAAAGTATTCCCGCTCAGCCTTAGGGAAGATTGCAAGGAACTGAGGCAAAATTTTTGCTTACTTGTACTGATACATTCATATCCTGATCTCATAAGAATTAATTTCATGAGATTCCTGAAACTTTAAGGCATTTAGTGCACTGGGGAGGTGGAACAATTGGACACTATGATAGAGTGCCTATAATTTCATGACTTCATGAATTAGACAGCTTCATAATAAAACATTAAGGAACAAGTAATTTGAGTCACATCTGTCCTCTCTTTACAGTGTATCAATCATTTTAACACTGCTGACAGCTGAAGAGGTTAAGTCCCTGCTCCTACATGAGCTACTTTGTATTTAAAAGTCACCAAGGTGGGAATGCAGTAACAGAGATACAGTCTGAAGAGGAGGAAATCTGAGAAACAGTTCAAGTTCTTCAGCTTCAGACAGGCTACTTAATAGTTGCTGCAACATAGGCTTTACTTCTAATAGGGCTGGCACATTAGTGTATCTTTTGGATCCTGAGGGGAGTTCACCATGACAGGTCCTCATTTCTTCTGTATGATTCCATTGAAATAATGAATAATGGGTGTGAAATTAACTTAGACACACGACCTTCGTGAACTTTCAGTGATTTGTCCTGACGGCCATTATATAGAATCAAATATTTGAAAAAAATTTGCCAAGTACTCTTGAGATTTGCAAATTAAAAGTACCATCTAAGACAAGTGTGCTGTTATCACTTATCTACCCCTGACGCTACTTCTACCACTAACTGCCTGCTGACTTTCTAACAGACATTAAAACCTCAGCTCAGTCACACAAGTACGTACTCTACTATTTATACAGCAATAAAAATTACAAATAGCTTTAGACAGCCTGGGTAAGTGCTCTTTTTGAGAGCTAACGCTCTCATTCTGTAGATAAGGCTATACTTTTAAGCTGATGTGATTTTAGCTTTGCCTTGATCTGATTTCAGCTTTGCCTTATGCAACCTTTCCATGCTTCAGCAATTCCTTGAACCTGCTAACGAGTTTGGATATGGCCCACCACATTTTGTTGCTTTTGCAATGCAAGCTAATCCCTAATGCTTTTACGGAGAAAAAATAAGGCTAGCAGGGCTAGTTCTTTGCTATCATTATGGGATGTAAAGTCTGGCAAAAATCTGTCTGACGTTGCACGTTGCTCAATATTGTTGAGATACTTCGGAGAAAAAAGAACAAAAACATGATGTTGAGAATTTCACATTAGTATCATGATATTACAATATTGCGTATCTCATGCAGTCTGCAAGGCTGGCCTGAAAGAGGGTATGTGGAAAATAACACCAACTAGATGCATCAGAGCTTCCTTGGCACACTCTGGGAAAACAGAAGCTAGAGACTCCAGCCAACTTCTCTCAGCTAAGCTAGTCCTGGATAAACAGAAGGTTCAGATTGCAGCCAATCTCCCTCAGCTAAACCAATCTTTAAACGTTGGGTGGGAAGTACTGCCAGGCACACTGTTAATGTCAGAAACATCCACTGCAGAAATAAATCTACCAAGGAGGTGAGGGATCATGTGCTATCATCTGTCTGGTCTTGTACACCAGATGATGTTCAGGGCTTAGGATGTGCATCTGTTGAGTTGGATCTTATGTAGGCCAGAAGGAGACTAGTAAGGTGTGTTATGTGCCTACCGAAGTTTGCTGGGGAGATGCAGTTTTCAGGTTGCTTAGGTACGCCTATACTGAAATCCATTATGGATCCATAAACACACACCCTTTGAGGCTCAAAGGCATACGGAGAAACAAAGACAATGTCAAGGATTCAGAGTAAGTGATAGATAGCAACTGTAGGTGATTAGGAGCATGAACGCACGAAATTGTTTCAGTGCATGAATGAGCTTCAACAGAGGCCCCAATGCGTGGGTGCGCTGGTTTGGGCAGTAACGTGTCAACAATTTCCAAAAACAAAGCACGCAGAAGAGACAGTGCTTTGACAGATACAGAAAAGTTCTGTCAGGCAGACCATGAATACACCTAAAAAAAATGGTGATGCTTGAGAGGGCAAACGCACCAAAGTACATGAAAGCTGTATCCATGCTGCTGAATAATATTTATGCTGTTGAGCTGGCAGTCAGCTCTCTGGTGTTGAGGCCAAATGGCACAGCATGACTGACGTCCATGTTGTTAAACTCTCTCTCCCCTCAAAACAGGCAAGAGAGTTTGGTTGATGTCCAGACTCCCTACTGGGTCATGGTTCTTGTTGTCTTTAGAACTGTACTCCGGAATTGCTTGGGAAGATACTTTTTGCTATGGGCCAAAAGCGTGCCAGAAACGCTTTAAAAATCGAGCAGTAGGGGCAGTAGCAGACCAATGTGGGAACTTAGGTACAAATACAGGTTTATTTTTCTACTACAGTCAAAGCCTAAGGAGGTGACACACTGGGAAATTACTCCATGAAATGACCAAGAAGTGGGTGAAGACAGTGATGCAGTTCAAGCTGTGTTCTAGCTCCACTAGATCACACTCATTTCCATGAGGTAATCCCCACTTTAAATGGGGAAGGTATTTTTGCAATGCCAAAATGTTCGGATACCGAGCCTCTTCAGAACCCACGCAGGGAGGATATACCCCAGCTGACATCCCACAGTGTTAGCTAATGCCTTGCTACCACTCAGAGTGGACAGAAATATTATTGAGCAGCTTCCTATTAATTTCCATTAATCTTTCTTTTGGAAACACTCATAGACTATATGATACTGAAGGGACCACAAAGCACTGGATGCCTGTTTCGTTTTCTTCAACAGAACTGACAAAAAGCCAGGAATAAAATGATGAAAGCATGAGCAAACGGAAAACAGCTCCATGTTAAACAGGAGCATTCAAGAAGCAGCAGGGAAGCTTCTTGAACCTCCAGATTATTGTTCTGATTTGATCTGTAGAAGCTCCCAGCTGTAAGGTGCTAAGACATGACATCTTTAGCAAGGCCAAGACAACTAATTAGAACATGGCTATGAATAATCAATGTCTTGAAACATGCTCTCGAGTAGCTAGAATATCCCTGAGGATCAGTATTTGGTAAGTGATACTTTTACAAAGATAATCTTTTAAACTATTACACAGACACGAATAGGACATGAAGTTACTGTCTTATTCACCTGGTAAGGTGGGAAGTAAGTTAGCCATCTTTCAATATGGGTAGCATACCATCCAGGTGCTAGGCATCTCTTCTGGAGAGCTCTAAGCTCAGAAGGGGCTCGAGGTCCAGCTGTGATCACCTGATAGAAACTGAATTTTAGAGCTGCAGGATCTTCATGTGATCGCTGATGCTGTAAAAGAAGATGCATTGTTCGAACTTCACAGACCACAAAGTCATGAAAATAAGACAAAAATGGCACGGACAACCTTACTGACCAGACCTTACTCACCTTGCCTTCAGTGATTATTTACATTAAAAGTTACTTTATGTTAAGAAGTCCTCATCTGTATTCATTTGATGAAAATGTTGAAATAGACATACTGTTTGCTATCAAAACAAACCACAAGACAGACTGATACTAGTAATAACAAAACAGAATGCATACACGTCTAGCCTCAATAAACGGAGTGGCAGCTCCGTTTACAAATCACTGGCATAACAAACACAGATGCTAAGAAGCTCTGTTTCTAGCAGTTTCATGGTTTCTTTTTCTGACCTACACAAGGTAAATACTCAGAAAGAAAAATCTGAACACTAACGCTAGTGTTTATGAGGATTACAGGCTCACGGTATAGTTCAGGTCAGAACGGCTCTCAGTAGGTCTCTAGTCCAACCTCCTGTCCAGAGCAGGGTCAGCTATGAGATCAGTTTAGATTAATTCTCATCAGAACGACAACATCATCACAGAAATTCTAAGAACTTTATTCTGTTTGGAATTTTATCCTAGTTTTATTATTTTATTTGCATTCTGCCAAATTCCCATTGAAATCAACGGCCCAAAAGGAAAAGAGTCTTAATCTAAGTTAAAACCGCTAATTAGGATTAGGATTGGAGAACTAATAGTCCATCCTATACTTACTTTTATGATATGCAAAATTTTCATTCAGCATTAAGATGGCTTTTTCCAATATTGTAACAGAAAAGGAATTATAACACTAACGTGCTAATGGAAAATTAAACTAAAATTCTGCAGTAACGCTTCCCAGAAAGTACTCAGCTGGAAGTTTTTATCTTTCACTTTTTAATATTTCTGCTTCTGTGTGTACTTTAATTTGATGTTTGCAAAAGGACAGGAACGTGAACATCTATAAATCTTGTATTTTCAGCATGAATTGGGCACCTAGGTCTATAAACCAATTTTTGTTATGTGTTGATTACATACATAATTGAGTGAGTAAGCATTTTTACATACTTGTATTACAGGCAGACTTTTGAAAATGTATTTATTGCTATTTTAACCTTTAAAAGATTTTCATGTTTACATTGACAGGTGCATCAATCATCCCCTGGATGATCATATTCAGTGCACTGACAGACCAGTAAAAGTTTGTATTGGCCAAATCCTTCACATACATACATACTGAGAGGATGTACACAGAAGATTCAAGGCGGAAACCTGGTTTGTATTTCTTTGACTTCTGCCTGCCTGTGTTCTTCAAAGTGCGTACCTGATACCAGGAATATGCCCGATCCGACGGATCGATGAGGATGGTGATGATCTTGGCCTTGGGGATGAGGGAAGCAGCTCGTTTAGGAGCTTCCTCGGAATGGAAATAATTGGCGCTTTTCTCAAAGAGGAAGTCGGTGGTGACGTTGGAAGGGGTAGGGAAGAAATCCATGTACCTATGAAAGCAACACCATTCTCAGAACTACTCAAAAGTCACAGAGAGGTAAATGAATCTGTTAAATATATTTTGTTCTAAAACAGTCAATTAAAATAACAGACAGCCTAATTGCCAAACAGAAGCATACAGAAGTTGACGTTATATATTTCATCATGTTTTACTTGCTCTCAGCTTTCTTCTCACTACGTGTAACTAGATACTGAGGCTATTTTTTTGGCAACTGGAATAAAAAGTCACAATATTCATAAGCCTTCTTAAAATTAGCGAGCTCTCATTCACTTATCAGTCAGAACAAATTCTTGTCACAGTCAATACTAAAAAATGAGTTTTCCCAATGTGGTCCTTTACTGACATCAATTACAGTGTAATACCATAAGAAAAAATATTCAGGATGGGAATCATTCTGACTAAAACCAGAAAAAAGTTTATCAATGTGGGGAAGATGCACCAGACAAAAACCACAGCTTCATCAGGTAAAAGCTTTCCAGTCAGTGGCAGCATCTTTTTATTATTGTTCCATGAATCACTTCTTTGTGGAAACGTGTTGTATGCCTTTTACTTTTTCATTGTGAGCTTTCCTCACCCGTCATGACATTCCAGTTAATTCCCTACAATCTCCTATGTCACATGCAGACCTCTTTATCCATAGCCTTCACACCACCGTTCATTGTTGTTCGGGAAAAGGAGAAATGGCAAATGTTAGTCTTTTTGATTTTTTAATTAAACTTTGCATTGATGAGATAAATGCTATTTAAAGCAAGCTCTTCTGAAGATCATGCTTAACGACTGAAATTTCTTCCAGCGCTCAGATTTTGTTCTGTTCGTAGGAGTGAATTACTTCTAACGTAAATACGAATGGCATGCTCTTGTTGCCTTTGAAATTGTGATGACTGCAGCTACAGCCAAAAACTCGAAGGATGGAACTGACTGATGCACATGCAGCTTTCCTTAAGATATGGACGTTACATGATGACCACTAGCACAGAGAAAAGGAAAGACCCTACGGTGGTTTAAAGAAACTGAACTCTGTGACATGTGATTCTGAGAAATTAATTCTTATTATGTACACATAAGCAATGTTGTCAGGATATTGTTTTGCGCTTCTCTAGCACAGAGTCAGAACTGCCACGTGAATGGATACCTGTCCTTAGAGTTGTGCAACAGAAGTAGGCTGGCTGTCAGATGACAAACTCTCTATGAACTGGATAACGAACAATAGTTGTGGATGCACTCAAGGTCCTAAAAATAGCATCTGGTAGATCACCTTGCATCGGAGAGACCTAAATGATGTAACATGAAGGGCTGACCGAATGGCAGAGACCACTGCATAGTACGTTCAAAGTTGTCTTTAAAAATTCTGCTATAATGCAACATAGCAGTTCCTAGTCCACATGCAGAGCGTATGTAGAAGAGCTGAAATACGATGACAACCACAGGAAAGTGAACACAAGGCTGTCACTGCCCTGCCAGTTTCCTATGTACTTATGTCTGCCTAATGCTAATGCAAATATCAGACAACGCGTATACTGTTTCACTGTGCTAACGGTGGGTGGATTTTGTTTCCCAGAAACATTAGGGCCAGTTTGATGAAAATGACGAAGGCACACAAATTTCTGCTCACAGATAACATTAGCATTAAAAACTAATGGCTCAACCTGACTCTGTGACCTCAGAATGGACTGCCAGAACATCTGTGGTGAGAAAAAGGCCAGCTCTGAAAGAGGCAGTAGGCACTTAAGGCAAATCTTCCCCGGACCATCTGTGATGTCATTATGCTGCTGAAGAACACTGACTGAAGTCCTGAGAGTGAACCAAGAAAACATACGGCAATGACGACCACAACCTTGTAAGAAAACACTTAACACTACATATAGCGCTACACTGAGTTTGGGAAGAAAGGTAAATTGATACTTTAGATAGCATGGCAAATTTGGGAAAAGCAGAAACTGATGTGGTGTCAGGCAAAAGCAGAAAAGAAATCAGACCAGGTTAGGACACCAAGAGGTTACAAAGTTAGGCTCATCAGCCTATCTGCTAAACACAGAACGCTGAAATGTTCTGTATTACCTCAAGAATAAGGCCACAATCAAAATACACAAGGGCAAAGCTGAGAAGGCTTTGGAGAAACTCATCTAGAATTTGTTATAATGCTTATATCATGCATGACTGGTATCTTTGGGCTTCGCATCAAGAACAGAATGACCAGTTCTCTTCTCACTGTTCTATTTACCTCTGCTGGGAGACCGCAATCTAACTCTGTATCTGTATTTACATATACACTTCTTTCAAGACTGTAGCGTCTAGGTTGCCAAAGGTCTAAAATGCTGAAAAAGCCCTTTCCTGCTTCTGTAGTTAGTCTTGTTCTAACTGTAAGGTTGAATAATGACTAAGTCAGATATGAGTCAGCCCTTGGAAAAAGCTATACTTTTCATAACCATAGAAGAAACTGAATTGGGTGTCATTTGTGAATTCCCTTGTCTTAAAAGAATGCTACCCAGTTAACGGACTAATGAGGAAAAATCGTGTATTTGATCAACATTTGGTAGGCTCGTCACATGCTAGCATTAAAACACTCTATCAGGCTGAAGGTCTGTGAGATGTGTCTGGCAGACAGAATGCAAATCTAAGAGGTAAAGAACTAGGGCGAAGAGGAGTTCTGAGTATGGAATACCTAACTGTGAGAACGTGGCAGGGGTGAACGGGGCATGCAGTACAGATGTACAAAAAGCCAAACAGATGCTGCAGAGTAAGAACCCGACAAGAGGATGTGACTTGTCTACTACACAAGTTGCCCACTGGGAGCCTTATGCACCAGCGCTGTATTAAGATGAAGCTAATTTGGCATACGTCTAGCAGACAAGCTGTATCTGACAGTTAGGGAACTGGATAAAGTAGGAGGAATGACAGAAGCAGCAAAGTGGTTTTCTAGCCACATGCAGGTGTTAAAAATTTTGCTGAAGAACCAACTCATGGCATGTGGGCTGCCTCTGTCAGTGTGGATCGACTGTACCTAGTTTGCCTATCATCTTCCTCAACTTCAAAAAATAAGGAGTCAGCACTCTAATCTCCACCCATTCAACCAGCACCTTGCAACTGATACTGACTGGCTGACACACTACACTTCGCAATAATAATCTGCTGCAACAATATAGTTTTCTGTGAAAACAAAGTGCCTTAAAGAGAAATTGGATCTGAAGTGTCTGCACGCGGATCATGTAACAGTCTTCACCCTATTAATTTTATGGATGAATACTAAGTGAAAGGTAATAAAATTATTTTCCTTTAAACAGAGGAAAAAGAGAAACAAGAAAAAAATATCAGTAATCTCTTATTGATGCTCCGCAGTCACTACAGCATGTTACTGCTTTTCACCTTGTACTGTGTTATGCTGCAGCACTTTCTGAAAGCAACGGAAATCAAGAATGGCTTTGTGGCTATAGGTATGACCGGCGATTCCCTGATAGCCATAATGAACACGGCAGCAACAACACATACTCTGTTTTTTTAGCATCACTTACCACCCTAGTCAGTCTGTACTCTTTTCCTCATTATTTGATCTCTGAAAAACATTTTGAAAGGCTTTGTCTCCATTTACCTGACTGTTATGTCTGAATTCCATTTAAAGGAAAAATTGTCTGGCTGATACTATCTTTTTTTGCTCTTAAGAAATAAGATGTTCACCATGAACATAATTTATATCTCCACATATCCAGCTAACAATTATTACCATTCTAACTTCAAAGGCATGTGTAATAAGAAATAAGGTACCTGTTAGAGAAATGTTTAGAATTTACCTTTAAAGACTTGGAGAATTAAGAAATAGGTATTTTGTTATTCTGTTATTTTTCACTTCTGAATATATTGATATTTGGATATTTACAAGAAAGTCTCGTAAAAGTTAGTGCATTTGTGACATGCTGTAAGATTGTTATTCACTTTAAGGGATTTATCATCTTAGAAGGTTACTTTTTATCTCACTTCCTGTACATAAACAATTAACATTACCAATAGTAATGTCATTTTTGTACTGTGCACAGTAAATAAACTTTTATATTTATACTAATAACCCATCTTACCAATCAATCCCCCTGTGGTAGTTATTTCTATTAAAGAACTGTACCTCCTCAAAGGTTTTTGGGCTGGGGGAGTTACTAATGATGGAAGGATGCATGATCAGGAACAAATACAAAGCTGTGGTACCTGCAACAGGATAAAAGTCCAAGATTAAAAATATGCATATATATGTATGTGTGTATACACACACACACACACACACACTTTTTAGGTCATATCCTCAGATGGACTAAACTTTTCACTTCAATGAAGGTATGCTGATTTATGTCACCTAAAAATCTGGTTCTGTGCTTTTAAAGTAGACATTTAAAGTACTGTAATAAAAGAAAATGGAGTGCCAATGCTGAAAATCTGTTTTTCACACTTTTAAAACCTATATTTTAAGAACAATTGTTTTTTGCAGGACTACCAAAAAAAACGATTTAAAATCTTGCCCTCAGTAACTATAGGCAATTGGTGGAGATGAAAGGAAGCAGATATGCAATTTTTTTGATTACGGAGAAGGAAATTAATTATGAGCTTCGTCACAAACTACTCCAACTTTGCAATTCAAGCAGTCCATTAGGAACTTCTCGACTTAAAGTAAATGCTACGAAATAAAGAGTTTCTTTAAACAAGACACTACTTGCAGGAGAGACAGAAACATACAGTTAAGAATCTACACATGATTTGAAAGATGACGGGCCTTTCCTCCCTCCGCTCTGACAAGATCTTGTCAACCTTGTTGATCTCTTTATCACAGTGTTACTCATTTTGAGTTAAAGCCAAAGAAAAAGTGACACGCTCCAGAACACTGCATTTTCGAAATCTGTGATGTCTGTTGTCATGACTTACTTTATTAAGTTAAACTGGCTGGTGTCTCAAAATAAAAAGTGCTACTAGATGATGAAGATCTCTACAGAACATTCTGAGTAAAGAATGATTACCTGCTATAGTCATTTCAACTTACACATAGCCTATCTTGTTGAAAGACAGTAAACTCTCACCAGTTTTCTGGGGTCCTACAACCAAGAATTTCGGTAATCGATCGCAGGTTTTTTCTTTAGACCAAATATCTCTGTGACGTTTGTCATCACAGGGATTCTAAAAGGGAGAAAAGCAACAACTAAGAATTTTATTGATAATGATCTGTTAAGGTTCTTAAACTCTGTTTACCAGTTTTACCAGTTTTTCCGTCAACATGTAGATATTCTTACTAGAAAACGCTATTTTCCCCGACAGTGGAAAACCATGCAATGTATTAAAGTACTGTTTCAGTAATTCATAAAGGTATTTGCAACGTAATGACAAGAAACTTTAAGTGGATTTTTGTGAACACGCTTTCAAACAAGCATGCTCTAGAAATTTAGTTTTCATTTTGACCCGTTTCTACACATATAGTTGCCCCAACTCCCCAACAGACACTTGGACAAGATCATTTCTGCTGAAATGTCATCATGTTCACTGAAATTATGCTAAAGGCAAATTTGATCCAAAATACTTAAGATGGTCAAAATCTACTTTCGACCAATTACATACAAATAAGAAACACTTAAATTGCTAATGAGTTTTCCAACTCAGTTCTTTCTTTTATATTGCTGTAACAGCTTTCACCCTGTACATGCTGCAGTTTAAAAAAATGAAACAGCAAACAAACTGCAATTTAAGGACACCGTATCTACAATTTTTATTCACATATACGTATTCTGATCCTCCAGTTCAAATTAATACATTACACTGAATCCAGACGGAGGCCTGATTTAACAGTTTTTTTCCTGCTGCTTTACAACTGCATCAGCTTAAATTTAGGTTTTATAAATCGCAAACAACCTTTAACATCGTTGTTTGGCAGTACGCAGCCAAGACACAGAGAATTACCAATCTGCTAGGCTTAAAAAAAAAAAAAAAAAAAAAAAAGTATCTGTATCCAAATTCATGTGAATTATAGACAAAAGATACAGCTTTCAGTGTATGTTGGTGAATGTTATTTATAAATTCCTTTGTGAAGTAATTCTAAGTTCTCAGGTTATTCAAGTTACTTCCCATTTTTCAAAATACCTTCTCTCTTAATATGTTACGCCAAATTCTTGACATTTCCCCCCACTCAGTTCAATGCTTTATTCAGCAACGGTGTGAATTTCAAGTTGCGTACTTAAGTTCAAATTTCCGATCTGATACTCAGACTCTGATCAAGTGGCAAAACAACATCCAAAACATTTGAGTGAGCAAGCTTCAATGCATTTTTACTTTAATAAAGCTTGAGTCAGCTCAAAAAGGGTATGTTCACAGTAAAAGTTAAATAACTTACCAAATAAATGAAATAAATTTTTCAATGATATTTGGGCCACTGTTAGTGTAGGAATACGTATATCCACAGTATTCAAACATTCCACTGAAAGGAGTGAACTGTCACCGAACGTGCGCAAAAAGAATGCTGCAATGCACACTAGCTCCTGCCAGAGTTTCCCTTTAGGGACTGTGCTCTTGTCACTGGGTGATTCACTGAATATGTGCCAGCTGCAAGGTCAGTGCAAACTTCAGCCTCAGCAGATATTTACAGTCCTAATATTTTCAATTTGCTCACTTGTGAGAGGGGATAATGAAGTCAGTAGAGTTGATACCACGGTAAACTTCTTGCTTGTGCAGTTCTCAGCCTTTTGTCAGCAACTTTCCAATCTATTATTAGTTAGCTAGTCAATTTTAGTATGTGGTGTTAGTCTCCTTTTTTCCAAGTACATGGGGGCATCCAACAAAGAGAAAAAAACTGACATTTCCTTAATGACAAATTGCTAAAAATATACATACGCATCTCTCTCAAATTCTTCACTCCTGTTAGCTCCGTAAGGAGAAGACAGAAGAAATAACACGACCCAACCTTCCCACACTTATAAAAACAAGTAAAGTCACAAATAAAATGAATTAAAGATAATAGGTACTAAGATGCATATTTAAAATTATTTTCTCTGTCTTTTCATAGAGATTAAAGTGACAGAGAAAACAACTGCCTTTGTTGAAGCTTCAACAAGCTGTTTTATGGAACCAGTGAGCAAATATGTCCACTTTGGTTTACATGAAACTGAACCAAAAACTTCAACAACCGATAACTGCCCCACCAAAACTTTTCTTTTCCTGATCTCTTCACCCGCAAGCCTGCATACCTGCCAGAGAGGGTCTTTTTGCTCAGGGAATAGTTCAAAGTACTTGCGAGCCAGCTGAACTGGAGGAAGAGTTTGCAGTTTCAGGTTTGTCCAGGTACGAACAAAGTTGGCCAGGTTCACAAAGGTGTATAATCCCAGGCGGTCGTTCCCATAATTAGACAAATGTGTCATGAAGATGCTTATCTGTAAAAAACAAAATAAACAAAGTATACATTGACTCTTTGTGTCACCAGATGGCAGTGCAAGCACAGATAATATGAATCTAATTTGTATTTTACTCTCACTTGGAGCTGCAAGACTTTCATCGCATTGAAGTAGATCTTACTATCCACACTCGTCACTGAATTAAATCCTCCTTCTCAAGTCAACCCAATGCGATCAAGGAAACAAACTGTACAATAGGTACTATGAGCTCTTCGTGAACTAGTATTCGCAATCCTGACCTGGGTTTGTATAATATTTACATAACCTTTATGTAAATTCACTTAATGGAAAACACAGCAAAAATAGCACCCACAGTTTCATTTAACCTGAAACACACACGTAACAAGGAGCAGAAATGAGTCTTAAAAATGTGGATTAATTGAATTAATTCTGTTTTATTGGAAGAGAAAATAAGTCAGAGGACAAGAAGATATCTGACCTCTATTACTGTGATTTAAATCTTGTTGCTCTAGTCCCAACCTTTATAGGATAAGTAACTCATCTCCCAAAACTGCTGAGAAATAACCTATATACTAACGGTGCCATATAAACACAGGGGAGGGACAGACAATCTTTTAGATAACAGACTAATTCAACAGCTGACATGTCAAAGTCATGTAACACTTAAAATCTCCTACAAAACTATTCTTCCAGCACTGGGCAGATAGTCAAGTTATAGGCAGAAACAGAAAAAAAAAAAAAAATCATCTGAAACATGACTGAGTACTCTCAAAGAACTGCACATAAAATACTCCCAAAGAAAAAAAAAAAACACTTCAATGTCCCAACAGCTGTAAGGCTGCTTACATTTTGCTCTTCAAACACCTCACCCTGAAATTCCTACTCAGATACTCAGCTATATTCCTAGGTCCAAACGCACTCTCACACTCCGAATGGAATGAATGCTTACAGAGATGATTTCTCACCAGAAGAACACATTTGGGTGCACATAAACGGTACTGATGAGCAGAGAAGGAATTCACAGACCTTCAGGATGGTCTTTCAGGGACTGAGGAAGGGCTGAAGACTGAGACCTCTGTTTTACAAAAAGATGTTTCCAAAATCATTTTGCCACTGATGAAATAATCTGTTCTTACACTAAAATCTGCAAACCCTTGCTTGTCTAGACGCGTTTCTTTTCCCAAGTTTTTTTTGTAAATATTAAAAAATACAGAAATTAGTTCGAAGAATTTGGCTTTGGAGCCAAATTCTCCAGACTTGCTTCCATTACAAAGAAAAAAAAAATAGAAACATGGCTCTTTTTATAAATAAATCTGCCAATGCCATTAATGGGTAATTCCTATTTCAAATGAAACTTGTAGTAAGCCACCTTAAAAAGAAAAACTTTTATCATGACCATAGTTCTGAAATCAGTTCGGGAACTGAAGTTAACCTTTTGTAAAGGAATTCCACCCTTCAGATTAAAAAAGGAAGGAAAATTTGTAGCTACAGCTGTATTCTTTTGTTTCAGAGCATTTAAAGCACTGGCTTCCTATGACATAGAAGTTCAATAGCTATGAAAGTTTTCTTTTGAACACCTAACTGTAACATCATACAGTATTTGCAGAGAGTGAACGCGTTATATTGCAGAAAATGTGTTTTATCAATAAGTGCCATCCGGTGACACCTCTTGGCCTATGAAATAAGCTGAGGGCTTCATTTTGCCTGACTCAAGTAAAAAGAGAGGATAAACACTGCTAAATCAGTAGGATACAATCTTCCATTTCAGATAGGATAGCAAGATTTCTTTTTTTAACACTCCCTTTAGGCAACTAATACTAAACAAAAGTTTGTCAAATGTGTGACCTTTTCCAATTTCCTTTTTTATTTTGGCTCTCCAAACGTCAGCAGCCCAGCAACGGGACTAGTCCCTCTCAAAGATAAGGTAGGAGTATTTCCACACAAAAAGTTAATCTGCTTTCTTGGCAACTTCTTTCTTTCCTACATCTGGGTTGACCTCTGACATTTAAGCCAGTTCGCCTCCTCGTAATTCCTTACCTGCCAACAACTGCAGCACTGCACTGGAAGAAAAAGGAAGACAACTTCAAATATTGCTAATTCAGGGAAAATACGTATTATTCTTTCCCTGATGGGAGTATCACTATAAATTTTGAGAATGTTATAGAGCATAAGTTAGAAAAATTGATTGGATGCATCATCATAAACCATATCCAGCATATGAAATTATGTCAATGAAGGGGAAAAATATCAGAGACCTCAGTTCCCTTTCTATATTTTTTGTATCAAATATTTTATGGGTAATCATTTGCAACAGAAAGAAAGATGATCAAATGCCGGTTGAAAACACAAATGACTAAATCTTGTAAAGAAGTCCTATTTAGTTTTATCAAATACACACGCTTACATATAACTTTACAGGGTAGAAAAGGTCTCCTTCTATACAATAACAAAAATATTACAGATCAGTTGAGATCATCTTCTAGGAATATCTGAACAATAATTTCTCCTCTTACGCTGATACTGTACCAACAAACTCCTGGCAAAATCTACCACCGTCTATGTAATGCTAGCAAACAATTTAATCCTGTGCTTCCTAAGACAAAGAAATATTGCTGATTCAGGGCCTAATTAACCCAGTTTGACCCCTGCATCAAACAGAGAGCATGACAAGCATCTCTAAGTTTTTCCTCTATGCTTTAGCTTCAGTGGGTCAATACAGAACCCTACATAGGCCAGGGTAGCCTGAGAACTACTCACCCTTACTTTCAGCTGCAGAAGGTCTATAAAGCAGCTGGAGTATGATGCTCTGACGGCCGTATTTACATTCATCTTACAAAGATCCTGAAACACTTCCTGCACCAGGGACTCCTAGGCGAGGCAGCTTACAGCTCACAACGCTGATGTGCCAGGCCAGTCACCTCTACTCTACAGGAGGTCTTAGGGGTCTGTTGACAGCAGCTTTGTGCCCATGGAGAGATGTACAAACTGATCCTCCCATTTCCCTGCCTACAAGGAGAAAAATGAAGTACACCTGCCATTTTGATGGCTTTCACTTTGGTGCCGGCCCAACTGCAGGGGATGGTGTGTGGCTAGCTACTCCTTTCCTCTGCTTTCCCACCAACCTGCACAGAAGGAGAACATCTATCAATTTGTAGAGCAAAACAAAAAAAAAAAGGAAACTCTTCGTATCATTACATTTCTGTTCACAGGTGTGCAGTCTCACACCTAGACAAAACTATTATTAAAACCAAAATTACTATTTTTTGCTTCTGTATTGAGCTTTGATGCTTTGTTTTTGTTCTATCATTACCACGTTGTTCCAAGTTTTATTTAAACCAGTTACAACTAACGGGAATGATTACTTTTCCCATGCCAGTTAATAATTACCATGCTTTGCTCTTAAAGATTTATTCTCTTAAACCCCAGAGCAGGGGATACAGAAGGAGTCCTTTGTGGGCATCGCAGAAGACTAAATCTAGTAAGACTAAATCTATTTTTCAATAATCTTGCACCTCTGGGCAATGTCACGTAATATAAATAGAGCTTCATAAATTTTTTTTATTCCTTCTTCAAAAGGAAAGCAGCTGTGAATAGATTTATGTTTACTTAGCAAGCATTTTAGCCTGTGTCTTTCAGTTAAAAAGAGCCTATTTGACTTTACTATTTCAAGCCTTCTTTCAAAATCATTTCTTTCAGGGCATCTCAGCATTTTATCTCAGTACAAGAAGAATCACCCTTTTTAGCTTTTCTCCTAAGCAAACTATCATCTTGGTTGCACTTCAACGCACGCTCTCCACAAGATTTAATATCTTTCATGAAGGGACTGAAAGGGAATACAGAAAATTTTTAAAACGATGGTTTGGGACTAAACCTGGCCTCTGGGCATCAGCTTCTTTCTTGCTCCCACCCATCTTCAGATCAGAGTAGCAAAGGTGCTTTCCTGTATTCTGCTTTCTCACAGAGCTTTGTAGGCAGCTGTATAAACCAGCTCCTTCCAGTTGCTCCTCAGCATCTATGTAGTCCTCCTTCCTCCGAAGGAAAGGGCAGAGGGCTATTTCTGTTTTGCTCTCTTTCCCGATCCTTGATTATATTTGGGATTCTGACTAGTACTGCAGAGATGCAGGGAAATAAGGACAAGCCTTCCGGAGAAACAGATTTTCTCTTTTGAATGCTCATTCTGTGTTCTGTATTTCCTTGTTATAGAAACATTTCCCAATTTGAAGCAATAGCTTCTAGGTCAATAAATTACAGTGAAGACTGAAACTGAGTTGTTGTTATTAAATCACACATATCAGGAAAAGATGAACTGGCATGATCTAATTTATGTGTCAAGAACAGAGAAAACAAATATATACTTGACAAACAATTTACACAAAATGAAAAAGAAATGCAACAAATTACCCAGCTTCTAGTGAGGGATGCTACCATGGCAGGGTCAGCATTTTAATAAATACTGATCACTGCAAAATCATTATTATTAGGATGCTGCACATATCAAAAATTATACGATAAAGACACCGCTGATGATGCTTCTACAGCTGCTGTTTTCCTGACAAAAATAGAGGAGCCTGCCTCCCAAAGGGATGACATTACCTTTCCATTCACAAACCTGAGGAGCCCCTCCTATTGCTGTTGGTTTGTGGCACGTTTGCGTTCCTGGTTTCTTCACCCTGGAATCAAGGGATCTCTATTTTTGGAAAGAAAGGGGTAAGAGGAACCTTGCAAAGACAGTGGGAAAGTATTTCTTTTTTCTTACTAAGCTCACTGTAAAGGTCTGGAAGGGTTAATTATGAAGCTAGTCTAATTGGGGTATAAATGATTTACGGTGAGCAAGACTAGCTGCTCTTATGGAAGGCATCAGAGTGGATATCTTTGTGTTGGACAACCTGCAAACATTCCTCCCACTCCCTCCCTTCCCATTTCTCCAGATGAGCAAAATGTACCTTGCCTCAAACTCCATTTTGCAGATGAGTAGGTTTTACTTACCTTTCACTATTATTCTTCCTTGTACTCCTGATCTATTTACATCTCATTAATGGTGGTCCTCAACAGGAGGACCTTCTGATTTGGTTTCAGTTGGCAAAGCGGTAATAATAATTAATGATAACTAATAATAAACACTAAGCTGTCAGTGTCTGACTGTAAGCTACTAACGTGAGGTTAGACAGCAGAGGGAAGACTCCTTTTTCAGCAGTTATCTGGAGCCTCTTTGGAAAGCATCAAGAAGGCGAAGGGAGGGCTGAGACTTGCAATGATACTGACCTTGTAAAATAGATTTATTGTTACTTTGGCATTTTTAATCCGGGACTAGAATAGCTAGTAAAAGAAAAAGTTGGTAATAAACATTTCTTATGGATGGGGCACAGTTCATTTTACTGCTATATATAAACCTAAGGCAGGCAATTCAACTGGAATTAACTTACATTTTTTACCATTAAACCAATAATGAAGGTACTGTTGTCGTGGGCACAGTGTCACCATCGAATTTGTGCGACAACATTCCAAGGCAGCACTGAGGCCTTCCAGCACAATGCAGTTAAGCACAGCACTTCGAAATGAAGTAAAATTATGACTGACAACTAATTAGGTGATCTCTAGTAGGTGCTAGAAGCAGATGCATTACCAATTTAGAATATTGCTGTTATTTTAGCTACTGAACAAATGTTTACAGGCCACAAGAGTATGTCTAACTCTCAGACCACCTTTATTCTAATTAATTTGGCATTGTGCACACTGTTTGCAGTTCTGATATTGTCTCCGTATTACTCGGAAGAGTTTTGTGTCAGGCATTCAGAGACTCCATAACAGCTGGTTTTGCTCCATTAAACTTACAAAATGACAGAATAATGAATTAGGTTGGAGTCTCTGTTTGAATATCTATGTTTAATAGGTTGAGAGTTTCTCCTTTCAGACCCGCATGCTACCAGAAAAGCTGTGTTCAACTGCACAAAGATTCCAACTTGCAACTCACTTTTTTTGTTCCTAGGCTGTACTGCTACTTTCAGAGCTGCTGTGGCTCTGCCCATTCGTAAAGATAGCAAGTCAACTAGTTAAATTTGATTCACGTAGCGGTCTCTCCACTATAAATATACTGGAGACTGGCAAGGTTTATAAGATCAAACAAAATTACCTACTTGGTGTAGTGCTGAATTACTTTTCTGACAATCAGGAAACCTGAGTTTATTTTCAGCATTTGCGCATACTTTTTTTTTTTGCATTCTCCGCAAATTGCTTATCGCCCGTGTGACTCAATTTCCTAGTCAGTAATACCCTTTTATTTATAGACCTGTCCAAGGGAAATTCTCAAATGAAAAGCCCTGTAAAAGACGGATAAAGTTTTCTTACCACCCATAACTTAGAACGCGCTTATTGCACAGTGTCCTAAGGAATTACCTCTAATTAGACAGCTACTCCAGTCTGCTCCTCAGCCTTTCCTTGCTGCCTGTTCATTTAACTGTTTAGATTTTGTGTACTCCATCCACAGAATACCAGACTCCATCTGTTTTTTTACAGGTGGGTTTTGAAGAATAACTAGAAAGGCAAGCAATACTTGCCTTTTGCAGTAATCCAAAATGCCAGGCAAAATTAATTTTTTTCCCCCCAATTCCTGGAAACTCCCCAAACTATTGCTGGAGTTAGGAGTTCCTAAAACGGGCATGAAGGGATGGGGAAAGAGACGAAACTTGCCTTTCGCTCACCCGTGAACTGGGTGAAGCCTATCAAACGGAACCAGTTTGCAGCAGAGCTCAGGCTGCGCTCCCTAAGGAGCTACAGTAGTAAGGCTACAAGGAACCCAAGCACATCAGAGCTCGGGGAAGTATCTGCACATCTGTACTTTTTTCAACACCTCTGCCATTTTTGCTGCCTCTCACCATCAGTATGACTAAGTATGAGGTTGTGCAAAGCAGGACAGACAGAAACGGAAAACTTGAGCTTGAATACCTTTTGTGGTTTTCTCTGTAGTGCCAAAGCCTGACTGTTCACCTTGTTCAGGGAACCACATTAAGATGCATTAGGTTCTGCTAATGCTCATATAAATTCTCTCATTTTTAGTGCTAAAGGAGAAAATTTCTCCCTTGCTGCAAGTCATTTACCTCAGTAACAGTTCTACTTACTGTAACTTGGGAGAGGTGAAAATTAGAGGAAAATAATAATTAGAACTGAATGCATATACAAATTACAATTATTTTAAGATCAATCAGATACAAGGCCTAAACTATTAAGAGTCTTCTCTCTTGATCAGTACTGCTGTAACCATACGGAGAGCACACAGCTGGCTAGACATTAGTTTCATTGTTGGGCTGTCAACCATTTGAAGGCTTTCTCCAAACTCCTCTCCACAGGGCATTTTCCTTTTCTTTACACGTGTAGACCCACAGTACTTTGTAAGGAAGTGCACGTAATGCAATTATTGTGTTTTGTTCTCTTTGTTTTTCTTGGAGGTAGAAAAGGTATGGAAGATTTTCATGAACTATTATTTTGTCTTAAACATTCATCTGGTAGGATAGCGATGCTTTTAGTTTGCATCTTCCACAGTTCAAAGAACATGTTAGGACTGGATTATGAATGTCTTCCGCAAAGTTGAACTGAGACAGCTCAACTTTTATTGGTGTCAGTGAAAAATGAGAAGCATCAATTTTGCTTTAGACCATGTTCCTCATGAAAGTTGCGGTCTTACATTAAGAAAAACAGGGTTTACTAGATTACTTGGATTTTTGGAAATTTACTTTCTACACAAGGATTTTTAAAACTAAACTTTATAGTTTAACAAATTGGAGTAAACTCTAGCAGTAAAAATCTAACGAATTGCTACAAAGCAGATGTGATAGACTCCCTTTAATATTGCTTCACAAATTTGATTTTTGTTACTGAAACTTTGCATTTAGAAAAACAGCAAGCTTTTCCATATTGAAAAATACTGAATAAAACTAGAAATATAGCAAGTCTGTCCTGAATTTGGCCTGTTCTTCTAGGGCAGTATGATGTCTACAGAAGCAGATGGTATCAAATGTTTGGGAGGAAAGCACAGGAAACTCTGCAGCTGGGAGATCTATGAAAAATAATCCTCTATGAAAGTCTCTCCTTTTCCTAAGGGTTACAAAGAGTATGAGAGTTTGTACGGAATCCATGTTTTATCAACTACTACAGACATGAACAATCAACCAAATTTAACTTTGTAGTTCAAATCTTGATAAATTCTTGATCTCAAGACTCCCTGGGAGCAAGATCCTGATACCACTTTAAAATTCTTAGCTTCATTTATTGGCTGTCCTTTGGCCTTCTGATGGAGCTCTAACAGAGCTTCCTGAGTTTCAGTTTGTGCCTGATGCCTCTTGTCCTGTCACGGGGCACCACGGAGAAGAGTCTGGCCCCATCCTCTCGACACCTTCCCTTCAGATACTTACACACATTGATCAGATCCCCCCTCAGTCTTCTCTTCTCCAGGCTGAACAGGCCCAGCTCTCGCAACCTTTCCTCATAGGAGAGATGCTCCAGTCCCCTCATCATCTTGGTAGCCCTTCGCTGGACTCTCGCCAGGAGTGTCATGTCTCTCTTGGACTGGGGAGCCCAGCACTGGACACAGGACTCCAGGTGAGGCCTCACCAGGGCTGAGGAGAGCGGGAGGATCACCTCCCTCGACCTGCTGGCAACACTCTGCCTCATGCACCCCAGGATAACATTGGCCTGCTTGGCCACAAGGCCACATTGCTGCCTCACGCTTAACTTGTTGTCCACCAGCACTCCCAGGTCCTTCTCTGCAGAGCTGCTTTCCAGCAGGTCAGCCCCCAACCTGGACTGGTGCCTGGGGTTATTCCTCCCCAGGGGCAGGACCCTGCACTTGCCTTTGTTGACCTTCGGGAGGTTCCTCTCCGCCCACCTCTCCAGCCTGTCCAGGTCCCTCTGAATGGCAGCACAGTCTTCTGGTGTGTCAGCCACTCCCCCCAGTTCAGTATCATCAGCAAACTTGCTGAGGGTGCACTCTGTCCCTTCCTCCAGGTCATCGATGAATGCATTGAACAAGACTGGACCCAGGACTGACCCCTGGGGGACACCGCTAGCTACAGGCCTCCAACTAGACTCTGCGCCATTGACCACAACCCTCTGAGCTCGGCCATCCAGCCAGTCCTCAATCCACCTCACCGTCCACTCATCCAGCGCACACTTCCTGAGTTTGCCTACGAGGATGTGATGGGAGACAGTGTCAAAAGCCTTGCTGAAGTCCAGGGAGACAACATCCACTGCTCTGCCCTCCTCTACCCAGCCAGTCATCCCATCAGAGAAGGCTATCAGATTGGTCAAGCGTGCTTTCCTCCCTTTGGTGAATCCATGCTGACTACTCCTGATCACCTTCTTGTCCTCCACGATTGCGAGGACCTCCACGATAACCTGTTCCATCACCTTTCCAGGGATGGAGGTGAGGATGACAGGCCTGTAGTTCCCTGGCTCCTTCTTCTGGCCCTTTTTGAAGACTGGAGTGACGCTGGCTTTCTCCCAGTCCTCAGGCACCTTTCCTGCTCTCCATGTCTTTTCCAAGATGATGGAGAGTGGCCTAGCAATGACATCCGCCAGCTCCCTCAGCACTTGTGGATGCATCCCATCAGAGCGCATGGACTTGTGGATGTCAGCTTTTCCTAAATGATTTCTAACTCGATCCTCTTCGATCGAGGGAAAGTCTGCCTTTCTCCAGACCTTTTCCCGGTCTCCAGGTTCTGAGATTCCTGACGGCTGGTCTTAGCAGCAAAGACTGAAGCAATGAAGGCATTCAGCAACTCTGCCTTCTCTGCATCCTTCATCATCGGGGCCCCAGCCCCAGTCATTATCAGGCCCCCATTTTCCCTAGTCTTCCTTTAGTTGCTGATGTATTTATAGAAGCCCTTCTTGCTGTCCTTGACGTCCCTTGCCAGATTAAACTCCAAATGGGCCGTGGCCTTCCTTGTCGCATCCCTGCATACTCAGATAATATTTCTATATTACTCCCAAGTGGCCTATCCCTGCTTCCACCTTCCACATGCTTGCTGCTTACATTTGAGTTTTACCAGGAGCTCCTCGTTCATCCATACAGGTCTCCTGCCCCCTTTGCTTGACTTCTCGCTTACTGGGATGCACTGTTCTTTAGCTTGGAGGAAGTGCAGGTTGGTGGCCATGCGGCCTCAAGTTGAACAGAAGTGTTCAACAAGTTTGCCTCTTGCTCTTCAGCCTCCACCAGCCTCATGGGACCGGTGAGTGGTCCTTTACTTTTTTGAGCTTTGTGTGAATTTCAGCTGTCCATCTGACAATAGCTGCTCTAATAGCTATTCTCAGATAGCTGGGAGAACACATACATCATTAGAGAAAATGCCAAAACACGCAGTACTTTTCTAAGCAGACTTCTGTTCCAGTCACAATTTGTACGTTTCTTGGAAAGATGAAGGTTGTATAGCCTTTATGTTTATGTATTATCTTAGTGTGTATAGCTGCTCACCAAGAAATTAGTCATAGTTCTATGTGCATGTTAATGAGCAGACATCACTGTTAGATAATGCACAAGTAATTTTGCAAGAGCCTTCATTTCTTTAAAAATTATATTTTCACTTAACCGAGTTTTAGTGCTTAAATCCATAGCAACAGATGTGCAAAGTTAAACAAGCTCATTTGTATCTTAGGCCTCTAACACTTTACTATGTCAGTGTATTTTAAACTCTTCTGACCACAGTTCTAAATAGTATTGATTCTACATGTTCCACATCAACAACCTACAGAAACAATGGCTATTGCATAGACAGGTAACGAGCATAAACATATTTTCATAAAGAAGCTATTTGTACGTATGTTCACAGCAGTGTTATCAGCTGTTTCCACTGGCCTCCAGGTTGTTTCCTATAAGGACGAGTTTACTAAACAGTGGGAACAAGGAGAAAAACATTCCTGCGCTCTTACTTGGAACCACTGCTACTCAAAAGATGAAAACGGAAAGGAAACAGAAGTAATAATAGGCAAAAAAAATCCAGTAACAACATGAAATAATAAAACAGAGATGGAGAAATGACTTATTGGATCACGAAAGAGCTCTACAACTCGTGTTTTCCTTGCGGCTTTGCTTTAGACTTCCTTGGCTGAATTTGTGCAAGTTACATGACTTACCTGCAACTCAATGATCAAACCTATAATGAGGTGAAAATAATATCTGTACACTAGTAATACAGGGTTGCCGTAAAGCTTGATTAATTTTTTTTTGGTGCATAAACATTTTGTGCAAGCTCCTGATATGGTACAATCTTGCCTAAGGGCCCCTGAAGTCAGCAAGAACTCAAACAGAAGACAGACACACAAAATATTATTTAAAAAATAGATAGCGTGTTATATTACTAGTTAGGCCTCTTTTTCAGCTTGGTAGCACTTCAGCACTCTACATGCTTTATGAACACATTGGGCATAGCTGCCAAGATCATTTTACAGCCACTATCAGATCACATTTTAACCAGCAGCGTGGGGATATAAACGCATACCAAATAAACACAGAGGTTTACAGACCACAAGATTAGCTACCCCGGCACACCAACTCTTATTTCCCATATAAAATACAACTAGCAGATCGTTTGCAGAGCAGGATTTCCTGTGCAGGCTGATGCCTTTCTTACCTGCACGACCTCTGACGACAGAATGCCATGGGAAAATGGCAATAATACTGGTTCTCATGTGAAAAGCTTACGGAATCACACACGGTTCTTTGTTTTTCTGTGGTTTATTCCACAGCTTGTGGTTGATTCTAGCACACGACGGGAAGCAGAGCCCCTCTTGCAAATAGCTAGCATTATACAACCAGACCACAATGAAAAGTTGGGCTTTATTCTTAGGGGCATTGATTTCAGTGCGGGATACTCAGTTCCTACAGCCTCAGTCTAGTAACTTCCACCTCAGAAATTATATTCACTTACTGCTATTGATCCAGTTTAAACCAGCACAAGAAAGGCAGGCCTCTGTTAAGATTTACATTTAATTTGCATCCACATTTTCCATTTTTGGGAGCTACATATTTATTTACTCTTTTTTGATACTATTATTTAACTGACAGCATAATGAATCCTAGGTAATGTTTCCTTTTCTTAGGTTTTGCTTCAGTGACAAGCGATGTTTAGAGAAGCCCTCACAACAGAAATTGTGTGTCCTCTTAAAGACTGCAGATATCATGTTAATTTCTTCAGAAAGGAATTCCAGCAATAGTAATGAAAACACTGGAAAGCTCATGAAATACAATATGCCGCTTTGCAATTAGGCAAATGCCTTAAACCCTTCTGTTTTCATTTTTAATGCCTACTCTTTGCCCAACTCTGACTTACAACTTACAGTACAAATGCACGTAATACTTTAAAGAATGTATTTGCCAAATCTAATGTTGAAATACATTACATGACAGGCTAATGCTTTCAAGTTTAGAAACTGTTTATAAGCAGATATTTAAAACCAATGCATCATCTTTTCAAAGGCAGTCCTTAAAAGGATTGTAACAATTTGTCTTGGGCAAGTTTTGGCCTGATATTTATTTATAGTTGCCATTAAAAAAAAAAGGGTGCGTTTTACTTCTGCTCTTTTACTCTGCTCTTTGTATTTGGGATAACATATTTCTCAGAACTACAGA
Source organism: Struthio camelus (assembly GCF_040807025.1). Taxonomy (NCBI): domain Eukaryota; kingdom Metazoa; phylum Chordata; class Aves; order Struthioniformes; family Struthionidae; genus Struthio; species Struthio camelus. The sequence goes on from NC_090945.1 coordinate 20,952,558, forward strand.
ATCATACAGTCTACACTGTAATGCATAGATCCAAGATCACATAGTAATATACAAAGAGACATTACTCACATTCAAGGATGCTAGGCAGGCATGTCGAAACTTCTGTGACTTACATCAGTAATCATGATTGTTTCACCGCTTATCTTGTCTTCCCTCCATTCTCTTCACTGTTTTAATTTGAAAGGCTTATGCCTAAAGCAACTGTGTTAAGGCTTGTTGTTTCACTGTTCTCATGAGATGGTAAAGGAATTTTTGACTAAGTTGTGGCTGTATTTCCAACATGGAATAAACTTTATGTCCTGCCTCAAAATGTTGCTACTACGCGCTTTCCAGCCAGTAATGTTTGTTGAGCTATAAACTGTTAGTTAAGAGGCATATATTGTTGAAGCATCAGTACGGTACCAGTACCCTCTATCCAAACAATTCTCCAGGTCTCACCTCTGTTAACGCGCCTTGCCTGACATGGTATGCCTCATCAAAGTTAGGACCAGGGCTTCTGCTCTCCTCTAGCAGGGAGATCAAATGTGTTCTGAGGAAGCAAAATTTTTATTTCCTAAACTTGCCACGTCCTCTCCACAAAAAATAAAGGAAAACAAAACACAGTAACTGCTAGCAAATATTCACAACTATAGCCTGAAAGAATTTGAGGCTTGAAAAAATAGAACTGTATATGAATTAGTAAAGTAGCTGATGGGAAGCTTTTTTTCTTTGGACTTCCATTAATTTGTGGAAGGTTAAAAGAGGGCACACAAATATTTAGGCTATCACTCCAAAGGATTTGAGCAGAAATACATTCCATTTCCTGTGGGTGTTCAGGAAAACCCAGTCATAGTGACTACATTTGTATGAAACAGTCACAGTAAATTTTATTTTGAATGTTTCTGTTACAAGCCAGCTTCTTTTATTTTCAGTTCACGTGAACTTTGGATCAAAAGCTCACCTAAAAGCTTGTCTAGAAGGTCAGTTTTGATACATCTGACCTAATCTGTAGCCTTTTAAACTACTATAGGGTGGTATTCTCACTGTCAGTATTGTGTAGTTCCATAGCCTATTTCGTTCTTTAATCTTCCACTACAGATAAATGAGAGGTTAAACAGCCAGATTAACTGAGTGGTTCACTTTAACTGAGTCTTTTCTTTGAAGCTATTGGAATCAGTAACTGAAAATTCCCAGAACAGATTTAAGGACCCAATTCTTGCTTGCAACTTTCTCAAACCAGTGAGTGTTCTTAACATTCATGCTTGTGAATTCTAAAGAGTAGGCTACTGGACTTCCCCTATGTACTTGCCTCAGTAATATGAGCTCTTAACACTTTTTGAAATTCAATCTCATGTTTCTTACTTCAGGTAAAAGCAAAGTAAAACAATTAGGAGAGGCTTGGTTTTTTACTGCTAACGTTATCAGAAAAACAGCAGTCAAAAAAAAGGGTCAAGATTGTATTTCTACAACTAACAAAATATACGTAATATTAGGTCTTAAATGCGTTAACTGGAAAAGTAGAAGAGCTTACTCTGTGACTGATCACTGCTATTCGGGAGACCTAACTGCTTAACCTTGAAGCACTCAGTAAATCCTTCTTTAATTAATTTTTAAAAACCATTTCAAAATTACACTGTAGTACTTACTGGATTGAGAACCAACGTGAAGAACAACTCTCCTCCTTGGATACTTTTGTCTAGTTCCTTTGGGCCGCCAGGATATTCCTTATAGAAAATTGTGTGGGTGAATAAGCCACAAGTTTGCCTTGGAAGCACCTGAGTTAAAAAAACGGGGGGTGGGGGTGGAGAGAAATTTGCAAAAGAAAAAACGTTCATAGTTTTAATGAGATAATAAATGCCAGGTAAATAACATGTAACTAATAATGTTCCTTCACGCTAACCGCTGTGTAGATTTGCCATTAAAACTTTACCAAAAGTCAATAGAGTTCTAGTTAAATGAATATACCAACAGATCAGTAAATACTGCTTATTAAGAAAGACAAAATTTTTATTATCAATGAAATCATAATGTTCAAAAATTCATCACATTTTGTTTGAAACTGGAAATCTTAATATCATGTTTTACCGTGTGGTCATCAAAGCTTTCTGAATTTTTAAAGGATTTGAAAAGTGATCTGAAATATCATTGGTTTAGTTGTACTTATCTGTTTCACTTTTTACTTAAAAGATGGCTTTGCTGTAATTTAACTTGGAATTTGAAAGAGAGACTAGCTTGTTCTCATTCAGCTGTGCTAGTTTTGTTATACAGCTGCAACAGAAAGTAGCACTTTTGCCTAAACAAAAACACTTATTTTTAAAAATCTGCAAAGAATAAGTCTTCTGAGTAAGAATAAATACAATTAGGTTTCGCATTAGAGCTCCAAAATGTTTTCTTTTCCATCATCTTCAGAAAATAGTTCACTGGAGAGGGGAGCACCTCAATTATACCTGTATATTTTTTTTCCCCCCGAATTGACAACTGAGTCATATTTACACTGGTTCATGTGTAAATCCAAAAATGGGATCTTTCTCAAACATTTCAGTCCCATTTAGACACTTCTATGAAAGCATGAACTTTTAAAACATGCAAATCCCTTACTCGAAAGAGACCGTGGTTTTGCAGAAATTGTTCTTTTCTTGTGGTTATATGTTTCAACATCTTTTGGTATTGCACAGGATACTATGGCCTCCGATTGTAAATTCTACGTTGTCATAAAACGTACAGCATTTGTGTGTTTGCTATAAGCTTGTACATGGTTTTTAAATTCTGTGGATTTCACTGATGAAATACCAGAACAATTCTTTACAGAGACAGGGAGTGAAGCTGTGCGGGACTGGAAATGCTCTGGCAAATCTTACATAGTAATTTTATTACTGTATACACTCATCACTATAAACCTGCAGATACAAAACAGTAATGCATTTGCCCTAGAGAACTGAAAGTCTGTGATTCCCGAAAAAGGTGGTCTTATACAACTGTTCATGGTAAACTGTTTTCAGTCCCACTGTCCTTTCTCTGCAAACTTCTGTTAAATCTTTTAATGCATCTTAAAAATGGTATGTTTTTACAAAAAAGAACTATGCAAAGAGATTTCTGAAGATTCTCAGAACCAATCAATCCTATTCAAATGCTTTACACCCCCTAAGCATATCTACAAACCCATTATTTTACTTAAAGCTAACGGTTTGAAGAGAACAAGCTTTAGTTTAAATCTGTATGGTGACAGTTTCTTTCCCGGATGTCTGCAGATCATTTTAGCTTGCTTCATCTAAAAACAGATCCAAACATTAAAACTTTGGAGTATTATTATTTTGCTCAGAAAAATGGTATCTATGGTAACTCGAGGCCAATATAAGAATCATGGGATAAGCTAAGTGGCAGTCTTATGTTGTGCTAAGGCACCTGACACCCTCCAAAACTGCTTGTTGCACCCAGAAGCATAACATAGTATGCACGCTAGTATCTTTCCATATCTGAATCAGAAAGAGCCTATGCCCTGCTGACTGGATGGTATCAACATAAGACCCTCTGTGTCAGTAGCGTGCGATCACTTTCAGCAAATACTGCTGTCAGATACAGATTACATAATATGGAACAGCTTATTTGTGTGTTTTGATTTAGAGTTGCCTCAACAGAGCAGTTTCGTAGCCTGAGGGGGGTCTTCCTTCCCTCCAGTCTTCTGAACGTTTGCCTTGCACCGAGTTACCATAGATACCGTTCTCTAAGTAAAATAACAATACTCCACAGACTGATCACCTGGGCCCCAGGCCTAGCTGTGGGGTTAAGTCACAGTGCAAAGCACAGTTCACACCTCTGTGCAGCAAGAAGGAAGATGAAGGCAAGCATGTGAAGTTCAATGGAAGAAAAAAAAATATTTATGCATAAGATCCCGATTCTCAGATGGCATAAACTGGCAAAACTCCTTTACAGTTAATAGTACTATGCAAATTTAAAATCAGCTCTGTTAAAAGATGTAAAGTTGGTTTTTTTCTTCTGAACCAGTATTAACAGTAGGAACAGTACAGTTAACACTCTGTTAACTGATAACAGTGAGGTTCCTAGAGGCCACCTTCATTAGCAGTACCATCAGCAACAGACTGATTTTAATTAAAAAGATCCTGTCATATATATCTTACTATTTATGCACAGCAATATGCTGTTCTCACAATATGAACTTCTAGGATACTGTGGTTTTCCACTTAAAACGGTAGAGTGGTTGCAATACGAACATCATAAATACAACTCACCATGATATTTTTGTGGATGAAGCCGCGTCTATATCTTGCGGGTTTCAAATGTGGGTATTCTTCTGTGCTGGTAACTCTGATATTCCACACCTTCTTCCAGGCTTCATAAAGCTGAACATGTACTGGATAGACCCCGGAATGGTGTGGAGCCACTGCATAGCCCATATCAGTTGGAATACCATGCTCCTAAAACATTAACAGGAGACTGTTTCAGAACATTTAAGAAGCTTGATGTTTTGGCATCTCACAAATCCTTTGTTCAGGAGAGATCAAGAATAGGTCTGAAATGCAGATAACGGTGACTTTAAAATATGCAGAGGTGTATAAGGGAGATGGAAGGTGGTCTAGTGAGGATGAAATGCACAGTAGTTTAATGCAAGAGCCTGCTTAACAAATTTTTTTTTTATGAGTACATATAGAAGAGTGATATGAATGTATTTTAGTTAGTTTCTTCAATCAATACTTAAAAGGAAAGTTGCACCCTTTCAAGTTCTTGAGAGGAATTCGCTCACAAACTAAGGATCCATAAAGAAAGCTACTGGCACATATTCAGCACAATGACTAGCATTTGGCAGTTGCAGTCACAAAAATGTAATTTCCACTACATGTGTCTACACAAGTACTTGGATTCTTATTTGAAAATCACTGCGTTTCCCCTCAAGTCCAGCATAAAAGCGTGTTCAAAACACAGTTTAACCATTTTACAGCGTCATTTAAAAAAAAAAAAAAAGGAGAAAAATTAGCTACTTGTAAAATTCTGAGGATAACATGCAGATGTCCTAGACTAGCCCTTTTTACAGCACATCTTGTACTTCTTATTTTTCTTTCTTGTTTACATATTGACCCTGCTGGTATTACTTTCTCTTGATATTTGACATATTTTCTTTCCAGTTTCTAGTTTCCAAAGTACTTTTATGAATTTTGACACCTTTTCTCCTTCCTTTCAGGTTACCTTTCAAAAGAACAGTATACCGCACATGTTTCTGTGATAGTCTGATTAGTAGTATACCCTTTTTGTCCGTAAGCTGTTATTTGAAGAAAACTCTCATCGTGTTGAGATGATTTAGGCAAACGGCCTTTGCACAACCTTTGAATTCTGTTTAAGAGTTCTTCATATTGTTTGTATTTGTATAGTCTTCTTCACCATATTTTCTAATTATGCTTCCTGGGCAAAGATGAGAGGTGGTTGATATTTGGGTCTCTTCCTTCAAATAAGCTAGTTACTAAGGAACATCAAAAACTCAGTAAGTCGTATCTCAAAGAACAAACGAGGGCATGACCTCAGTAAAATCATCTTTCTTCATCTTCTCTGGAGGAGGACTGGACCACTGCAGGAAAGTTAACATATCAGACTTTATCGAGCTGTTCAAGAGAGCAATGACAAGGATAGACTCTTTAAGAAGTGGTATGCTGCAAAATATGGACTTTTCTCAGCTCTTACGTAAGGGATTTATCACAAAGGGAGCTTAGGGAGGGATGAAAGAAGTCCTTCTGACCAGAAAGAAAAGCCAGAGCAGGAAGTTAGTTCTGTAGGAGGTGCTAATGCCACACTGTGAGGATGTTGAACTGAACCCACACACTAGTCAAAGTGATGAAGAAAACCCACACTGCCACACACTGATTTGTTAATAAGCTGATGGAATGACAGGTTCTGAAAGTAAAATGCTGACTTGTTTTCTGTAATAAGACACTCTGACTTGTATGCTGAGATTGCCAATGGGACTCCCAGCTGTTACACAGAGATGTGTGGACTTCCACCCACCAGGAGTGGGCCTACACCCTCACTCATACACTTAGGCCACTCTCTAACAATAACTGGTTTGGGTCGCTAATAGGGCCTACCAGATTCAAGTTTTGGATATGATGGTTAAGGGCTTGCTAATATTCTGAGCCATCTAATTCTCAAGAAATAAAAATATAGATGTACTTTCTTTAGAGGATTCGCATAGCAGCAATATGGTCATATTGCTTTCTCTGCCCACAGGTTTAGGTCCCTTAGCATAAAACACACATTTTGTCTTCTCACACTAAAGCTCTCATACTCACTTTTTTTCATCTACTCGAAAGTGATGTGTTAGTAGCTCACTGCATGGAAGTCCATATTGCAGCAATAAATACAACATACATAATGAATGTGGCATGCTTAAACGGCTATCACCTTGACCAGGTACAAATAGATAGAATAATTAAAGTACCCAAGTGCTTTACACAAAAGCCATGACATGTTTTAAATCACATCTATTACACCACTGTGTTTCCAAGCACATTGTATCCCAACCTCTATGAGCCTAGAGCAGAACCAATCATAATTTAAAAACAACAAACGTAGGAAGATAACAGCGCTGTGCTTGGGTGTTTGGAAGATTTGCCACCAAAATCTGAATAGCTGCCAACTCCTTCCTTCCCAGGTGCTCTAAGGGATTTTCCCCAAAACTTATAATGGTTTAATAACGTAGTATTAGTGCATGGTTTGTTCTCCGAAATAGGACGATTCTCTCGAACCTTGCCGCAGCTTTCGGTCCAGAAATCCTGGTCTTCAAAAGAAAAGGTCTTTAATCTAAACTTGGCCACCATATCTTCCTTATTGCAGTGGTAAATAGTCCTTGGGTCACAAATACCATTAGATGCACAGAGACGCTGCTGTATCCACATGTGGGTATATATCATATATGCACAAATGAAGATACCTGAATGCATCCTTAATGTATGCCATTTGTGATAAGCTCAGTCAAGATTCAAGATTAGACATATCTTTTATAAATAAAATATGACAACTTTACTAACAAATCAAAAAAAAAAAAAGGTTTACAAAAAGCAGCATTTGCTTCTGTATAGGGAGAATGTAAGAAATAAGACTTCACAGATATGAAGCCTGCAAGGAAAAAAAGCTTTTTTTTTTTTTTAAATTCATTTAAGGGCTACTCTGAACCTGGTGTAATGGGGTGTTAAACAGACAGACATGGTTTTATCATATTTCAGAATCCTTTTTTTTTTTTTTATTTTTTACAAATTTAAAATACCAGTGAAATTATTTTCTCCCTTGACAATTTATGGCACGCTAGGAACATATAATGGGGCATACGATTTTATCATTCTGAGGCTGGTGTAGCTTTTGGGATTCTCAGAATGCCTTATCGTTCTCTGTTAAGACCCATATACTCCATCATTAATTATGCTACATCCGCAGCCTATGTAATCTGCTCTTTTACAGCTGGGTGCGCAGTATATGTAATGTGCCAAAGTTGGAATGAGAAAATCCGGCCTATTGGTTTAGTGCACGTGGAGATAAAGAACGGATACACCATCAGAAAGAATGGATACACCAAGAGTTACACAGCTTTCCGCTATTTAATTCCATTACAGACATTTCAATTCCTCTTCCTTTTATCTTAATCATTTCTACTTCACTTGAGCTTCCATAAACATCAGAAAGAATCTTTATAAAACATGTAAGAAATTGCATTCTCTAACGTCCCATATAATCTTTTTTATTCAACTCTAAACAAATGGCTGAATTTTACATTTTTCCCCAAGCTTTAGCAGTCTCTAGTAATAAAAACGTGATGTAACTAAAAATCTTTCTAATTATTAGCCTATCATCTTCCATGTATTGGTGTCTCCATTACTGCTTACTCTCTGTAATTCTCAAGTTGAACATTTCACAGACATTGTACACATTCAGTTTGACAATACATCAGCAAACTCAGTCTCTTTCAGAAAAGCAGGATACTTTCTTATTAAACTAAATGCTTTAAGCAAATGAAACATAATGAGCAGCATGGTACTATACACAGTTAGAGACACAAAATATGTTTAATACAAGGTATCTATAAGTACTAAGAGCATTCTAAGCAATGAAGAAAACAGGAATTGATTAAGTTGATCTAAAACAAGGTTGAATGTAAGTTGATCTAACAACATTTTAATGATTATTTAGTGTAGACTGATCTCAGGGAGTGTCTTAGGTCTTTTTTTCCACATCAGAATTACAAGAACTACTTCAATTTCCAATGGAACTTGTGACAACACATAGAATTACCGAAAAGAAGGAAGTTTGAACACACAATTTTTAAATTTTCTTGGTTTTAACTTCAACTGAAATGTTTTTTTTCCAAGGAAACAGTAAAGTTGAGCTGGCCTATATTCAGTACAACTATGGTTTCCAAGAGACTTGGTAAATTCTTTGGTAGGCAGAAAGCCTATACCTTATTCAAAGCACTGTTTTCAAACAGAAATTTAAATTGTTCAATATTCTAGGTCTGTACCTTCCCTCTTACGCTGAGACACGACCGCTAGCAGCAACGCACTGCTTGTTGCCGGATCTCCCTTTGATAAAAACTCAAAGCACACACTTAAATCGTAAAATTCCCAAAGTTTGCTAGCTTAAGAGACAGGAGAGTAAATCATGAGGGCTCACACCTCTTTCAAAACTTGCTTTTTTAATGCTTGATATTATAACCTAGGTTTTTTGGTAAATTGTATTATATACCTTCTCATTTATCTCTTCTCTAAAGAGAAGACTCCAGTTGCTCTAAGTCTATTTCATAGGACCATTTCTGAACTTTTTGCATTAATCAAAAATACAGGTCGCTATAAAAGTGATCATTACAGCTACCTAACAGAAAATACAGTGCCACATTATTAAAGCTGGATAAAAACTGATAGAAACTGTACACTCCCTTGAATAATTTAGTCCTTAGAATAATCTTCTATAATGAAATCCTAATCTTTTAAAATAATCTTAAATAATTTTACATATATTTAAAAACAAATATAAACTAAATTTAGCATAATTGATTTCTTCAAATAACATAATACATTTATGTAGGACATTTCTGGGTTGATTTTATTGTATGATACTAATTGACAGAAAATGAGTACGCCTGTTTCCCTAGTCTCCTCAGACTTAAACAGCTGCTCTTATTTTTTCTTAGCCTTATTGACACAATTTTTTTCAGAGCTTTACTCTGAATATATAATTATTAAAGGCAATGTTTTTCAGAATAATTTTTTTTTATAAAGCTGGTCTAAAGGGGACTATATGAGGTGTTAGCTTATAATAAGAAAACCTCAAACTTTTAATAAGAAGGAAATTCAAACTGCACAGAAACAGAATTTTCATAGCACAAGGTAGAATAATTGAAAAAAATCACTTCATTAGAATTTTTTTTTCATTCATTTGGACTAAACAAATTCTACAAGCACCGATTTTCTTACAAAATAGAAATTATGGTTTCTGAATATCCACAGACAGTATAAAAGGCAAAAATATTACTCACTAAGGCAAATTTTTTGTTGAGGATCATCTGCTCCACCAGGGACGTCTCATTGTGGAAGAGGTGAGGCTGCATGTGACTCCACATATGGGGAAACCACCAAAACTCATCTACCGACCTCAACAACAGGTCATCGCCTTCATCTTCCTCCTCAGTGCCTTAAAAAAAAAAACAAAAACAAAAAAGAACAAAAAAACACTTTGAAGTAAAGTACTCCTATTATATTTTTAGGAACGCTTGAAACTACAAGCAAAATAAAATCAGCAAGTCAGCAAAATAAAGCTTGACCAATTAAAACGCTAAAAATTTTTAAAGGTTTCCAAGTACATATTCCTTTCCCTTATGTAATTATAGCCAGGCAAAAGACTGTGAGCCTCATTTGCATGACATCTTGAACGTACAGAACAACACTTCCCTCTCATTCTTGTGCTGCATCCATAACATCGGCAGCTAAGAGACAGAATAAGAGAAATTATATACAAGATAGTTTAGTAAATAGGATAAATGAAAACACTGACAACTCTTCTTGGTATTCCTTATCCAAATTCATTTCACTCTTCAACCAAACCTCCCGTGGCTACCTGTGGCATACGGAGGTATTCCTTCATCAGTCTTTTCAAAATATCATGCCTAATACAATTACTTTCTCCTCCCTGCTAATTCTTACCATTCTGAGCATGACTTATTCAGGAGTTGTCAAAAATCTGCATTTTTGAAGATACTTAACGGCTGGCTGGAACTCACTAGCTTATTGCTCAGACCCTGGGCCTGTCTTTTCAGGTACTTTTTTGCCTGTTCCTAATGATGTGGTGCCCCAGAATAGACCCTGCAGCAATTTCTAACGGCTGTTCTGATTACTAGCAATTGCTCAGGGAGCAGCGTTATAGCTGTGCTGCTCTCCTAGACCTCTCATGCTACAACTACACCAGTAAATAAGGTAGCGACAGGGACCGTTCCCTGACCCTGAGCCAACTGGCCACTTCCAAGCTCATAAATTTTCGTAGCCAGCAAAGGAAGACAGCTGTATCCCTGCTGCTTATTAGGAACAGCCACTTGCCCATGCTCCCTCCCACAGTGCACCCAGGACCTGTTTGGAGAAAGCAGGCTCACCTGGGCCAGGAGTGCTCCAGAGACTATTTGCATAATTCAACAGCAGTGACAATCCAGTTTCAGTGCTCAGGCCTGGGCCTCAGCTCTATATAATTTAATAAGAGAGATTTAGCCTGAGCATCTGAGAGCACCTTGGGGAAAAGAAGGGCAGGGTTTAATTAGCTGACAGATCAGACCCCTGCTAGAGCCTAGATACTCATCCTAGTCCCAGTGCATTTTTAATGAGAGACTAGTTCTGTCAAAGGCAGTCAAATTTAAATAACCCATTAATGGGCTGCCTTGTAAAGACTGTATGAGCCAAACTTTGAGAAGGTATAGCTTAACAAATCTCCCGGCATGCCTACTTCCTGCTTAGCTAATTGTTCCTACTCCCTCTAATAAACAACACAACTTTACAAATCCCTTCTCTCTCTCAGCCTTTTGCATAACCTGTTCTCTTATTTTGTGGATATTGTTTGCTGAACATTCAGCTCCTACCTTTTCTGCATCAGTAACACCCATACTCTTGCTAAAACTACATCCCTTTTGCCTTCTCCTCTTTCTTTCAATAAACCTTGTCTGATATTCCTTCACTGGCGTAGTTTTATTGCTCTTTACCTCAAAGGGAACTAAAGCAGAGAAGGAAAAATGGGGGCAGATATATTTAACGATATATCAACACTTGTAGGCTCATTAAGTTTTAGGACTCCGGGTCCTAAAATGGCCCTATGCGACGGTCACATGCTACCAAAAAAAGTGGCTCAAGGTTACAAGATAGCCAGATCAGGGAGAAGAAATCGTATCAAGAACGCAACAGCACAGGATGGGCTGTAAAGGAGAGGCTCAACTCATTCAGTTTACAGCCAGGAACCGGGTCAATTTGTACTACAAATACGCCACATCCACCTCAGCCAAAACCAGGAAACCCACGCGCATGTTCCTCCCAAAGCATCTGAACTGTCAAATGCAGCAAAACAAATGGTCTGGAAAGTACCTTTGCCTGCTGAGACACTAGCAGGTGACGAACCTGGCAGGCGGGACCTTTTGGCTGGGCCACTCTAGGCAACAGAAAGGAGGAGGAAGGGATAGGAATGGACAGAACAAGTAGTGCTCTGAATTTGAAAAAGTTACGACGTCTCCAGTCTCTCTGGACTGTGCAGGTCACATCTGGATTGCAGGGATCAAACCTGGACATTTAGCACATCTAGCTGATCTCTGCTGAACCCAAGAGAGAGCCGTGGAGGGACTGTGCAGCCCCAGCAGCTTTCCTCTCCAGCTATTCAACTCTAAACAACAGATTTTTTCCCCTGCCTCCTCCTTGACCCTCCAGGTGTGACAAGTGATAGGGACCAAGATGCACAACTTCGCACAAGAACAGTTATGCCCACCCCTCTCCTATGCAATATGCATAGCAGTCAAGTATATTCAAGCCCTATATAAACTACTTTGGTTTTGAATCAATCCTGCTTTGTTTCCTAGTCTCAGCTAACATGTCACTTTACCCTCCTCATATCAATATCCTTCAGCTATGACATTATTTTGAATAGTCTTTGGTCTCGCTTTCTCAGGCTCTCATGTTGTCCTTTTCTGCAAGCATGTCTTTTTGTTTGTCAGCAGAGAACACTTTCTTTCTTCTATATCGCATCCTATTTAATGCCTTATCTTTCATTTCTCCTTATTTCTGCAGTGGTTTAGGCATAAAATTATTGTAATGGATAATATACTGCTACAATTTCTCAACTATCCAAACTCTCCAGAGGGATAAAATTTGTGGTAGTTCAACAGAGCTCTCAGTGAAGTCAGTAGGAAATTTGTTCAACTGGTGAAATTTATTGCTCAACAACAGGTTGAAGGGACCTGAATTTTATTAAAAAGGAAGGAGGAATTCAATCTATTGGAGACACCTAATGCAGCCACTACACCTTACCAGAATTTCAGGTGTACCGTCCTGAGATGTTCCGGCCCACCTAAAATTACCACCTAAATTTTCCATGCACTCAGGGAACAGATACAGAGAAAAATTAGTCCACCTATCCTACATGCTTCCTTCTCTCAGTTTCCAGCTTAAATTTCACATCCCGCTCTTTGAATGAAAGTATAAAGAATCAAGAAGAGATGTCTTTATTCCATTCTTAGGACTGATGTTATTGTTATCCAATGACAGGTATGTGTAAACATGTGTAAACTCTACAGAAAGCTGAATCTGGCATCCCAGACTTGGACTGCCTCTTGTAAGGTCTCCTCCAGGCCCTTTGATGGTGTTTCTGCATGTCCCTACTTACAAGGGGAGGAGGAACATTCCTCTTATTGAGGAAACTTAATGGTCTAACGGGACGCTTTCCTCAAGGGCCTAGCCTTCTCAGGCTTAGAAACTACCACCCTGCTTCTCCTGCTCCCTCTTCAATGCTCTGCTCACTGGACTATTACGCAAAGAATGCATACCACCATTTTTTTCTTAAGAGAAACATAGCTGCCAAGATGTATTTATAGACTTAACCTAGATGATGACTTCCAGATAGACTACAGCTAAAACAAAAGCTTAATCACGTATAAGAACTTTAGGAAAAAAAAAAATTAGTAAATCACACAATTTTATGTCCCAAAGCAAGCCAGAAGGAAATAATTTGCTTTTTTAGTTACACTATTACAAAGGTAACTCTTCTCTCTACTCAGACCCTTACTCCTTACAATTTTATTTAACAACACAAAGCTACATAATCCTTGTCTTTCCTGCTTCCCCTACAGTGCCAGCAAAACGAAAGTTATTTTAGTTGTTCATTCTTACCTGTGTGATAAAATTTCCCTGAAAATCCAAGGTTGAAAGTAAAATTTGTAATCTGAGCTCTCAAAAGATTCTGAGTGTCAAGCAGGGCCTGAAAAAAAAGGCAAAAAGTATATCTATAAAACCACACCTGCACAGAAATTTAATTTAACAATGTAAGTATTTTTTAAAGGCATACACATTTCCATGTGTTTTCTCTGTACAAAATCATCTGTTTATGTATGACAAAGAATGATAGATATTTTCCATTACCATTTAAAGATTAAAGACAATATGCACACCGTATCTTCCTTCTTGTAAAGATGACCAGCTATTAAATAAAGCTGTACTCTCTGAATCATTTTATAGCTAGGGAAACGAAGGTGCATGCCAGAGAGATCTTTCCCTGTTTACTCAGTAAACCAGAGACACAGCCAGGAATGAAATTCTGATCACTCGTCTCTCAGATCACGGTTCTACTCACTAGGGTGAATAGGACCTATTAGGATTATGTTTCTCTACATCAGGTGCAAGCACATACAAAACATTTTATTCATGTTTAAAAACTGCTGGCAAAAAAAAAAAAATATCCAGAAGGACAGAAAGAAGCTAGACGAAGCCTATTCTCCACTAAATAACTTAATCCTACCCCAAAATTCTGACTCACTTCTCAGACAGTTAGCATACTGGCTGTCAGCGTCAATGTACTTGGACTAAATTAGTACAAACAAAAACCCAGCATGCTGAAAGAAATGGGAAAGTTATTATTCATCAGATACAGCTTTACTCTTCAATTGCAATATGCTCTTCTTGATTTGTAACTCCCAAGATTTACAGATTACTCGGAGGAGTGCTCTCCCAAACTTTCATACGGTGCTGTTATTCTCTCAGTTCCCCAGGTGTAACGAAGGAAGCTAGCTTTCCAGTACGAGCAAAACCTTTACAAGGCAAGAACAAAACGTATGAAAAAACCAAAAAGCTTCCTCTAAAACGACACTGAGTATACATTCCTCCAAATGGCCTGCCTTCAACTGAGCACTTGATAGTTGCTTATTTATGAACACAACAGACTCTTCAGAGCTTTGCAATGCTGCACACAGCGCATGAGAATTGTACGGCCAGCTAGAGCACACAGACACGCTCAGGCTCCGGCACTCACACAGACTGCTAAGTAGCCACACCTGTGAAAGAAAGGAAATTTATACACCCAAGGTCATCCAAGAGTTTTCAAAGTCAGCATATTTCAAAGTCAGCACACATTCTACCAACAATTAGTCTAATAAAGTGATTAAAACAATGCTCTTATCAGAAATGAGTAACTCTAACCACATTGTGAAAGAGGAATAGATTTAAAAACCACAAAAAAAAGTAAGAGATTTTCAAAAGTTTAAAGATCAAGTAGGCACCTTACTCTTGAAATTCAATGACAACTTGGGGCCTTGCAAAATATGACCCAGTAATTTTAATTATACATTTCTTTTGCCATTTTATTGATATTAGTAGTTTATTTCCAACTACTTTTTTAACTAGAATGCCAAAGTCAACAAAACGTTAGCACGGAAGTCTATTCCAACTTTAGATATAGGCAAAGCAGAGTTACGGTGGCTTAAAACATGGCCCAGTTCACAGTCGGAGGTAATATCCACCTTCTCAGACAGTTTCTGGGCACACAAGCTCTTCTTCAAGTCACTTACAGGGTTTACCTATACCAATTCTAATTAAAGCATGACCTCTATCTGCAAACTCTGTCAAGCCTATTTCCTTAAACTATCATACCAACTACATTACAATGACAAAATCGGGCAAACAGTGACACTTCTCTGCGTACCAAACTCAAGAGAAGCCCAAGGCATCAGGCCCAGTGGAGCTCCCTACTCCCAGTAAGAGGTGGCCTGGCCCCATCAAGGGAGAGCAGCCCTGCCAGAAGTGGGAATACAGATGCTTTCCAGGCCTCTTCGCTGCCCTGTTTCTGGCGGCTACAGCAGCCCCTCACCTCCACAACTTCTTTCTCTCAGCAGCATCGTAGGGGCCAGAGATGAGAAGAGACGAGGGCAAAGAGCAGCACTGCCCCAGTTCTGGGGCTCAGAGAGTTCCCTACACTTACGGCTCGGACTGGCTCATGGGAGTGGGTGCCTGAAGGAGCTGCTCTGCAGTAACAGGAGAGCAACTCGTTTTCGTGCCCATCCTGGAGGGCTGCAACATTTAATTATGCTGACACGGCTGACAAAACATGAGCAGTTTCAAGTCTGAGTTACCACTAGTACTTCCTCGTTTACCACTTCAGCAAAGCAGAATATTATGCATAAGCACATTTATTAAACATGTATTAATCACAAAGCTAAGCCTCTGAAAGAACTGTCACTTTTCTCCTTTTTCTTAAGGTCCACGTAGATCAGGAAGGGCATCATGCTGCTCTCCCACTAACTTGCCTCACCTATCGTCTTCTCCAGCAATGTAGCTCTAGCAACAAGACTGATAGGAGGTTTTTAATAACAGTATTAGTACGGCAAAGATCATCCTCTTTCACTGGGAAAGGAAACCCTAGAAATATCCTGTGAACAATGTATTTCATAAAGGAATGCGTACAATGAGACACGGAATGGAGATAACTGAAAATAAGCTAGAGGCTTCTGGAGCGGAATACATAGTGAAAAATCTCGCAACAGCGTAACAAGAACTTTTGAACAGATTAAGAGAGGAAAGATCACGCAGGAAACTTCTTTGATGAAAGGCAGCAAATCTGCAGAGTTTATTAATAAAATCATCCTGATGGGAACTGATTCAACAAAAGAATTTGTCTTTTTAGTGAGATGCACAGTTAAAAGTGTAGGAGGTAAATGATACAGCAATACACTTATTATATTAATGGTTCATATCTTTGAATATAAGAGACTCTGAGTACAGCTTGACCAAGATGACATGAATGGGCTACCACATTCTTTCCATCTGAATTAAGTCCAATAGGATCCACTGGAAGAACAATCCATACATTCAGAAAACCTTCAAGAAAGTGTGATTCTGAGGTGCTTGCATACCAGTGAAGTAGGTTCCTCAGAAACACAGCAAAAACTCAGATTCATGATTTTCCTGTGCTACATTACTTTAAAGAAGTTTAAGGGCAAAAACTACATCCACTCTGGTAAGAATTCTGCAGCACGTGCTTCAGGAAAAAGTAAAATTTAAGTCTCAATGAATAGCCCAGACTGATCATATGACTCTAATTATTTATTCCTACAATTTACAATTTTAATATCAAATATACTTTCTTACGACAACCTGCCAAAATAAAAAACTTTTTGGAGGACTACTGTGTGCAGCCTCTGGCTAGGCTATATTTATATCCTTTATGTTGTGTTTACTGCTGTGAGGCATCGATCTTTCAGCTGCAAAGAACTGTGACTATTTTTTGAGCTGAAGGTCTTTCTTAATACCTTTGTACCAACTTCCCAGCTTGTCAGCTCCCCTCTAGCCTGTGAGGGATGAAAAAACAGAATGAAACTGGAGAAACTGGAAACACTATAGAGAACACAACTCTGCTGTATCTTTGTGGCACACTGCAGTTATATAGTTGACAGGAGAGCCAGAATTCTTAATTTTTAAATGGCAGGAGAGAGGAGGGTACCAGAAAGCCTATACGTTTCTATGATAACGCTATTTAGATTTTACATTTTCACTTGGAATTACTTTTACTGGCACAGTGGTCACCTTCTTGCACCAGTGACAGCCTGGTAGCTGCATTTTCTTTAGGTCAATAGTCATGGTAAGACATTCCTTCAATCACTCCTAACTCCTGAATAACATTAAACTCTAAAGGAAATCTGGAGTTCATCTTCTAGAGAATGTTGACAGAGATCCTGTTGTTTTTTTGGCCACAATATTCTCATTAAAATCAACAGGAGTTGCTCTGTTAACATCTTGTGCTGTTTGAAAATGTACCAGCTAAAGCCAACAGTCTATCTGCTTACCTGCAGCACCCATTCTATCTGCAAAGAGGGAGTACACAGACCTACCGTGAACCATTTTTTGTACAGACAAGCTGAGATAAATTTGAGTTGTCATGCCTATGATTATTTTCTGGGTGACTTGACATTTTACTCATCTTTCAGGTTCTAAAAACAAAATGTTAAAACTCATGAAAAAAATATACTAGCAGATGGCAGGGACTATTACTGTGAGTTTCTATCAGACAGAAAGAGAGAGAGAGGCAGGGGGAGGAAGAGCCTGAAATTTCATTTCTAAATGCTATTTTATACGCTGAAGGTAAGCTGGTGATATTTTCTGTTATCTTTTCCAATTGTTTTATGAACGACCTCTCTGGGTACTGGTATGAGTTGTTATATAAATATGCCAGTACTAAAGATTATATTTTATAAACTGCTCAGTAAAACCTTCATATGTTTATAAATAATTATTTAGTACACGTTATATTTCTACTGATAGCGTAAGGAAAAGAAACTGCTAGCTGTGCAATCACTTTCATGTATGTAACTACAATGGAATCTTTTCTTTTCAACATTTCCTAGCTCATCTATTAGGTTTAGCAAATACCTTTTGCCAGAAATCAAATGAGCATTCAATATATGAGGAAAGACCCCCTTCTGTCCTAACTAAGTCTAAACTAAGCACAGAAAAAGGCACCATTATAATCCAAGGAATAGATGAAAACTGTCCTGACAATGAAAAAAGAGAGATCCTTCAATCCCATTATAATATAATGACAGGAATATAAGAAATCATATATGTTGTAAGAAAGGCCAGGTTGTCAGATGGTTATTCAGCATAATACCATTTAAGTTACTTCAATTTCATTTCTGATTTAACATCGCAGCAAATGTAAGGCACTGTAACCAATGAGATGTCATCTGACTGAGAATTTCTGAGAAAACGGACCCTAAGACCACAGACGGAACAGGAGGAACCAGGAGAATTAAGACAGTCACACACACACACACACACACACACAAATATTTAAATTCCTGCCTTCCTACGGATGGCCTCCTTCCTTTTTCACAGCCGTTATATTTAGCTCTTTTACCACCTTCCGTTCAGAAATGTCAACCCTGTTTATAAAGGAAACAGTTTTATTTCATTTTTCTCATCTTACAGACAGGACAAATAGAGGCACAGAGAGATGACATAGGTTGCCAAAAGCTCTTACTCAAGCAAAGCAGCAGTGAAGCCAAGAATAAAACCTGTTTCCCCCAACTTGCTTTCCACTTCCATAGCCAGGAAACTACTCTGCCTCCCTTCCTCGAATACCTCTTTTCATGCTTTCACTTTAGAGCCTGTCATAGAGAAATCAGAAGTATAAGCTTGTCTTTAGCAAACAGACAGTAGTAATTTCTTCACCATCAACAAAGTCTTCAGGCGCAAACATCTCAGCTCTAGCAGCAATCACATAAAAAAATCAAGAATGCTTTGTTCAATTCTGCTTCAGCACAAAGATAACTACTAGCTGTTTCTGTAGTTATACCGACATATGTATGACTATTTTCCTACTCAAAAGTAGCTAACGAACTTAAGACACCTGAAAAGCAAACCAGTTCAAAATGCTGTTTATCTTACTTGTGGTCACATGGGTTTTAACTCAACTGGCAAGCAGGTAGACATCACCTCAAAATGCTACAGTGTTAGTATTTTAAACTTTAAATCAGAAAATGCTTTTGTATCAGCAATAAAAGGAATAAAGGTCAACTTCATAATTTTCCAAAAAGGTCTATCTCCTCCCCCTTTTTTCAGGGAGCAAACCTCATCTTGGTAATACTCGCTTTACTGTTTCATGTGTTTAACAATAATATCAAAGGACTCCCCCCAAAGCAGGAATTAGTTTGCTTCGGAAGAAAACTTCTAACGCTGTTCTGGCTCTTTAATGAAGACAAGGACTTTTTGAAAAGGTAATAAAAATTAATAAAAAGCATAACGCGAAAGCACATGAGTTAAGTGCATTAAGCCTCTGTAAAGACACTCTTATGAGAAGTAGCTTTAATTCTCTGTACCACATTTCCTCTTTTGTTTAATCCCTTCAAGAGAGAGAAGAAACAGAACTAAAGCCACAACAAAACCAAGGAATGTATTTACTGACTGGAGTTCTTCATAAAGGGGCTTAATGAGCTGTGAGTGATACGATGTCCCTTTAACTTTTAGGCACACCATTTTACATTTCCTGAGCCTGTAGAAAGGCCCTGAGAAAAGGCTCCTGCAAGTGCTGCTGCCAGGCTAGGTATATACGCAATCTGCCTCCTTCAGACTGTTCCTTTCTGCAACATCTGACCTCTCCTAAAGTTTCTATCCATATCGCAAATGCACTTGCTCCTATATATTTAAAAAAAAAAAAAAAGAGGGAGGAGGGAGGAATAAAAAGGGAGAATTGAGGAATGTAACATATAGATGGCTGAAGTGTGCATCTATGGTGTACACAAAAATTGCCCTTAAAAAGTCATGATTGTAATGTGTTAAACAATCAGTACTGTAAATCTCCCACGCTAATTTTGAGATTCACTTTACTACTATATTTTATACACAGCAGTTCCTAAGCTTGGGGGCACTAGCAAGGTGCCAGTACTAGACAGAGGTGAGACATGGCAGCGTGTAGCCCAGAAGGCAGCCCAAGCTAACAAGCCACGCCTGGTTATTAGTTTGGGGTTTGTCCTGGCAGTGCCAGGGTTTACGGCCGAAAAGAGAGAAGGAGAGACGCACCGTCTAGAGAAGGGAGCAACGAGGGAGGTAGCAGCAGGGATCCACCAGAAAAGAGGCAGTGTGCCAGGGGGCTGGAAGTGAGAACTGCTGAGGGGCAGTGACGGCAGGGGAAGTTGTGACAGAGATCAGGGGATAGGAAAGCAGCAGCAAGAATTTGGGGGGTTTGAAGGCAGCAAAAGGCAGCATGACAAAAAGAAACAGAACGCAGCGTCAATAAGGCTCCGTCCCAAATGGCTGGGAATCATCGTTTTAATAGACAGACTTTTACTTCTGAAGAAGAAGGTTTGCCTCGTGATAAATTATGCATTTGTGGAACATCATTAAAATTCAATGTATATTCTTTCGGTATTTCCGAGATTATCATTTTGACACCCATTACCATAAACATCTCCCATGCAGGAGAAGAATAATTACTTTGACTACGCTGGGTGTATCTGAAAAAATATTTTGAATATCCTTCAGACAAAAGGAGGAGAACGCTTATATTTTCTCTGGTCGTGCTTTCTCTTATCTGAGCTGGGACTACAGAGCGGGCAAGAAAAGGAAACTAACAAAATCTTCAGCTTTTTCAGCAAAGTGTTTAGCTAGCAGAGATCACAAATTATAAATGGACCCTGACCTGCCTAAGTAAAGAAAGGCTTGGTGAAACCAAGCTCTCCAAGATGACACAACCCAGCACAGATGGAAAAAATGATGAAATAGGGATGGAAAAGCTAAACTGCTGACGACAAACACTTCAAAAATTAACAACATATCAGTTTCTACACAAGCTGACGATAACTATTCCTGCTACTTTATATAACAAATTTAAAACATGGAAGAAAAAAACCCCTGCTTCTCAAGATACAGTAGCTTCAAGGAAGGTTTTTTTTTTCAATTAAAAAATCATGGATTGTGAAAAATCTACACATTCCTTTTTAAAATGCAGCATTTCCACATGCCAGCGCAATGCTTGTTTACAAGTGGCCATGTAATAGCGTGGGAGAATTTAAAACAGAAACTACACATGCAAAAATTCCTCGAAGCAAGAAATAAGTACTTGGTGACAGTTACTTGAAAATGGTTGTGGTTTACTGACAGACAGATCCTACCTGCAGCAATTGTGTTTTCAAATTTTATCATGACAGGCATGCCCGGAGCCCGACTCTTTAATGTGCAGGATATGCAAAACTCCCCGATTGCCTGGGGGTAACTTGGACTGTTTGCCAGATCCACTCACTTAAGTATCTTACTGGGCTTCCTATATATTAAGGCGCACAATAGGTAAACAAGTCAGTGAAAGTCTTTTCATTAAGTTCAATGAGCACCCCTACCTGGGTACCCCAACCTCTGTTTTAAAGTGTTGAGGAGAAGAGATATCCAGGCTGAGATCTTCACCGAGGCCCGATTATGTACATCTTGGTTTTTCAGTGTCCAATACAAGACACCTCGGACCTGATTCCAGAAAAATTTAGGGGACCACAACTTCAGTTTATGTGCACAGATGCAGGATCGAGGACGACAAATACTTCTGAATGGCAGCAACAGATACCTGAATTTGAGGTCCTCCAAAGGATACTAAGCATTCACTAAGTAGCCACTTCGGGAAAACCTTGTCTGAAATGATGTGCATCAGAAATTTGTCATTAGAATACACTGTTTTAACATTACAGGGTCTTCTTCTGGAGTTTTTTTGTATTACATACAATAATGGTTTTCATGATGCTCCAATTATACATTTTCAAGTAATTAGGCTCTTCATCTAGGTGAATCATTTGCACAGCCAAGAGATTTACGAAATATTTCTGACTTTAACTTCTTTCACCAGCTTCTCGTTTCTTGAAGGCTGAGATAGCAGGTAATGGGAATAAGCTCATTATGGCAACGTATGCTGAAAGTTTTTAATACTTGATGTCCATTGTATTTAATAAAGTAATGTAATTAGCATGCTGTTTTCAGGATTCTATATGGAATTCTGCATCATTAGCTCTTGATTAAAATGTACTTTGACAGAAAAGGTGCCTATTACTACACAGCTAAATGATCTCATTATTCTGCAGTTAACAGAAATGAAGTCCTGTATTTCTTTTAATTAAAGGTCAAAAAAATCCCAGGCCAATTAAAATAGAACTAATAAACACCCTGCTGGTGCATATGGCAATTTTTCCCTGGATTTTGGTCAGACAGGATTCAACATAGAGCCTTGATTCTTGTGTTTTTGCCTAACACTTCATCTGCTTATGAAACAGTAAATATGAACAGGTAAATTCTCACAGTATAACAGAATTTAAAGCTTAAAAAAAAAAAAAAGGCTCTAAAATGCATTCAAAAATCTCTGCATATTCATTCAGTCAGGATTTTGTTGATAAACTAGCACAGCTCGAAACAGAGGTACATTATTTACAGCACAAGCACTGAAGCAGCTGTATTGCGAAGTCACACACACCACTGAGCTGCCTGACCTCTGAGCATGATGGGCCATCTCTCTGGGTGACAGAGTAGTTCCGATTCTATTCCAGGTCACTTCTTGGCCACCCTACTGTGACTGCTTAGTCTTGCTTGTCTCCATCACATACCATCAACAGAAGATAAATTGGAAAGGTTGTTTACTGACGCATGAAGATGGGAGAAGCAGTAACTGTTAGGTCTCAAAAACTGAGGTTCAAAGAATGACTTGAGCTGCAAAGCTACTGTACCTCTGAGTCTCCTCGTTAGACACCCCACGCTTACAGTTTCACATCTTGTTTGGTAAGGTGCACAATATTTTATTATAAAAATTAAAACTACGTAATGAGCTGTTCTTCCAGTGATGCATATTTGTTACAGTCAACCAGCTCAGACAGAACACACATATTACTCAAATTCCTAGTACCATACTCATTATCAACAAGAGGTTTGCTTCTTATTTAATGCTTCCTCACATGCCAACTCCAGTTTTAGCTTTCACTACAGCCCATGGGCATAGCAGTCACAATCTGGCTTGAAGACTAAGGCTACTGTCCAAGCGAGACAGTCCTCCACTGTACAGTGTGGTCATGAGCTTCTACGGTGGCAAAGTCTATGCTCCCTTTTCCGCCACACATTGCTGCCTGGCTCTGCTGCTTAGGGTCCTTTTACGCAGCTCTTTACAACACGTGGCTCTACTTGGGGAAGAGAGCCGCTGAATGCTGAAAATATCTACGAGGTTCAATATTCTAAGAACGTATGGGCCCATACTCTCAGCGTAAGAGACCACAGTGTCCACACTAGAATACGCAGGAGGAAGCAGCTGCCTCACTACGTCTACTCCACTCTGATGAATTTGTCAGTGGAAATATTACTCTGTCCAAAATGCCAGTATTTAGAGACACAACTCAGATTTCACGTCCTCCTTTTCATCCACGGCCTGCAAACAAAACAACAATAACGAGAAGCTCCATAAAACCTGATTTCTGATAGACGTGTCTTAAATTGCCATTCCCACAATGCAGGAGCCTGTGCTCCCCTTCACACTGTCACCTAGGACTTCAGACCCTCCCATGTCTCCAAAGCCCCTCATTCCTTTCCGAGTGTCCCACATCCCCTATCCAGATGAAAAAGGCACAGTACATACTGTCACTCGTTCCTACACACAGCACACAGCCAGGGGCAGGTCATAGACAACAGGTAAATGCAGAGCTCATCTGAAATCTTGGCTTCTTGGCAGGCACTAATCCATTTGTATGTCTTATTTCACACTGAATTCCACAAAGCTACTAAGAATTTAACTGTCTTTGAGAGCTGTCCTTATCTGTTCACATAGGACTGAAATTGGCCACCATCTATTTTTCCAGGGCATAAAATATTTGAAGCATTTAGTTTTTTTATTTTTCCAGCATTTAAAGAGAGATCACTGAATAACAATAGCTACAATTACAGTGAAAACTTGTTATGTGCTCAAGGGGAAACTCAAGTCTACAGACTAAGGAGTAACAAGCTGCAACTTAGGTAGCTTAAAAGCATTATTAGTCACTATAGGCTATGTATAAAAAGCTGGTACCAATCAAAGAGAAACACTTCGGGCTTGGCTTGTTTCTCAGTTTGTATTTTTTCCCCCAGTTAAGACTAAAGCTGCTAGACAACCCCAATAACACTTGTGTTAATCTTAGTTTTACGTATCAGAGAACAAACAAAATAAAGAGCAAATAAAAGAAGACTCAATCCCTCTCATTTAGATAAAAACCACAATAGAGCCAGTTGCTCACTCTGTTTAGTCAAGTGTAACAGACCTATCACTGTCATATCACTGTCACATTAAACTGAACAGGCAGGGCTGAGCAGCACACAGATGACACGATCCATTCATCATAAATGTGGTTCCGGTTTTATATCCTAATGGAGCCTCAAAGATTCCTCAACTTCTCTTACTACTTGGTCTGTCTGTCTGTCTGTCTACCTCTCTATCTTTGTCCCTACAGATTGCGTGAGATGGGGCTTGGGGAAAGCTCCTTCTCTACTTACACTCTGTCTTTTATTCCAGAAAAAAATCTTTGACCAAAAAGACTTTCATTTTTCATTTTTCTTTTCCCTTTCTTTTCCCCCTTCATTTTTCTCAAAGCTCCATGTCAGGAACAGTTGGGAATTCAGTCTCCAGTCTGCTTGCCAGCTAAGGGATCACAAACGAATACATATATTTTTCTTCTTTTTATCAGCAGTTCTAAAGTTGCTGAGTAAACTTCCTCTGCTGCATCAGCGCTAGTACAGAAGAATTAACAAAAAACGTGAAAGCAAGAAAAGAAAGGTTTGTATGAAATAATTGAAATTTAACTCTTTTCTGAAGCCCTATTTTTCACGATTATATGTAACCAGCACAGAAAAACCCCCACTTAGATCGCATTTTAAAGTTAATCCAAATTTGGACAACCTCATTGACTTCTATATATTACCTAGTCCAAGGCAAATACTTTGTAGCAGAGACAAAACAAGAACGCTGGGGACATTAGTAAGAGAAGCATAAGGGGATGTATATTAAAACAAAGGCATGATTTTGTTAGCATTGTTATCAAACACCTTTCCTGTTTTTGGATGAGCACCTGGCTTTCTAAAATATAAGATTATAGAAATTACATCTAGGTAGATCAATTTCCCAATTAAGCTCTACACTTGTGGGCTCAAACTGACAAAAAGGAATCCAAACTGAATTCTGCATTTGATTACACTGTAAGACACTGAGAATACATCTTAGCACAAATTCCTTGCCAATATTATATTACTTCACGTTTTATACTATTTTGCCAGATTTAATTTTTAAAAACTTACATAATCCTTTTACTTCCATATGGATACTATTCTTCATGCTACCACATGCTATTGTAAGGAACTTATACTGGCGATTCAGCCAGTACTTAAACATTTTAGCGCAGCATATTAAGTAACTACTATCCATCCTCATTGCTCAGAGCCTGCAGATATCTGAAGCCTCTTACTTTCTGCTTTGGTCATCACTTAACAAGTTCTTTAGCAACCTTTACTTTTTCAGTCTTTGCTCAGAGGTGTCCTGACTATGCTGGTGTTTCTGTCTAAGCGTTTTCTCAGCACTTCTGATTCTGTGGTGACCAAACTGAGCACAACATTCAAGAATTCTGCCCAGTCACAAAGATGAAATAATTTCCTGAAGCCAAGTGCATATAGCTGAAATTCCAATTCATCTGACACCACAAACTTGGATGTGATTTAATCTCTATCTTGTTTTTAGCATATTTGCAGGGTAACCATTTTCAAAATTCCCATTATTTTTAAGGGGGACAGTGAGAAAGGACAAGAGCAAGGGATAAGAGAAATGATGTTCTCACCATAAAAGTACTTAATAAGACAAAATTATTTTCCAGATTCTTTTCCAGTTCCATTAGCACTCTATCACGGGCAACTCCCAGTTACATTTATTCCAGGTTAGCTCTACATTGGGAGCAGAGAAACTTGAGCTATTCTCAGGAGTGCTAATGCCGAAAGCAGAAGTGCGCGGGAGGTTGATGCAGAGCTATATGGCTTATTAGCTCCACGAAAACACAACCACAGTGCTTCCAGACCTAACCTGGTATCTCTGTTCAGCATGGCATGGCCCTTGCCAAGTAAATTTACTGACTTGGGTTGGAATGGGTCCATGGATTGTCAGTCCACACAGTCACTGACTTTTTGTTTTCTCCAGTATTTACATTTACAAATGTATTTTAGTATAGATGTTGCAATATATTAGGGTATTTAATTTATGATCTGTTCTGGACACGCAACAACATTTTAAGGAACAGTCTAATTCATCTCCAAGGTTGTAAAGTATCAGAAGGAATCTGCTAAAGACCAAACATTTTTTAAAATTGGTCATAAAGTTTGTATGCTGCTTGTCAAACACTGGTTTTAAATAGGAAGTAAGACTTTTATCTTAAAAAGAGCAAAACAAAAAAAGATAGATCACTTTGAAGTTTACACAGAAAAGGAAATTGGGACTGAAAATAGATATGGCACTGTTATTCTCAGAGGGGTTAGATAGGCCCTGGCAACCAACTGTCCTTCTCTTACTTTGTTTTGCAAGCAGAATCATCAAGAATCAGTCATGTACTTGCATCGACTTTTTCCAGACTGAACAGGTGAAAAAAAGGGACACTTTTCATGGAACTGAACTGTAAAAGAACTAACGAGGCAGATTCCCCCTTGTCCCCTCAATCTTCTTTTTCTGTGATCCTTCTTCACGGGATTGAAGAGAGGGAAGGAAGTAGTCACAATATTGGCTTTATGTTTTACAGTTAATTGCCTACATTTTTATATTTGATTGCAATGTACTTTTATTTCTTGTTTGTGAAAATTGTGTTCAATTCCATTAAAGCAGCAGGAGGTAGCGGGCAAACTTGTCATTTGAAAAAGCTCAGAATAAATCTTGCAGCAGGCACTAATACAGTGCTGGATTTACACAGCTCTGTGATAAGCAGTAGTCGCATTATTATTATCTGTATTATCAAAATGCTTTTTGAAGCATGCCTTTGACATGCACAAAGGCTTTATAAAGAAAGGCGTAAACACAGAATAAAGAGTCTGACGCAGAGAACTTGCAGTCTAAGAAAGGAGAGGCTGACGGGACAGTCCAGGAATGCACTGCCAATATGATGGAAAGTGGTTTCAGAGCATAACATTCTTGAGTTATGATGCCACGCACGCCACAGAGAAAGTTAACATCTTGCCTCAGGTCTGCATTAACTTATGGACATCAAAGACCACTGTGTATCTTCACTCATACCCTCCTTATTTCACTTCTGCTCTTTAAACATTTTTATTCAGTGAATAACAACAGACCTCTTTTAAATTACTAATCTTGAGGCTCCGAAAAAGGTTTTTCAGAGGAGGCAAATTATCCAGAAGATCTGAATGTCTGACAGAGCACACTGAGGTTTCAACATGTCTTGCCTCAAATTTCACTCACTCTATAAATTTTGAAAAGGCAGGTTTTGCTCTCATGGCCGTACGGATCAACCCAAACAGAGCTGGACTTAGGTTATGTTGACAATACTGAAAGTATAATGTGCAGGGTCACGTGTATTTTCATTTCTTCTATGAAAATATTCAAATACATTCTTAAAGTGTAAGTTTCTGAGAAGAGAGAGGAATAGGATACTGACAGAACTTTCTAAGTATATGGCTTTGAATCAAGAATGACTAATGGAGGCTGGCATGCTGGGTGCACATAAGCATTTGGTGTGGATCTCTCCTTAAGTGAAGCCTTATGCTCAAATGTAAAGATATCTCTACATAAAGAACAAGGTAAATGCAGAAACAGTATTAGAAAGTGTTCAGTTAGCCCACCTACTCCCATGGGAGCATAATTGCTTAAGTTTGAAATAACACAGCTCTTAAAACCACGTAATTCCATTAAGAACAAGAACGAAAAGACAACAGCCAGACACCCATCAGTAAGGGAGTTCATTCAGCCTAAGAGTATTAAAATATTCACTACTACAGAGATGTAATGGAAACATAAAAAATGAAAAAAATTATTCTCATTTGCTAGACATAAATATACAGGACTGTGCATGCATACTGCATATGTGCTTACTTGGAAAAGCAATAGTGGATTCAGAGAAGCAATGATTTTCTCATTTGGGTTCTATGATGAAGTGTGCTAGTTATAAAAGCTACAAACTTACACTAACACCTTTCTTCCTGTTGTATTACCATTAAACTGTAAAACATGGCACATAGGTAAGCAAAGAAACAGTCACTTATCGGGACAGAGAGCACAGTACTTTTTCCCCCTTTACATGTAGTTAGTTTAACCTCCGGAGGAGAAAATAACGGGACCATAACAACCTGCTCTGAAGAATGCTAATGAGCTTCCTGAATGGCAGCAAATCACTACGCATGGAACGAAGCCCTCCTGCTGTATGTCATGTGTGACAATCTGCAGAGCATTCACCTTCATCTGGTTATAAAAAGGGAGTCATAATTCTTTGCCCTATTACTTCCATATGCCAGCTGTTAGAATCACAACACATTACCTAGACAGAAGCAACATTTCAGTGGAAGCATGCATGTGTATTTGAAGAAAGGTAATGCAAACAATTAGCAACTTACTTTCTCTAAATCTCTTGTTCTATTAAAGGCTTTAGGAGCAAAACCTTTATGAAGTATTGCATTTGGACAATACATGAGAACAGCCTATCATGTGATAAAAGATCCACTGAGCACGCTAGAATGCTAAAACAATTGTGGTCGAATAAGCGAGGAGTTATGGTAAGAAGTCCATGGCTTTCTTTTGAGGAGTGCTACTCTCTGTCCTGCCCCCAGTCATTATAAATTATCCCTTTGCAGAAAAGGAACTTACTCTGCCTCAGTTCACCTTTTGAAAAGCATCTGCGCATGGAAATACTTCAACAAAACTCATGTGTGTTAGGCTAAAATATGAACTATGGAAATCCTGAGTCTTTACCGGCCTGAGATTATTTTTTCTGCTTTTTATTTACTACAGGCATACTCAGGCAAGTCATTCAGACACTATTCACGAGCCAGACCAAGTGGAAACCTAGGCCTAGCAGCATATGCGTCAACTTTTCTTTCCTCTGTTCTCTGGAGATCTCCTAGGTACCTCCGAACTTCAGCTAGAAACAGGATGGTCCATAACGAGATGGTAACAGGGTTATATGGATGCATTACAGGTATTTTAACATGGGCTGTCTGAGGACAGCCTTGAGATGCCCCCTTGACCAGATATAAATGGGCTGTTAAGACAAGGAGTCTTGAAGGCAAAGCTCCAGCCTTGCATTTTAAGGAACGCTAGTACTTCAGGCGCCAGCGTGCTCAAACTGGAGATGCCACTGGAGACACTAGGACCAGAAAGAATGTAACAGACAGATGATCAAAGCTGGCATTGGGGTAAAAGAACTTTAAGCAAATCATTCTCATAGCCTTCAAAGATCCCATAGGATTCACTAGGCTGGGAAGCAGCTTCTGCTTTTTGACAATTAAAAAAAAAAAAAAAAGGCTGCAATTGAGATGGAGTCTTCTCTTCTCGTAATCTCCTGCCACACAATTCACAACAGGAGGGGATGCTGTGGACCTTTAAGAATCATAGCTCTCTTAGAAGCCTGCCTAAAAAAATCACTATTTCAAGATTTAGGTTGGTATGAAGGGATATAGTGTCACAAGCTTTTAGATTTCAGAATATGAGATTAGGTTACTCTGACATTGGAAAACTAAGCAGAAGGGAAAAAATAAGTATATACACATTTATGATTAGTGATCTGCCTTGTTCTTCTGTGCTATCTTTTGCTTTAGTACTCCAGAGAATTCTGCACTCAGCAGTTACAGTTCTTAGCAGTCACTGAAGATGGATAAAGCACCAGGAGGCAGTACTGCTCTCCGGACCCATTCCTTCTATGCGAGATACCCCCTCTGTCAAGTGCAGAATGTAACTCACTTCTCCAGGATGCCCTTAGATTGGAAAATATTTGGCATCTTTTAGGCCTGTGTATCTAAACAGGTAGGAGAAAGCTACACAGAATATTACACTCCTTAACCGTAAAACTCTCTACTGCTTTGCTCAAAGGCTGCACAACATCAGTCCTGCGAGTTGTTAAAGCATGTCTCTGGGACCTGATGTCTCTCGGACCTGATGTCTCTCCCAGGTTCAGCAGGGCTAAGTGCTACTACATCCAACTGCTCTCATTTTCTAAAACAAATAAAAAAACAAAACAAGCTAGAAATTCTAACAAATTCTAACAAATGGAATAAAAAACAAAATTTGGATTCCTCATAACAGATACCTTACTGGAAAGGTAAGCTTTCCCACACTTTATGCCAACAGGAACTGATTCTGAGGTGGAAAGAACATCCACAGGTCAATCACCGCTTAATTTCTTTTCTGTTTTTAACACAGAGCAGTATTGCATACTTTTTACAACCACTGTGCCTATGAAGTTCTGTATAGAGGAACAGTTGCTCTGCACTGACGAAACAGAGAGTTTAGTTAAGCTTATTGCACTGGGCTTGGTTGTAGCTAACTCTGCACAAGTGCAGAATGGAAGAAGGAAGCATACATGGAATTCCAAAGGGTTATCGCGGTAATCCTAGAAGCATCATATCAGAGGCAGACCAGCCCTCCTGCGTCCCCTGTTAGCAGTCACCCTCTTCTGGTCAAGGATTTTTGTACTACATTCTGTTTCAAACATCAACAAGCTCCTTTTAAACACAAAAACTGGGCTGTATTGAGAGGCAGTAATATCAAATCTTACCACATTAAAATTCACAGAAGTTTAGTACGTAAACTAGTTGCTTTTATATACTGAATGGTAACATACCTGACTAGAAAAATGTTCCATACACTGGTAGCAGTCCATAAAACAAAGCTCAGTGTAACTGAATAGACATGAGTATCTCTGGTAGTTGTGTAACGGACACGTTCAATGGCCTATCACTTTTTTACTAATAACTGACTATGTGATACTACAGATAAGGAATAGATTAACTTACATAATTACACGTTCTCCTGTGAAAGGTTAAGGAACCATCCTGCTGTCTTGACAGTTCAGACTTTCTGGCATCTTCTACCCATTCTCCTTTAACCCAACATATACCTAACTCTCTCTTCTAAGGCAAACAGTTAGGTCAGTCCTATGCCAGAGGAATTGAAAAAAATGTCACTGTATTTTTAAAATGAATACACAGGTGGTATGCTTTAATGCACAAAGTTCTGATTTCTTTCCACTATACAGGGAAGACTACACCGATATATGCTATACTGATTTCTTTCTGCTACACAGGTTGAAGAGACACTTAAATTACTACAGTAGTTTAAAATCCATTAAGCTGCACTGACTAATCTGCACAAATTTGCAATATAGGGAATAAACAATTAGCTCTTAAGGGAGAAATTCCTGTTATGTTAAACAAAAACTAGGCCACCAATGCACTGAGGTAATGATATAACAATGACAGCACTGGCTCTGGGACACAGAATAAGATCTATCTGAGCAAACACAAATGTTTATATGTGATCTTAGTCACTCAGAAGGATTTTACGAACAACAGAAGCAAACGTGTATTTTTAAGGTGCAATTCACTTAACCAGTTTCTGCCTGAAGATGAGCCATTTGTAGCTATTTCTCTGTGCTGACTACAATTGAAAGTTAGAGGGCTAACTCGGATACAGATGTCTGCATTATAAACCTCAGTACCTAGGCAAGAAGAATCTTGCACAGACAGACTGTGTGAGTGACGGAGACTAAAATGCCATGAATTTGTCCTTCTTGGCTAAATCCTCTGCGTTACCGTAGCATTGTTTGGCACAGATAATATGCAGGCAAATCATTACAGAATATAATTCTCGTTATGCAATTCTTCAATGACTCTAACGCCGAAAGCCTCTGCAGGTTCACGTCTGTTTTTCTCATTTTAATGCACGTCTACTAAAGGATGCACTACCTAAGTGCTCACAGAATAGAAAAAGAAACAAGGTACATCATCTCCCTCCCAATAATGGATATGGTTAATATGAAACTTTTTCCTTAGCATTTACAAAGAATTCCTCCCCCCTGCCCCCCACCCCCCCCAAAATAAGCACCCATCATAATATTTTCATGTGTAAGCATAATCGTATTTGTCTGTAGTTCACTCTGAGTATTTTCTGGGACAAATCCAAGATGCTTATCCATGCCAAAACTCTCCCCAAATAACAACCCGACCACTGTTTCAAAACTGAGCAAAAGTAGGAATTACGTGTGCAGAGAAAGATTAGGTTTATACGAAGAAAGTGAAAAGATTACAGGGAAGTAAGAATGTTTTCCCCATCCTGACTTCGATTCAAAGTGCCTCTTTCGAAATGCACATAAGGACAGGAGAATAAAGAGGGGATCATACAGCTATTAACTTCAGAAAATATTTCACAATGCCCTAATTTTTCTTTAGAAATGTGATCAACTTTCAAGGAAATGCAGAAAGGGCATGTATGGAGGAAATGAAGAGAGGTAGATCAACTTACTGCCTACTGCTCCACTGGCACTTTTGGAGTAGGAGCTGTCAATGGAAAAAAATTTGTATTTTAATTTTCCCCCTATTATCAGATTGGTTTTTTTCCGAAAAAATCTCAGTGCTTTATAGTCTGAAAAAATTTAGAATGAGTAACTGTAACAGTAAAGATTATATGATATTACATTAGTAGTGTCAAGTGGGACAATCATGGTTTATTAAGATAAATTTACTCTGTGGACATCTAGATAGATTTTCTCTGTACGTCCATTCAAATGAATTACTTGCACTGCACAGGCTCTTAGTCTTCTACAAGAAACAAAGAAAAAATATAGCATTGTCACAGCATAATGGTCTCTGCTGCTAGACAAATATTAAGAGAGAAAAGAAGTTACTGAAAATGAATGCTAGATGACATTATCAAGCATATTTTCAAAGTGGGAGGCAATTAGACTAAGACAATGTTCTCTTCCATTATTTCTACTATACCAGAGAAAGACAAAGTAAATAAACTAAGATGGATGGTTACTGTTGATGCACACTGACAGCTACTCAGTATGCTGTACTGAACAACTACATTCCGTTGGCCCAGATTTTATAGAGAGATGGTTAAATTGGTAACAACCAGGTACAGTTTCAAGGTTTTTTGTTTTTTAACTGATGAAGTTGTGGTGGGACTGGTACAAAGTTAGTCTGCTGTCTAACAGAATGGCCCATGTATTAGTTTTACAGGATTTTTATGTTGCTAAACAACGTCAAAAGATTTTCAGAAGCGCTCTTTATGCTCATGTCCTTGACACTCCGGATACTCAAGCGGAAGTACCACTTTGCCTAATTTTTAGAGGAGCCGAAGACCCTCATTTTAGAGACGCGGTTTCTGACTCAACCTCTTCTGAGGTGAGAAATAATATCGAAAAAAAATTACCACTTAACCTTATGATAGCAATTTTCAAAAGTGCTCAGTTCCAGTTCACAAACTTTAAAGAAGACGGTAATTTAGTTTAAAATCCATCTATTAACTATTATTCCGGCTACTTCAGAAACCTAAATGAAACTTGCTAAGAAGATATTCCCCTGAAAATCTAACCTTATACGCAATTGCAATGTAACAAATATTCTGTACTGCTTCAGTGCTGCAGGATCTCTTTTGCTATGGTGACCCTCTTTTTTTAAACACTCAGTCACGACTTTCTTCACTTGCTAACCCAATCTGAGCTTAAACCTTAGGGGCTTAATGAACCAGTCCTTTTAAAGCGAACCTAGGTTCCTTACACAGTTGATGGAGAGAAACCTGTCACAGAAGACCTAGGACTAATACTGCCTGTCCAAGTTTGTCAGTGAAACTCAACGATAAGTAATTATTATTGCCATCAGTTATGCATTAACACTGCAGTTTCTAAACTCTGCCCTATCCAGAGTAAGGAGCAGGAGCAGCCATAAAGGTACTCTGGATTTTGGAAGCTTTATGAAGTGTTTTAGACTACTTCTGCATTAATCAAGTGCATATAGAAACATCCATCTCACTCTGAGTAAGCTTATGGCCTTACTAGATGTGAGTATGTCCAGAAAATACTAAGTAAGAGACACGTCAAACGAAATTGAAACTCAGAAAAGCATTAGACCTAATTCTATATTGCTAGCTTTTAAAAATGTAAGCTCGGTTGAAATGAGTTAATCATAAGTACTGAAATTATATAAAGTCTCCATTAAAGAACTTATTTTCACACTAGCGTCACACAATTCTCTGTCACAGTCAATGCAGCAGAACTCAGTAAAACACTCCTGTCTAATAATAGGATGTCATTTATGTGCAAATATAGTTTACAATAACAGATTTTCAACTACAGTAAATTGATTTTATTTCATTCCTTCCACATGTCATTGTGCCACAGAGGATAACTGCTTTGATATTAATAGTAATGAAGATACATTGCATCTGACAGTCCTAACAACGTGTTTAATGGAACATTTTAACTTTTAGGCAGACAATCTGAAGGGAACACTTTTTCTGATTCCACTGTTTCAGAACACAGTAGCACATAAATGATCACCTACATTATTCCTACTTAAAAGTTATTTCCACTTTGACGTTATTTATATTTTATTTTACAGTTTTATTTTGGGGAGTTACCATTCTGACGTACTGCACATTAATCTCCCAAAATAATGCAGTTCATCCTTTTGTATCTGCTTTAAGTTAATTTGTCTCAAAAGCTTCCCGTTTCTGAGAAGTAATTCTGGCAATCAATCATTCTAACTAATCCTAAAATGACATCTTAAGGTGTCATCACACAAAGAAACAATGGGAAACATACCATTTCAAATTGCTACTGTCCAACACAGAATAAAGCCAAAGTAAGTCTTCCACTACGTATGCTGTTAATAGAATCTGCCTCTTCTTCAAAACAACAGGAGTGGGAGATTCTCAAAACATGCTCATCCATGCAACTGAAATGCTGCCATCATGTTCTACACAGAGATTACATTTATTGTTCCACGTTTTCTCCATCTCCTTCCTATGCAATTCTTTTGTATAAGGGTAACACTTACCTAGGAGACATTTATAATTGCACGTGCAGAGAACGTTTTGGAAAATAGTATACATTGCAACCCCAAGTTCAAATCTTTTGTTTAATGAAGCAATATATGCAGAGTTACTGCAGCTTGACAAATACATTAGCACTGTAAGAAAGCCCACTTAAAATTGAACAAAATTGAGTAACAACTGCGTGCAGTGTTATCTTTGCCTTTCCTTTCCTCTCTAAGTTCCTCTTTGCACTGCGGAAGCTCTAACACAACATTCGCCTTTAGTTTTAGCGTAGACACGGTAGTAATTAGTGTCCTACAGATTTCTAGCTTCTAGATCAAATATTTCAGTTTTTAAGCGTTCTCTAACTATTTGTTCTGCAACCAGATTCTTGACAAAAAGGAGATTATATTATTGCCGTGTACCTAATGTTAAAACATTACTCCCACTGACTCAAAACTACCACTTCACTTGAACAGCACGGCAGCAGAGAGTGAGAAAGGACCTTCAGAAACATGTCACTTAAACTGCTTAAAAACGTACAGAAATTGCCAAGCCACTTAGTTACAGAACAAGTTTTTAAGATCTATATTAAAACCAGCCTTGGCTGCAAGCAAGAGACACAAAACAGCGACAGGAAAGGTGAAATGCTGCAACTGAGTCCTGACATCTGAAATATTTTTCAAACAGCTAATAGTCCAATCTGTTCTTCAAAATTTATGTTGGCATTTATTATCAGCTCACCACATTCACCTTCCGTTTGTAAGACTAGCAGCACACATATTACAAACTAATAGTTCTTGGGTCTAGCTCTGAAGTCCTGTGCTGTCTTCAAACTCTTACTGAAGTACCGCTTAGGAGGTACTCATCAAACTACAGAATTAAACCCTGTACAATTTTCTAACCGCTTAAAATTGGATGGGGGGGGGGTCTCTAAAAGGAAACACTGCCACCACTCCTATCTCCTTTCTTTAACAGTTAATTAGCAACTACTTTTCTTTAATTCCCTTTTCGGTGACCATTTTCCATATAAAGTAAGAGGAAAGTAATTCAGATCAGAGGTGCCCACCCTCCAGTTTATAGAGCTTACCTCAGCAGGGACTCATGTGTCACTGGAGAGAGAACAAGGGATATAAGCCAGGGAGGTTTTTATTATCCCACACGCTTCCCTAGTGCATGTATAAGCAATGCTGCATGGAGTCTTCTCCAGCCTGGAGGCTGAAGTAACTATTACACCTGGACTCAGCGCTGCCAAAGCCAGAGAGACTGGCTTCTCTCTCAAGGCAGAAACAGTCTGCCTTGCTACTGACTGATTTGTATCCTTAGTGAATTCCAAGCCTTCATAACTGTTCACTTCACAAATTAGATTTTAAAACTCGCCCTTTGCTGCAGTGACTGTTTCTGTACATACTTTACCTGCACATCGTTGGTGTTCATCCGTGTTCCCTCCTTCCCAACGAAGATGTCATCTATGTCAACCAGGAGGTATCTATCCAAGGACAGCCTAAGTTTCTTTCCAGACAGGAAAGAGATGGCATCTATGAAAATCAGCTTGTGCAGCCAAAAATTCAAGTTATTGCCGAAGAGGACTCGCTGAATCCCATCGTGGAGCCCCAGGTCATGAATTACTGTGGCATGGAGAATACTTTTAGTGGTAGGTGGTGAAAGGTTTTCTGGCGTCTTTACTTTCGCAAATATCACCGGTTGATAAGCTGTATGATTAATCTGGAAAACTGCCCAGTCATTTCCAAGCAAGGGACCTTTATCAAGTTTAGAGGACTTTGTCACATGGAGCAATGGGGAATGAGGATTAATGCAACAGTCCTTAATACCCACATTGCTGTGGACAAGGAAAGGAAAGCCCTTCAACTGAAAGCTCTGTAAGCTGTTCTCACTGCCTTTGTGAAATC
Organism: Struthio camelus; assembly: GCF_040807025.1. Classification (NCBI taxonomy): domain Eukaryota; kingdom Metazoa; phylum Chordata; class Aves; order Struthioniformes; family Struthionidae; genus Struthio; species Struthio camelus. Next base: position 20,989,484 of record NC_090945.1, read on the forward strand.
CAATAACACCGACACCATATTCTACACAGTACTTGTCTAGAAGGCCTCTGTTCCAAGAGTCCATATTCATATACTTTAGAATATTTTCATATACTATGAGAGCATATTTGCCTTTATTTTTGTCTATAAGCACCGGGAGATCACTTTTTCCAGGTGCAATCTCAATGTGATATTGAAATCGGCTGGATTCTAAAACAGTCACTATATCTTGGCCTAATGCTGAATATTGACTTTCCACAAACACCAGCACTACAAGATCAGTCCTCAGGGGATCAATAGGCTTCATGGTCTTCATCTCCATCAGCTTGTATGGCAACAGTTGAAGATCACCGCATTCCACTTCTGAAGTGATTTCAGAAAGTTCATTTTCCTGTTTGTAGCCATTATACAAGTAGTATGCAGAGATAACAATGCTCACTGTACAAAAAGTGGCCAGCAAAATAACTGTTCTTTGAAAATGTCTGTGAAGTTTCATGATAAAACTCATGATGTTTACTTGCCTTAGACTGTTCTCAGCAGCAGCATTAAAAACAAACACCGGTTCTCAACAACTTGTTCCAGTCCTCTTAAATATTTATGTCACCATTGCAGCACATACATCTATCTTCCACAAGCTTTACAGAAGATATAGTCTAGAAGAAAAGAAAACCAGAGATTTAATCCATACATCGCACTTGTGAAGTATCATCACACACAACCTAATCAAGAGCAGACAAGTCACTTCTAAACAGAGGTTTGGAAAGGAGCAGCTCAAAACTTTAATTGCTTTCTTTTTTGAGGCTTTGCATTAGTAGTGTTAATTCCTCTAGTTCTCCACTAGTTTTTATTGTCTTTTATTTTATAACACACACAGTTGTCACTCTACTTCATAATGACACGGCACGGAAACTTCCCTGAAGCTCAATACATTTGCACAAGTACAAAAGATGCAGCTGGGACAACCTCCACTTTCATTATCACAGAAACCAAGGCCAAGGTTTCAAGACCTAAAAGCCTGAGCCTAAGTCTTGAGCAAGGAAGGCCTGCAGACTTTGTTTAGGAGGCCCTTCCAGAAATCCTGCTAGCTCACCTGCACTTGAGTGTGTCTCAATCTCACAGGTTTCTCACCCCAGAGGATCAAGTAAAACAGGGTATATACAGGAGATATTGAAAAGCCAGGTACAGTGACAGTTTCCTTCACGTTTCTTCCAAATAGATAATGGCTGATCAACTAAATATGGAGGAAATTTCGTAGTCTTCCTCTTTCCACACCTGAGAAGCTAAGGGCGTGTTAGTCTACACGACTAAATGCATCGCATGATTTATTAAAGTCACTCCGGAAGAATCAAACGGTCCTTAACATGACATGCACATTTTTGGCTGTGTTATATACATACACACCTGTATACTCCTTACTGCATGTGCCATTAGGAATATTTTTCAAACTAAATTACACATTTCCAGCAACATAAGTTGCATACGAGTAGCATTTTGGCGTACTTTGTACTGTGACGCATACTGTAGGAAGCGCATCTTTGCATTAAAAAAGCACAGAATAATCCAGCTCTTAAATCTGAGAAAAGAGAGTAAGAAATCAACAACTGACTTCAGAGGGAGATCACCTAAGAACATATTTATGTTTTAACTTGTACCTAAGCAAAAGTCATTTTTGAAGCCAACAGTACAATTGCTGTCAAAAGTTTCTACTAAAATAACTTAAAGATCTGACAAGCATAAAAAAATGTAAGTACCATAACTTACAAAGGAAGGTTAATAACAGATTTTGAATAATACTATAGGTATTAAGATATAGAATGTGTTATTGCAATTTTGCAATGTAGTAGCTTTAATCTGTGTATGGGAGCAGGATAAGCTATGTGTATAACAACATTTTTTTTGGAAAAAATTGACAGAATAATTATTTTTTTTTAAATAAAAAATATTGTCTAGTCAAGCTCCAGTCCACATATTTTGTAATTTATAAGGTTTCTTTTTTCTTTTCTTTTTTTTTTTTTTGGTTATAAATATTTATTCCTAGAGTGGCTGACATCCTTCATTATTGGATCAGGGGGCAGAAGATACAGAAGAAACAGGGCGGGCTTATGATCCAAAAGAATTTCAAGTAAATAAAAGATTAATTACAAATGAGTAATGGAAAAAAGTTGTGGAGAAAAAAAAAATAGTTGTTCATTTGGGTTACTTAACCACTTGAACAAAAACTCTTCGTTCTAACTTGTACAAAAGAAGGCCTTTCCTTCTAGATTTTCAGAAAAGTAAAAAAGAAAAAAAAAAAAAAAAAAGATGTACTTAACAGCATCCTTGTAACTTCCACAACTCTAACCACACCCCAAAGATTGATCTTCCCAGCGCCAGGCACACAATGAGCACAAATTAGAAAGAAATGAGTAGGAAATAAGGGAAAAGAGAAATAAACTACATGGCATATTATTTAGCAAAACGGTAAAATTAAGCACCAAGAACTAAGTGTGCGGCTCTGTCTCACTCATAATTAAGAGTCCCTTTACACGCTGTGTCTCACCAGATAAGCCAACTCTCTGGATATGTTCTACTCTTTCCATCTGCTACTCATAAACACAGGTATATTGACCCTTTCTGTACTTGGGGGACCTGCACCTGGCCTTGAACCTCACCTGCACCTGGATAAAGCCTTACACAAACGCTTTTAGACAAGTGACCTGCCTTCCACACAGACATGTAGCAAGTTATTTAGTTTAAACAAAATAACAATAATTCTTGCTCTAGAAATTAGAGCTAGGTATCTGAGAAGAAAAAAAATTAAAGAAGGCACAGCCACTGAATGACAATCTGAAAGCACCTTTAGAGGAACGTGCAGAAAATTTTAAAGTATTGAGACATCTCATCTTTGCTGCACATTTAGGGTACCAACTTCAAGACTACCAGTTTAAATATCAGAAAAGAGAGATTCAATCTGATAAGAAGTCAGGTAACAAAGAAGCAGCTTCATCTTGACCGAGTAGAATTAGATTTAAGAGGTATGTTTCCAGACAGGTGATTTTTTATTCTGTGCATCATAAAGGATTCTTGAAAAAACCTGTGTCTTCATTTTGCATCTCCAATTCAGCTGACAGAATGCAAAGGAACCGGTAACTTCAGTGGCTAAAATTAACACTTATTAAATACTGTAGCAATGCTGTATATATGCCTACTGAGCTTCGTGCCTGCCTAACTTAGCCCCACAAATTGCTTACATGCAGTTTACATATAAAAGAGATGTGAGCCAACAAGGTGCAACCCTTGCTGACAAAAGTAATACCACTTCCCTGAATGACACAAAGCAGCAACCACCATACAACCAACAGCACAATGCTTGTTTGCTTCTTTTGATCCTAAGGTCCTCTAATCACAGCCATAAAATTCCCCTGTTCTTATGGTAGAAGCCACTGAAGTCACATTGACAAGAACCAGCATGACTGAGAAGCAGTTCTTTCTTTACCAGCCCATGTTTCTGTCCAGACACTCACCTGAACTTGGTAGTCCTGCCTGGAGCAGGAACAATTCTTCCTGACCTAAGTTCATGGCAAGAAAGGGACGATTACACACGGGGCAGCTGTAGAAACAGAGGTGCTTGAATGAGGTATTACAGAAGGGTTGCAACTCAAGGGCTGCTTACGGAAGAAGCAGCGGCACTCAGAGCATCTCCAGCAAGGATATCCTAACCCAGTTCCACGGAGCAGAAAACTGGAGCCAGCCCAGAGACTTGTGTTTTCTGCAAGAACACCAATGCTGTCTTATCCTCAGTCGCCCACCATAGGCACCTCCTGGGAGCTACACAGTGCAGCTGAAAGGAGGAGGGGATGGAGATGCTAAGACAGATGCGTGGCTTTGCTCTGAGGAATGAGGAATTCTCTGAGACCCAGCAGAACTGCAGCAGACTTGGCATTCTCAATACAGAAAAGAGGAATGAAAAGGGGATGGAATAAGGTGCATGTTTTAAATGCTTATCCTCTCTCTTCAGCTTAAAGTAACACTTATCAAAACTTTTTGCTTATCTAAGGATTGTTTTGCATGGTCAGAGTTCAAATGTAAAAAGAAAGAAAAAACCCCCCCAAAACATATATTTTCTAATACTGAACTAATTTTAAAGCCTTGGCAATTTACAGGGTTTTTTTTAGTGGAACAATCAGCACTTTAAACTGAGCAAAATAATTTGCTAGGTATTCCACCAATATCTTATAATGCACTGCTAAAGTAACCTATCATGCATTGAAGTTGACAGGGGTATAGAGATCTTTGGGGTGTAGCACCTCCAACACACTGTGGCACCTATCGGGACTACTGTAGTAGCTTTAACATAACTTTAGATATGGCTTTAGAGAAAACGGTCCTTGTCCGGTATCACTTCCAAGAGTGAAAACAGAACAAGGACATAATTTAGAACACATCAATACTAGGTAAGCCATTGGAAGCAGCGTTTCAAAACAGGACAGTGTTTATGAAGTGTTACGCTCATGACAAAATAATAAAACAATTTACAGAAGAATGAAGAAGCCATAAAGCTTGAATTGTTAACTAAAAAAAGAAATCCAAGTATATATAAGGGAAAATCTTAAAGACAATCAAAAAGTCTGAGAAACTGTTCACAAGAATTCAAGTTTGTTGGTATTGTTTCAGCTGAGTATGGGAAAAAACATGAAAAGATCCTTAGCTAATACAAGCCATCTTAGCTCATTAATTTCAATAGAATTACGTTGATTTAAATGAATGCAGGGTATGGTCCCACCCATACCTCAGAACATATGGAAAAGGTTGTTATACACTACATTGACCCAATGTTCCACAACGGTGATGTACGAAAAATACCATACAAATTATTTTGCAAGGAAAAACTCTCACTCTGAAGCAACAAAAGCTGACTCGCTTTTTTTTTTTTTAAATCTAGAATCTTATTATGTTAGAAGAATCTACATTTGATCTCTTACAGCATTTTGCATTTTACCATCTGAAAATTCAGACCACTACCTTTTACCTATGCTATTCCAAACGTGGGGTATCAAAACGCCTCCTTAAGTTGAAAACCAGTAATGAAAAAATTATTTGTGTTTCCAACTTACATACGTTTGAATACTTAGAATTTTGTTTTTACTTGTGGGCTCCCTGTGCATGAGAAGATCTTGCTAAGATAAAGCTGAGTCACGGAAACAGGTTTTGCATTTTGTTCTGAATACAACAAGGTTCAATATCATTCTTATTCACTGTAGCAGTGATTTCTGTTAGCCCAGATCTAGTTCTCATAAAGATCCTGCAAGCCCAGGAAATAGGTATCATCCTACTAGTTGGCCGATTTAAAATTCTCAGGCAATACTGCTGGGAAATCATAATTATAGGCACCTTCAGATCGCTAGCACTAAACATGCATTAGAATAGAAATCTTGAACTTTTTAAATTCACTAACAAGCTACTACTGATAGAAGAACAAATACCATGAAAAGCTGAATGGCATCATAAGCAGTCTAGTCTGGTGAGTTTCTACCATTTGCAGCTTTTCTTCAGCTTGCTGTTTCATTGCTAAGTCTAAAGGACCAAATCCTTGGCTTCTATAAATCATTTTAGCACAATGACCCTAATGGAAACACTTAAGCAAGACAACAACAGTAAGTGAATAAAGAGAACAGAAAAGCAAAAATCTTGATTTGGTATTTACTGGCAGTAAAATTCATACAATAAGTAAATATCTACGCAACTTGTACAGAAGTTTTTGCACCTAAGCCTTCAACCTAGTCCCTGGATTCAGATTCATGTGAGGTTGCTGACAATCTGTGCTGGGTGAATGTCATGGCAACACTACAAACATTGTGCCCTCATTGGTATATTTTTGCACTACGACTTTCATGGCACACAGGGCTCAAATGCATGGATTTTTTTTATGACTTGCTTTTCTATGCAGCAGAAACATGCTGTTTTCCAGATTCAGTAGCTGAAAAGAAATGTGTTTCTGATTATTCGGATTTGTACTTTCCGTATTTCCTCAAAATAATACCAATTCCAGGTTCACATCTTCATACCACAAAGAACACATAAACAAAATATGAAAGCAAGCAGCTAGATAAAGACCAGATACATAAAACCACAAACAATTTTATATATTAAAAAAATAAAGCTATGTCATGGATATCAATAAAATTCTTAAAGTATCAGAAACAGTTTTAAAACAGCTATGTTCAAAAATTGACAAACCTAAAATATTCACGAACAAAAGGTAAAATAGCTGTTAAGTTACATCTTTCTTAAAGCCTGGTAAGAAAAGTTGGCTTAGTTTTATGTCAGCCATGCACAAGGGCTACTATATACTGTGACCACTGATCAGAAACAATAAAGCTGTGGCATACTCATACCCTATAACAATCTTTTTTCATGTTTGCGTAATGAAAATACTTTTGTCAAGATCAGCCAAAAATTGGGCAAGTTCAGGACTCGTTACCTATCAGCATTATTTAGTTATATTGGTTATATGTAACTGTACACATGTAAAAGTCTTTTTAAATTTATCTCCTATTCTAATAACACCATACTGTTATATTCCAGTTTTCCTCTTTTCCAAACTGTCCGCTAACACAGCAATAGCAATGTGTCCCTCACAAGAACAAGTTGTAAAGGAAAAACAGGAAAAAAATAATTGTTCTGCATGTCATATTGGTATTTAAATATATAGTGATTAGCATGTTATCTAATCGCTTTGAACATAAAGCCTGCTTCGGCCAGCCATCATGAAACACACTCTTAAAGGAAGCATCCTGAAGTCATTACATTAGTGCTACTAAAACGCAAAGCTTTGGATTTATAACTAAACTAAATCTGGGATGGGTAGTAGTGCTCAGGTTTTTAAATCAATTAGGTAAACATAAAACTGGCCTCCAAATATTTAGTACCTCAACTTACAACATTATTCTACTAACTAAATTATCAAAGCAGTGGTCATTCAGATAAGCAGATCCAAGCAGAAAATGAGACCTCCTGTTAGGAAGATGTGTTTACCTTGAAGAGGTAGTGATACAAGACGCGAACTGTCAAGGGAAGTTACTGAGACCCTTTGGTATCACAAAACAAACCCTTAAATATGTGAATATATAAGGACTTACATTTTCTCCTCTGTCTTAAAAAAAATGTAATGGCTTAGGCAGAGCAAAAATTCTGACAGGTATGATATGCTTTTTCAAGTCACCGGGCAAACGGTTTTCAGTTTCTGTTGCATATCTGTTATCCTCAGCTCCCCATTGTACTACTCTATGTATCAACAAAGACCTTTATAGGATAACAAATTCTGATACATTACTTTGTATTAAAAGATATTTGTTAAGACTATTTATATGGTGTTTAAAAATACTATTTTTTTTTTAAAGAAGGCTCGGAAGACTTTAGTATGGTGAAGAAGTTGGCTTTTAGATTACTACTTTACCTTCATACAATGCTTTCTATCAAGTGGTCTTAAATCACCTTCCATCTCATACAATTTTTCTGTGAGACAAACCCTACTACTATTATTCAGCGCTCGCAGAAACATTAATATATGAAGACTAAATGACTTGCCCAAGGTCAGGAAGGTAACGTGTGGCATATTCTCTTGTCCACGCTTGCACCCCTACTTCACCCTCTGGTCCCTCCCGCAGCGGCTAAGCGCTAGCCAGGTCTAAAGGCAGAAAAGGCAGAGCTCCTGCTCGTTCTGGAAGAGCAGAGCGGTGACGCTGACAGTGAAAGAGACTCCGGTTTTCCCACTTGTCATTTTATAAAAAAACAAAACAAAACAAAAACTTAAGCAATTATCTAGCATGCCAAATAGTGAATTAAATCACGAAAAACATTTCTCATTTCCCACACGACATATGTGAGAGTACAAACAAACATTAATGCACACCAATTCCTGCATGGGACTTAGATAATTCAATTAGCCAGCAACACCTGAAGTTATTAATAGTTACTGCACTATTATGATGAATGTTGCTCCCTAACAAGAGCAAACAACCAACGCCCACAAACACTAGAGGGCAACAGTGTCGCACAGAAAAGAAAAGAAAAACAACAAAAAAAAGAAACGTTTATCAACGGAAGGGTTGCTTTGGGTACCACACCACACAGACAAGATGCTAGCTGAGCTAATAAAAAAAACCCCAAAAAACAAAACCTGAAAGCTCCGCTCCGCGCGGTGCCGAGCCCGGGCTGTGCCCGCCTGTCCAGGGCGAGCGGCGAGCGGCGCCCGCCTGCGCGAGCGCTAACGGCCGCGCTAACGGCCGGGCGCTCTGGCCAACGGCCGCCGGGCGCGCGACCGCCCCGTCCGCTCCCCGCCCGGAGCTGCCGCCAGGAGCGGGGCGCGGCTCGCACCCTCCCGAGCTGCTCGGGCATCGACGCGCAACTTTTTGGGGAAGGAGGCAGACAACCCCGGCGCGGCCGGGGGAGGCAAACACCCACCCACCAACCCCAACGACGGAGCCGGCAGACTTTCGCCCGCCGGGCCGAGGGGAATAAAGCGCGGCCGAGCCGCCGCCCGCCCCGACCGTTACCTGCGGTAACGCGCTCCGCCGACATGCCGCCGCCCCGGGACCGCCTCAGGGCGAGCGCCCGCCGCCCGCCCCGCTCTGGCCGCCGCGGAGGGCGCAGGGAGCTGGAGGCTCCTCCGGGCGGACGCCGGCTGAACCGCGCCGCGCCGCGCCGCGGGAAGGGGAGGGGAGGGAGAGCGGCACCGCCACAGCCGCTGCGCGCTCGCTGCCTGCTTGCCTGCCTGCCTGGCCGGCCGGCCCGCGGGGAGGTGCGGCGGGGCTGGCCGCCCGGGGGGGCGAGCGCCGGGCGGGGCGCAGCCGGCGCCGCTCGCCTCGCCCTCCCGGAGGAGGGACGCCGCGCCGCCTCCCCCGCACTGGCGGGCGAGGGGCGGGCCGGGGGCTCCGCCACCGCGGCTCCCCCGCCATTGGTCGGCGGAGGCGCTGCCTGCGCCAGCCACCGCCTCCTCGGGAGGCTCGGCGCCGCCCGGGGGGGAGGCAGCGAGGGGCAGATGCCAGCTCCAGCCCGGCTGCAGGCGCCAACTCCCCACGTGCCTTTCCTGTAAGAGCTCCGTGGCCCCTGGCCGGCCGGCCGGCCTGCCACGAGCGAGCGGGCGGGCGGGCGGGTGCGGTGCGGTGCGGTGCGGTGCGGTGCCGGGGCGGCCTCGCCGCTTGCCCGCCGCGAGCCCCCCGCGCGGGGGAAGCGCAGCCTCCTTTTGCTCCTTCTGCCTCGAACGAGACGCAGCGCCCGCGCCGGCCCGCCCGCCCCCAGCACCCGGGGCATCGCCTCACAGAGGGACGGCGGGCCGGCAAACTCAGCGGGACCTTGAGCAAATCGCGAAATCCCTCTCTCTTTACATTTGAAATCAGGATTTTTTTGCTTATCGTTCCCACGGGCGCAACTTACTAATGCCTGTAAAGCACCTGACAAACGAAAGCCCAGGAACTGCACTGCATAGGAGAACCTCACCTTCAGGATGGCGGAGAGCACTGGTTACGCGTCTGCCCTCACAGGGACGGACGCATCTGTCTTCCGAGGGATGGCTGGACGTTCTAGAGCTACGTATCTGGACATAACTGAAATACTCTTTTCTTTGCAAAGATAGCTAAAATGTACCTCGGTCAGTACTTAATTTGCATTCTCTCGTGCTGAAATTGCAACTTTAGCAAGCCCCTTCTCCAAAACTAACGAGGGTAATGTAACTCAAATCCTCTTGTCAGACCTACCACTTTTCGGGCAGATTTAGGATACTAATGCTTTCTGAATCATTTTGAATCTAGTGCAAAAGGATGGAAATTCTGTAAGGTAAATTGTATTTTCTTACATACTTTGGGGTTAAAATCTGAAAAGAATTTCCCCCACGTTTCCATATAATGTGTTCGCAGCCTCACTGCATTTCTTTCTTTAATTTTCTAACCTCATCTTAAACAGAATTAGCCACTCTGTATTTTTCACTAATACTGTATTTTTTTTCACTCTAGAGATGTGCATATTGCATTACGGTGGGTTAGGGAGCTACAATTCTCTATCTGAACTGCATTAGCTGGCTCCTAGCCATCAGAAATGGGAAACCAAATTAATAAATTTTAAAAGTGCCCTCTTGATCTAACTCATTTACTTCACAATTGCGTGGTCACTGTTAGCTCACCTTACGGCTGACAGTTCAACACACCAGATAAACTCAATCATGTCTGTCCAAACCTTTCTTTTTGTCACTCACTCAAGAATGAAACTAAAGGAAAAGAACCCAAGCCTTTTGCATATTCTTTTCCCAAACATCAGCAGCATTTACAGTTCTTGATGCCGAAATGTTGTGATTTACTGCTTTCTCCTCTTTTTTCTCCTTTTTATTCCTACGTCACACTGCAGAGGAACACCTCAGTTTTTAATGTCTTCTAAGAGTAGTGCATTCAAAAGTCTGCAAAGCCGTAACGTTTCAATTACTGTTTCCACTATGTTAAAACCACTTTACAAATACACATTTAATGGAGATGACCTAATCACTTCTGTTCCCATTGAGCACTAAACTCAAGAATCTTTATTTAGTCATTGCTCTTAAGGGAGTTTTTTTTATTTTTAAAAAAGATTTTAGGTTCCAGGTCCCTACATGCTAGACTTCCGCTAGGATAGGACACAACACTAGCTGATACGAGAACTTACTCTGCATGAAATTATTAATCTGTGAAAGAGAAACACCTAAAATCCTGTTCGACTCTATACAAAGGGATTTTCTCCCTTATCAAGATTCTCCACTGGGTGGATATCCTGATACAGTCTTGGTTGGGGACCTATGTATTATAAAGGATTTCTCCTCCAACATACCATGAGGTATAAGGTGGAAGCCAGCCAAAAGGAACTGAAATTCTTGGACCCGAGTTCAGACTCGCAAATGCACATCGTTTCTCATCAATAACTCTTCTTGATTAGCTGGCGCTGTTTGTACGCTACCACTGGCCAACATGGATGGAAGAGTGTTATATATTGCTTGTCCTTGTAAGCCCTCGGATGCTCACAGAGATGTGCTAGACATCTCACAGCTGAGGGCTTCAGCACTGCAAGTCAGCAGCTGTAGTACTGAGCAGTTTTGCCAGGAGTATCAACAGCTTTGATCTTTCTTGGTGCTACTTTCAGTTTCTTGCTCTTGAGCTGTCATTGCAGGGTGAGTGGGTAAGACGGCTTAGCGATTCTTTTAGCCGTACATCTTTAACACAATGCTGAGTATGCTTCTAGGCAAGATTTCTGCCTGGCTCCAAGGACCGCACAAGAAAAACTGTAGTGATGTGTGCTATAGTACAACAGAGCGCTACCAAAAATGGCATAATCGTGGCTGTGTATTAGCATCTGACATCAAATCTAATGTGCATCATCCCAGAACTGTCAAGTGCATGCAAGTGAACGAGCAGTTAATCCAGAGAAGTTAGGTGGGAAGGAAACTGAAGGGCTACCGCACTACACGCAGAATAGAGGTATGTTCAGATGAACTAAGGCTACATCTATGCTGCTGCTGTTATGCAAGGTGGGGACTGAGCCCCTGGTTCACAGATACACGTACTGACTTGTGTCCCTCTAGTCAGTAAAGTATAGACTCAGAAACAAACTGCTCTCTTTCATGCCTGGGTTTATTTGCCAAGGGAACTACTTAACTCATTTCAGATTATAGCCCCCAACCAACTATATTTAAGGAAAAGGATTTAAGACTTTAGGACCCAGAGCAACATTACAGGCCTACCACATGCTTTCAATAATAAATTCTGAACACATATTAACGGGTGCCTTTACTTTATATGAACACAGGTCACTTCATCGTGAATTAACTAAACTCATTGAAAACAAAATGCTTTGTAGAGACAAGCCCTTAGTTTCCTATTGTAATATGTAAATTAGGCACTGAAATGCCTTTAAGAATCTGGCCCTGAATCCTCACTTTGAATCTCAGTCCTATTTCTGATAAATTGGTTATTTTCAAACTAATTACTTGGAAAATTATACCTTAATGAATTCCTATCTATCTATGTTGCATTGTGTTCTGAGAGCACTGCTGAATACTTATGACCTTATATACACACATAAATGTGTATACCTACACAAACACACACACACACACACACACACACACACACACACACACACACACACAGAGAAGTCACTAATTTAGATGCTCCTTCTCTTGGAATAATATAGTGAAAAGACAAGAAAAATGTGTTTCAGAACTTCCAGCAACAGTTCCATCTCAATTTAGCTTGGCTTTTTTAATCATCTCCTACCTGGAGATGATTAAAAACATGCTTAAACATGTTTTCTTGCAACAAAGCCAGGCTTAGAAGAGTGATAGTCTATCATCTCTGGTGACATCCTCAGCTTTTTGCCTTTCAGACTGCTGGCCTCTACACATGCAGGCTTTCCTTCTCATTCATGTTTCTTTTCTGCAAATTCAAACCTTCACACACTGCTCCCTTCTTCTGTATCACTGGTAATCTTTGTATCTTTCTCAAATGAACTGATTCCTTCTATCTGGTCTTATAGCCTTATCTCTTTTAGGCTATTACTATGAGAAATAACCACTATACGGTCCTAAGTCTGCAAAGGAACTCTTGGTCCTTTGTGCAGTCCTGCTGAAATCACTGTAAAATTTAGGTATTTCTCTTACGGTGATTATTACTGCGGTGCTGTCAGGAGCACTAGCAACAGTTTTCAGTTCATAAATAAATACTTCATCTAGTCCTGCCTGCTCAAAAATCAGATACATCTTTTAACCAAATACTAATCACCGCTTGTATGACTATTGATTACGTTTTCTTGTATGGAGCCATTATAGCAGCCTAGATATTCGAAAACATGGAGCATCTCGGCAATTGCCTGTTGTTATTATTTTTTGTTGCTGCTTTTTTTAAGCTGTTACAATTTCTACCAACCAAAATGCAAAGTTATTCTAAATTCATAATGCTCTTGGCATTAATCAGAAACCAGGTTACAAAATAAATCTAATAAATACACAATATTAAGAATGCTTAATAGATTTACCTTTTAAATACTATGCAAATATTAACCAATGAATCCTTAACGGGTATTTCTGTTACAGGTACCGACACTAGTATTGTTGTACATATACGTGATAATATTATTCCATGAAATTGTCAAAGATCAGGAAGTGACTCAGTGAAGGCTGTGATTAGGAGTCAGAAGTTCCTGACTCAGGGCTGAGTTCAGACTACTACATCATATCGCACTGTATTATGACAGATATGGTCTGAAGCCAATAAATGCTATGCCATGTTAAAATGCAAAGGTCTAAGTTCTCCCCTTAGTTAAACTGAAAAAGCTTCATCCAAATAAATAAGAGAAAAATGTTGTCTGAGAGCTCAAGAACATTAAGTGGTCAAAAAATGAATCAACTAAGAAGCTGTCTCTGAGAAAAAAAACGGCTGAAGTTTACAATTATATTACATTTTTTCTGAACTATTACAATACCCTACATTTGTTAAGTGTTTAAAGATTATTCTGTAGCAAACAACATAGGAAACTAGCCACAAGTAGGCGATCTCTCTAAAAAGTTCTTAGCTTTCAGACAGAAAATACATTTATCATTTCTCTACAGTGATTTCTATTTAATTTTCAATACCTTATCCTGAAAAATCCTTCTATTTGCCTACACTGTAGTAATATCTTTCAAACCAGCTGAAAGCAAGTTGCTAATTACATGACGTGGGTGATGACTACTTGGCAGCAGAAAAGCATTTCTATTTGTGGGCTTAGAATAAACTATTGTTATATATACGTTTTGTTCCACTAATCAGGATACCCAAACCAATGTCATCTTTGTAAAATGATCAAATGCCCAACTCTGGAATTCAAGAAGCTCAAAAAAATCCATTAAGCATTTCTGTTCTGAAATGCAAAAACATCATTTACTGCTCAAGCCACATGCCTTGTGAAGTGTACAACAGATTCATTTATGAGGAGGACTGAGCATTTTCTGTTGCAATTTACCAGGGAATTTGCTTATGAAAAGAGAGGAAAGACTCTTCCTTCCATTATATCAGGTCTGCAGGTTTCAAGGGGTTGTGTCACTTAGTAAATATTCAAAAAATAGCAGCAGAGATCCAGAATATATTGATTTTAGTTAGCTGTTTTGAATATATGTCAATTTGATTGAAAGGGTCTTACTAACACTGCAATTGGTTAGAGAAAAGTGATAATGGGGGTGGAAGAGAATTAAAGAGAAATCAAGTTGCTCTAAGCACAATCAACACTCTAAAACCTCTTTGCTCTTCCTAAGAAGATGCTCTTCTTCCTAAGAAGAGCAAAGTGGTATTTAATTAAAACTTCTGCTAAAAATTGATCTTAGGAAATGTAATAAAACAGGCCATACACTGGGCTAAGAAGAACTTGTATTACCGCAAAGCAACTCCTTTTCCCCAACAATTTAGAAAGAAAAGTCCTAATAAATGTTTAATTTGCAAAACAAATACCAGGCAGTTGTCACTAATCATCAGCATTTTACAGCATTTTCCTTCTCCATATCCATTCCTCTTATAGTTATTTTTCAAACACAAAGTTTTTATATTTAAAAGCCAGACTTTGGTTATGTAAAGAAAAGGAGGAAATGTGCCTATGCCTGGGTCTGAATATGAACCCTTTTCATAAAGAGATTAGACTGGAAATGAATTATAGTGATATATCCAGCTTTTCAGTCCGGCGGTAATCCAAACTGTTCCAGAAGCAGAGTGCCGTTTACAGTCAGCTGGAAAAATCATCATAATTTCATCTTTCCTTTCCCTCAGCAAAAGCAACTCTGAGACCAAGGCTAATTTAGCTGAAATCCTTAAAAGGAAAGCATCCTTCATTGCTGCCTTTGACTTCCCCATGACCTTCACTTCTTTTTATACAAATAATTTCCTTCTGCCTTCTCTGTTTCCTTGAAAGCGCAACACTAAAATACAGCCTAGTTTCCATGTGCCCTTGGAGGCAGCAAACAAAGAGCAATAAACAGAGGAGTTTGCACAGGAATTTGGGGTTATTCAGAATGCAAGGGAATGCACTGCGGGATCCATGACATGAATGTCTGCTATAAACTAGGAGCTCATCAACTGGAAATCGCTGAGGTGAGAAAGGACATGGCAACTAGTCAGAGTTATAGAGCGTCTATCAGCTGCCAAAGCGATGTGGTTGTGGAAAAGGTAAGTGGAAACCACAAGTGTTGCTTGTAGAAGAAAAGGAGAGAGGGAAATATTGAAAGTGTTGATGCTATTGCATAAGGCTGTGTTAAGTGCTCATCTGGAATGCTGCTTAAAGTTCAAAAAAGATTAATTTCAATGCGGAAGAGGTAGAGAGAAGAGCCGCTACCATGTTCGGGGAGTATCTTCGGACAGGCAAGGTGAAGGCTGGGAGGTGTCACAGTTGCTGTGCATGAGGGGAAGAGATAAAAACACCAGGGAAGCTGACAACTATTTATGATGAAGGAGACTTTTGGCATAAAAATAATTAGGTAAAATCTGATTGTGTACATAGGCAGGAAATTAAAAGAAAGCTTTTAATCATCAGAATGAAGCAGACTCATTCCACAAACAGTGAGGGCAAAAAGTGTAGTCAACTTTAAGATGGAGCTTGAGAGACTGCAGGATGCTACTCATAATAGTGGTAGATGGGACTTGATGACTTACGAGGATCTTACTGATCAGTGATCCTCTGTTTTTGATTGTGCTTGGATCAACAGTGACTAGCAGGTTGGCAATAAAGCCTCTGCTTTGGAATTCAGAGTTGCTATCCACTGATAGAGCTGCAGCATTTTGCTCGTCACATTGATTGTTTCAGGCTGTCTATAGGCACCGGCAAAGAAAAGCACCCGCGTTCTGTTCATGTGAATGTGAATATCACCTTCTAAAGTCCTAATTTTTTAATGAAAGCTTAGATTCTGAAACACAAGATGTTAGCCTCTAGGGAAACGTATTAGGTTGTCTCCTGTCCCAGCAATGAAAATGTTTAAAAAAAAAAAAAAGAGGGAAAAGATTGATTTTTTTCATGCTGGAATTAATGTGAATACTCTGTTTTTCTGCTTATTAATATTTCAGCTCTTACCAAACATGAAGCAGATTAAAATATCAGCTATCCTGGTGGAATTTTTATTTTTGTCATATATTGTTTTGATATAGACTAATGGATTACATTAATAGGTTCCTTATCTGTAATCACGCACAATGCACAGAGAGATCTTAATTACCTTGTTGATCAGGTAAGGACAGTCATAATAGCACATACTATCCATCCTATATTTTAATACGTTGATACCACATGAATACTGTACGGGAGAGGGATTTTAAAAAGGTTATAGGCTAATAAGAGTATTTTTATTCCACTCAGAAAAATCGAGAAAAACAGTTCTTACCAAAGATCCAGAGACTATAATCATATACAAAAAGTTAAGTTAAATGCTAACCCCGAAAGATTAAAGATTAAAATCAAAAGCTGAAATTTCCTACTGTTACTAGTGTCCCACTGCATCAGGTGTTGTGCAAATATATGAAAAAGGTGGTTCCAGTCACAAGGAGTTTAATTCTACCTTTCGGCTTGTGTTGCTCTAACGAAGAAATTGTAGTGGGTTTAAGCTGGCAGCTGGTGGTCATATAATAGCAATAAACTACAGAGCTATGTAATGCCAGGAATTTTATAGGTATGAAATTTACTAGGAGTTTTGCCTAGAAAATGATGCTTCTGTATAGCCCCAAATGTCAGACGTAGCATTTAATTTTATTTACACAATGCGTGCCACACCCCTTGTGCATCATGTCATGTCTTAGATCACAAACTCCACTGGACAGGGATGCAGGAGGAACAACAGAACTAAGCTGACTCGCACCAAATACAGATTTGGCTCATTCTCTCTGCTATTTTCCCAGGAAGCGTGGTGCACATTTTAGATAAGATAGATATATTAACAATCCGTGATGCTTCTAGCATCCTTCAGTTCAGCAGGGGGAGCACAACTGGCATCTCTGTTGCATGATAACATTACTGGGATTCTGTAATGCTACGCCGGGTGGTCCAACACAATTTGTAATCGTCTGGGTTGTATTTAAAGTTCTGATCCCACAAATCAATCTAGTATATACTTAGCTGTACACGTAAGAGTAGTGTCTCTCAAGTTATGCTTAAACGTGCTGTAATGACGAGGCCAGTAGTCACGTATGACTTCAGATTCAGAGGACTGGACTCAGTTACCGAGTCTCCCCCTCCCTCCTCTCTCGCATTGCCTTAGTCTAAATGTTTCTGGGCAAGGCACTGAGACAATGTGTAATACTGCAATGAAAATACAAGTAATTCCAGTACCTCAGTAGCTAATTATGCGTTGGGTCAGGGGGATGATATCTCTCCCCACAGCTGCAGAGGGCTAAAGCAAGGTCATAATGGCATGCTGTGTCCACTGTTTCTGTGCTGGAGTTATTCCAGCATCCAGCAGCTGGAAAAGGCCCTTTGGATGCTCAGGTCTAGAAATAAAGCCTGGGCTTTGACAACGTGCTGCTGTGGGGCTGGGTTGCTTTTGCATGATCCACCAACACAGATATAGAGAAAGGGCTGTGAATAAATGGGAGATATTCTGCCACTTCCAGGAAAAAGAGAAAAAGAGTCAGCATGAAATAAAGAATAAAATCAAAGATAAACAGCAAGCTACCTACAAATCTTGGATTTCCTAGAGTGGTACTCTCCCACCACAGTGAAAGCCCTGATTAATCCTCAAAGCCTCTTCTCTTCAAGAGGCACTCCAGAAGGGCTAGATTACCAAAGACAGGCCTGCACTGCTGCAACGTGATCACAAGGAACACATGCCTGCCTCTGTGCGCTAGGCAGTGGCACTTGCTACTGGGCTGAGCAGGGCAGAGCTCGGACACAAACTGCCAGTGAAGCAGCCACAATATCCTGCCAGTGAGGACAAGTCAGCAAAGCAGCTCCAACCTCATCTCTCAGAATTGCTTTGCCTCCCTGAGAAATCTTCCCTTCTGCCTTTTTTCCTCTTGCACCAGCGGTGTCCCCATGGTTTGGAGCTATCGGTTTTCTTCTCAAAGGGGCTGCAAATACATAGGGATCTTAGCCAGAAAATAGGGGGAGAGTTTCCCCTTTATGCTTTCCCTTCCTCCCTCCCTTTTCTTTCCTTTCCCTCCATCCCTTTCTTCCTTTCCTTTCTCTTTTCCTTCCTTCTCTCCCTTTGTTCTTCTCCTGTCTTCCTTCCACTTTTTCTTTTCTCTTTCTTCTCTTGCCTTCCTCTCCTCTATCTCCCTCTCCCTTTCCCCTCCCTCTCTCTCCTCCTCCTCCCTCTCCCTCTTCTCCTCCCCTCCCTCTCCTCTCTTTCTCCCTTTCCTTCCCTAGGAAAGCCAGACATCAATAAAATAAAAAATAAAAAATAAAAAATTAAAACACACATGGTATACAGACCTTGTACAACAATATTGACATCAGCAAGGCTATCCTTAGATGAAAAAACACAGAATTTACCCTAGAGTAGTTACACTTGAAAAATACACAGAATAATTGTCAACTTTTATATGCCAATTTACACAAATGTAAATCTAGCATCTGTTAGTCTCTACTAAAATATCCAGGCCATCTGACTAGAAATGCTCGACTTTTGAGGCTGTCAGTGATACTGCATCGTGATAAATCTCACTGTGGTGACTGATCTTCCTTCTTTCTCTCCTCCCTTCCATTTGCTCTCCATATAAATCAGATGCAGAAGTTTCATAATTTTAGCAGTATCAATATAATATCCTCCAACCGAAATGTCTCTAAGCTACAACGCTTTTATCATAATTTTACAACGTAAGAAGTGGACACTGCAGAACAACTGGAAGTGTTTTTAATTGTGCATCTCTATGGTTGTGAAACAATAATCTTAGCCAGAAGTTAAAGGAATTCATTTCACTGTGATATTGTAGGTTAATTACTGGTCACCTCTGCTGTTCAGTGGACGGGCATGATCCCCCTACTGAGGCTAACAAGCTTCAGTCTTAAAATGCAGTGGTTTGCTGTGGTCATAGAGATAGAAAGTTTTGAGTTTCCTCAGACTAAATATTCAGTCTGTGGGTTTCCCTCATGCTGCAGATGAATAACATCATAACAATATTTACCCCACGAACTATTTCCCCTGACCTAGTACCCACCTGGAGTAAACGGGCAAAAAACCTAACTGCTTTTAAGATGGACCTCAGTTCATCTTTGAAAGGGATTAGGAGTTAGGCTATTTGCAAGAAAAGACGACTGGGCAGAAGATCCGGAAGATCATTTCTGGGCTGGGTTTTGATGCTTTTAAAATGAAGCATATTCACTTTTTACTTTTCAACCAGCTCTATCATTTAGTGTATACAAAGATACTTTATACTCTTCCCAAATTTCAAGAGCACACTATCATCACTGGTGCAATAAGCAGCAAACAGTTCTTGAAATTAGCTATTAAATGCCATAGGGCAGGAGGGAAACCTGAGGCATACCGAGTTGAAATAACAGTCCCAAGTTCACAACAAGCGAGTAGCAGAGTCAGGAGAAGGACTAAAGAGCTCTGATTCCCACTGCTAAGCTTCCACCTCAGTTCACTTTGGTGTCAGATTTTTTTCACTGAGGTGGACTATCCTCTGCCAGGCGACACCACTCAGCAAGAAGTTATGGACCGTTAGTGCTGGAAACATATTTTAGATTTCATTGGTAAGCAGAATTTTAGTACAGCACACATTACTTTTAAATGAATTTCCTGGAAGTAGCTATTTTTGACCTTCCAGGTAATGCTTGCCATTTGAAGCTTGTTCCTGATTGCAGATTGGTGGAGGTGAATGTTTTGCCAGTAGCACAGGACGATTCTCTCTCTTTATCTTAATACTGCAATACTTCTTCTCTTTGACATAAACAGGGTCCAAAGTAGTCTAATCCCATCCACGTACAGTACAAATGGAACAAACAACGAATGATTTATGCACACTTGACTGTGCTCTGTATCTTTATTAGACGAAGATGAATTACTGTGCTAGACAGAGACACACGCTTCTGCAAAAGCTGTCTTTGTAGGTTTCTAGTGCTCAATCTCATGTCTCCTGCAAATGCACTTTAGCACACTATTGCTCTTTTCCACTTGGTGATCTCTGCTGTGCCATGCACAGTATATGTGCATGTCATGGCCCCGAAGGAGTACTCAAACAGGTTCCATTGCTAGTACAATACCACAGCTGCAAGATATGGATGGCTCTCTTGATATCACTTACCTACAAATGATTCTGCTGGACAGATGCAATTTTCCAATTTCTGCCAGAAGCTGATGATGCTATTTAAGCAAAAGAATTAATCCTCTCTTCCTTTTCCTCTGTCAGGATATTGTATACGTTATATTCTCTGCCTTTGCAGTCACAAGTCTGCCAGTTTATATACAGAACAATGATTTAACTTTGTTGACATTTGACCAAAAGTCTACAGTTTGCATCTTGTCAGAAGTCATATGCAAAGCTACAGTGCGTCATCGATGCTTTTTTTCTATAGAAGACCTACATTTGAAAAAGCGCTTTTTGTTTGTATGTGCTGAATTGGTATCAGGAAAGGCCCAACCGAAGTCATCGGACAGGTATAATAGCTATTGCTCAAGCCAACAAAGCAGTAAATTAGCAACCTTATCCCTTCCATTTTCTTCAGCTTTCAACAGGAAGTGATCAAACCTGAATTTAATTTGTCTCCTTCTCTAGTATCTTACTTTCTAACTCACGTAAATACTGAGTAGAGCAGATTTTCAAGCTCCTCCTTCCAATGGCAGCATACTGACAGCATTCACATGAGATAAGTTGCATCTCAGTTTTTAATAACTCTTTCAGTATTTAAACATTTCTAGAATTCTTCCTCTTCCTCTAGAATTGGCAGAATAATGAATAATGTTCCCTAACCAGTTCTCAGCCTGGCATATTAAAATATTTTCCAATAGTTTTCACATATCCATGAATGTTTTCTAACGAGACTTGGGACAATACTGCTACTGCTCTGTCAATATGCGTATCCAGACCAAAAATACTTACCCAGGCATTCTCTATCTGCCCACAAGATTCACGTTTAACAGTCAGGAGTTGAGGAGAATAGCAAGTCAGGAACCCAGCGATGGTCCACCAATGAAGCAAAGAGACTGAAAAGCCAGAGGAGGACCAGGCAGAAGCAGGGCTTGTATTACAGAAAGGTATCCAGCCTTGAGGCCCTTTGCACATATTCTAATCCCAAAACGGAGTGACTCCTTATACTCAGACAGGAGCCAAGGAACTGCCTCCTTCCTCCAAAACTAAGAAGTCAAAACCACCTACACCTATAGCAGCCACATATATGGTATAAACAGTCCCACAGACAGATCAACACTATGCGCCAAAAAGCAGCAGTATTAGGAATGACAAAAGGCTATACTGCAGCCTGGCAAGACAGGCAAAACTGGGTACCTGCTTGGAGTTTTAAAATTTCTTCATCCTACTTATTCCCATCCAGTAACAGAGACTTTAGGCTATGACATAAGAGACAAGAGCGGCACTCAGTTTAGACAACTCTGAACACTGAAGATCATAATGAGGGTGAAATCGTCGTGCTTAAATACGATTTGAGAATAGGAAAAAATACTTGAAAAAAATTCAATCAGTTTGCAGACACTTTGTTAAGAAGAAAAAAACCCAGAAAAATCCAACAGATAAGCTTTGATGTCTGCAGTCCGATCAGATCTACTTCCTTACTAGCCTAGTATATGAATTTTAAAGAACAAGACACATTTAGTATGCTGTGGTCATGAATTTGTTTCCTCTTCTCTCTCTTAAACCGGTTACTTGATGATAAGAATACTTCAGGTCTTTTGGGCTTGCTTTATTAAAACACACTCGCTTTGCTAAGCTAAAAAGAAGTACTTTGCAGGATATTCTAAGAGCTGTGAGACAGACACGCTACAGAAGGAGGGGAATTAGTTAACTACCTTTCTGTTGTAACATTCCAGTTTCACTGGTAGCTCCTTTACAATGACTGTTGCAACTCCCAATCTATGAGATAGGAGAGCACTATGAATCCTCTTTTTACAGATGAGAAAAGTGATGCAGCACAAGATTATGTCAGTAGCCTGACTACAAATAATAAATCATCAACACAGTCAGGATTTGAACTCTGTTCAACAAGGGCTGTTTTGCACAGCATCTGCCCAGACAAACCTAACTAGAACGGCATCTGGTTTTATAGTCAGTCTTCTTTCTCACAATGTCTTATTTCAAAATGGCTATTGGTCATGCAGCAGAAAAATAATGACTTAGATGCAAATGCCGTCAGGCAGCCCAAGCCTTAGCTGGTTAACTTTAATGAGTCCAAAGAAATCACAGCGCATCAGTGCAAGATGTTTACCCGTATCTGGCAACAAAATCTGGCCCTCTATCACTATGTATCAGCCAGTCATTCAAATACATTTTTGAGTAAAATAACCTGTCGTATTTTCCATTTGGTTTTTCAGCTCTCAAACTCTAGCCTGAATTCTTTTAAGAAAGTTTCTACAGAAAGGAGAAAGAAGCTTTAATCTGTCGTAACTTTCAAGAGATAGCTAGCTGTTCACAGCAAAACTCCAAGCAACGCCCCATAGGATACTCTCTTAGCATTGTAGTGTGTTCGTGCTAATAATTATGAAAAGACATTTAAAAAACCTGACACTGTTGGACTGCTCAGCAGTTCAGTGGTGACCAGCACTTTAAAGTTGGTTTTGAGACTAAGTACATTTTTGCCTACCTCTGAGGTGGATTAGCTGAGGCTAGTGAAGAATTTCTCCATGCCAAACTGAAAAATGTTTTTGTAAAGATTTTTAATGGCAGTCTATGGTCTCATTTTATTCAGTTTTCTATTTCTTAAAAACTTATACAATGCTTCTGAAAGATAAGATTCTCCATAGATAACCTTTTTCTCCTTATTTCCCACTTACTTGTTATTTGCTGGAATACTGGAAAGGCAACTCCACGCAGCTCAGCTCGCAACAGGCAATGCTCTGCTGGCAGGGCGACAGCTAGTAGCGAGTGGCTACGTACCTACGTACCTACTCATTCACCTGACAAAACCACCCTTGGTGGTGCTGGCGATTCCCTCGGCCAAAGGCATCCGTTGGGAACTGAACTGAGACAACTGAACAGCAGTTAAGAGAGGCTTCATATGAATTCCTTATGAACACAGAACTACCACTGACTTACGAGGATGATTTGTGTGCCAAGAAATGTAGGAACAAGTCTCAGATGGTACTGACTTCCCATCGGTGTGGACCTACACCAGCTGAAAATATCAGATCTAGAAATAAAAAATTTTATGAGCATAACTAGGCCCTTGGGGCATCCAGTTACACAGGTTTTTGTATTAACAATGATGAAACCCATCCTTTTCCCCACCCCTTTAAGTCAAACGAAAACTGTTCTTCCATATAACGGGAGGGCCACATTCTCAACACAATTCAAGGAGCGTGACGGCCACTTCGTGTTCTTTGAAGAAGTTCTAAGACTATTACGCCGCAGACCGCACTGAAAAATCCCCTCACGCGTCACAGTAGACATTCCCTGGTGCAGCACTCTTTCTTTCAACCCTACGTGAATTCTGAAGCATGGACTCGTTCATGTTGTTGGCCAGGTAAGCTCTGAGTTTTACACAACTTACAGAACACCTTCCACCAGAGCAGACACCCGAGCTCACATCACAGCGAGCAATACAAACTTAACTCAATCCAAGAGTTAGTATAACGCAGTGTTAATTTTACTACGGTAGGTAGGACATGAAATATTTTTTTATGTCCCTAGTCATTAACAAACACAGTACATTAGTTTTATGCTTTGCAACCAGGTAGTTACCAAGAGATTTGTCTTCAAAACTATTTTATGAGACAAAAAAGGAAAAAATCCAATAACTATGCACGAGCTGGGAAACTGGCACTGTGTTGAACACTCTGTTACTTCTGCATTAAATTGAGAGCGTAAATAGTATTCTTATAGGGGAACTGGGAGAAGTTAAAACACATTAACCCTCCTGCCACCTCATGTTGAAATGGTCTTGGACAAAACGGGTATTTAAATTATACTGCCTGTTCAGGTTGACTCATTTCTTCAACTGCTGACCAAAAGCAGCAGGGTTTCAGAAGTGCTCTCTCCTCTTCTGGCGTTTGCAATTACACATTTTCTGAACTGCCACTTGTTCTTTTATTTTGTACAAGAGGGAGAAGCGCTCTGACTATTAGCTGGGGTCCTGGGTTTACTGAAACTTTGCGTGAGCTCTCCAGGGGGTGTTCAGTGCTCCTTCAGTGCTCAAGGTCACTGCGAGAACTCAGCTTTATTCCAAGTCCCGTTCCAGCTGGCTATGCAGAACAACAACAGTTTCACAGGTGTAGACACGACGAAAATGTAAAGCACAAGAAAAAGGACACAAAGCAAAAAGGCCTCTGGGTTTGGAATGATTAGTTTTTAAAGCCACGGCTTCTGATACTATCTCTTCCTTTCCATACTAAAACCAGCAGCAGGAACACCTGGGAACTAATATTAAGCTAAGATCAAATTGCACTTACAACCCACCTTATGGTGATCTGCATGCATATCTTGATTGCTAACTTTCAGTTATGCAATCTGTTATTTAGAATTCATGATTTCACTGCCTGACTTCTACTCAGAAGCTTTTTTTCATCTCAAGGCTGCTTGAAGGCTTACCAAGTTCATCTACGTTTATTTCCTCAGAAAAAAAAAGTAATACAACAAAACATTAGAACCCTCTACCAATAAAAAAGCATTGTATATTCCTGAGAAATATCCAAAGTGCTGGATACAGATCAAACAGAAACTGGGGGAGAAAGCAACTCTGCAAGCAGGTGCTGTTTATGCAAAAAACATCTGTATGTTTTCTAATGATACCTGCTAGAACCCTTCTGAAACATCCATCGTGGAAACACGTTTGGCACTGGCCAGCTCCCCAAAGGTTACTCTCTGTAGGTGGGGGAAAACATTTCATTCTGATATAGTTATTCTTTTGAAACTGTCCCATTTTTTTCTCTATAACCACCAACACGTATCTGTCTCTGTTTGGTATGTGATTCCCAGTGAACTCAACCCACCTGGCTACGCTTTTAGGCTATCAGGCCAAGATGATTTTCCTAAGGTTCTAGACTGTGGAGTAGCTGGACTTTCTTAGTTCTGTGAGACTGTTCCTATTTCCCAGAAAATGCTCTAAAATCCTTCCTCAACTACTTTCACTCCATGACTCATCAACGAGCCTCTCGTGAATGAGGTGACAGACTTTTAACAGATTTTGAATCAAAAAATAAACAACCTTTTCTTTGGTACTATTACAGACTGCAGCGCTACCTCTCCTGTTTGCTTTGCGATATGGGCTTCTCCTTAAACACGTACTGTACAGTTTCTCTGTTGGTCTCCTGCACCTGTTTAATGAAAACTGATAAAAACATCAAGTGCTCCAGGACCATCTTGGTTAGAATTGTTTCACAGAAACATCTTCTTTCTTAGAAAACGTTCATTTTGCTGTCAGACACTGCGTCCAGATTAAGAGTGAAATCCTTCTTGTTGCTCTCCAGTTTTCCAGACATTCTCAGAACTTTTCTCTTTCTTTTTCTGTTTTTGTAGGATATAGCACATAATAAAGGACTACTTGGTGTTTAAGGTGCTTGAAAAACATCTGCTAAGCCTGTTTCAAATACTCCTGCATAATAAAACCTTGCCAGCACTCCAATCAGTCTGCGACGTTCAGTTTATTTTCAACATCCCTTCAAGCAGGAGAAATCCAGGGCGAGATTTTTTTAGAGTGAGCAGAGCCTACCTCCATGTTGCTGCTGAGTTTCATTCAGCTCTATGAGAAAATAGTGATCTCCTTTGGAGAGTTTCCAAGCAGTAGGAAGCGCTACCCCATTCTCTATTACTCTCTTAAATGAAAGCAAGACGACTCAAAAATATGAAGCTTGGACACAGGCAAAAGGGGTCACAAAGTGATGAAAGAAAAGGAAGTTCAGGATAGCGGGGATTCAGTGATCCTGGGCCTGTTCAGTCAAAAGCAGACTGTACTGCTGGGAGAGGTAGAATAAAGACATTTAGGTGGGTAATCCTAAAATCGTTGAATTGAGGAGTCCACAATGATCCTTGAGAGCTGCAAGGGCTGGAAGAAAAATGCACTGCATGGAAGTGTTGCTATTCGCTTTTAGTCTACCACATTAAACCCACCAATAAGATAACTGCACCTTTGCTACCCTTTCTTACAGTTCTTTGACACAAAAATCCCCCTATCTGAGACATCCGTGGATATGAATGGAGTCTAAGAGAACTTAAGAGAACATTAAGGAATCTAATGTAGATCCTTGCATTCAAGTCATTAGCTCTGCCAGCTGGAGAGACACCATGCGGACCTACTGGATACTGCGCCTCTGCCCCACTCCCTACCGATGGGCCAAATGAGACTTTCTAAAACAGCAGTAACAAAAAGCAAAACCAAAACGCCCAAAGCAAACCAAAGGATTTTATCTTATACTTGCTGCTGCAGTGATGGTATTCTGCCTCCGAAGTCTTAAACTCATTTCTTTCAGATTCTCAAAAGTCATGGGTAAGATAATTGTTTGACTCAAATAGAACAAATTAGTTGTCTTCATATAAGTTTTAACTTTTCTTATATTATTATCTTGCTCCAGAAGACTTTACGCAGTGAAGCAAAACTTTTACTGATTTTAATGACAATACTGCCAGAATAATTACTGCAGGGTTGAGCCCTAGAAAATCACGAAACTTCTCTTCTTTTCTCTAATTGTATTTTTAGAGGCACATTTCCTGTAGTGCTTTCTGCAGTTTTATTTCTGCTTGAGAGTACAGGGATATCCAACTTACAAATCCTTGGCTTGAAAAGCCCTCCAGCCTGCTGATAGTTGATATGATTAAAACCCCAAACCTACTATTTTGACCTGATACTTGAATACACAGCACACTGGTGCTGTGTGAGCAGTCATGCAGCCTCCCTGCTCTCAGGTATGAACTGGATGGGCTTCTGTTGTGCCAGAATTAAAGCATTAGCCACCCTTGGCAACTCTGGAGTTTTATAAGTTGCTTTGCTTTATAAGCACTCTGTGGTGCTGAGCCCTGTATAAGTAGAAAATGCGTTACAATCTGATATACAAACAAATTCTGTGAGGCACAGCAGATGTTCTTATACAAATGTTCTGCTCTGCCTGGTTCAGTTTTCTTAGTTTGTAACTTTTAGACTATGTTGGAACTGGAAATAATTCAAAAGTTAGGGGGAAAAAAATCTAATTTCAGAGAAGCTTGCAGTCATTTCTGAAGAAAACTCAATTAGTTTTCTATCCTTGTGACCGAACACCATGTCATTTTCTTTTGTCAAATTTGAAAGAGTTGTGGAACTTAGGCACAAGCACATGTCCTGATGCTAATGAAGCTTTTCCTTACGTTCAACTCACTGCACGCAGAAGCAATCAATCACACTGAATTACACCCCTCCGCCAAAAGCAAAACCAGCCCAAAATCCTATTAACGCCTACCTTTAAAGAATTTCAGAGAGGAATGTGGTGAACATAATTTTTATTATTCCTTTCTCGGATATTTTTAGCCCAATTCTCTGAAAATACACAGAGATTCGTTGTTATTCTCAGAGCCCCCATTATTTATGTAACTGGAAATTATCATTCATTTTTTTCTGGTTGATACTTGACCTTTTTTTGTTGAAAAACAAAATGAAATTACTACGAAGTTCCATGGCCTGATGACGATAAATAATTAGTGAGTCTCTGTTCTTGTTTATGGATATATCTACCTTCTTAAATTAAATTATTTTAAGTCATTCTTCCAGGGGAAGATCTGTAGGAGTAGTATATATGGGAATGGCTGTGAAAGAACCCATTTTTTCTGAGCAGGTTAAAGACAACCATTCTGAGGATCGGAAAGCTATTCCTCTTGTTTTTATTGTTAAAATTGAAACAGGGATGGGCACTGTACATAAGATATGAACCAGAAGACAGATATAACTTTGATTCATACGTAAGCAATCCAGAGACAAGGTCAATACTAAAAACTTTAGGAAATACCAGCTTCATTTTTGTTCAATAAGCTGGTGCTTTCCCTCCATGTACAGAGATGAAATCACTTCTTGTATTCACGTGACAAATGTGTATGCTGTGATATTTTGTTTCTTCGTTGCATAGTATAATATTCTACCTTTCCAACTTGCTAGCGTGTTGGGATGGGTTCTGCATAGGAGTGAGTAGAGATGGTGCCTCTAAATTGCACTGGCCATGTAGAGTGGAAAGAGAGAGGAATAAAAGCTGCAAACTTTATATGGTAAACGTGAAAGGATGGTGATTTATGTTTTTTTTTTTAAACTCAAAGGTAGGAAGTTCCTTCTAGAAGCTGGAAGAACAAGGTACAGACTAAGGACTTGGCAGAAAAACGGAAGAACAGAAGATGTGACCATTCAAAGGAAGACCTGTATGGACACCTTAAGGGATCTGCCTTACTCCTATTGAAACTGACTGCAAACCTTTGAACTAGTTGCTGAAATGCTTGTGTTTAAACTCCTAATAAGCTCAGAGTTAACACATAATCTCTGTGTAGAAATATTTGAAAACTTTATCCTCATACTAATTGCCAAAATTGTTTCCTGCAAGCGCTTGGCATTGAACCCCTTCATTTTGTTAATGGTTGTGCAAACACAGAACAGACTGCTTCTGCTGGAGAATACAAATAGCAGGCAAGAGATGGATACAGACAGACCAAAGACACACAGAAAAACTTGTCTGAAATCATCTCAATGCTTCCAAGTAGCGCAGACAAAATTAAGGGGAAAATAACTTAAGAGGGGGCACTCTGGGTTGGGGAAGCTAAGAGGAAGGTCAGCAAGGGTTTGAGGGATAGTGAGATGTTGGAGAGAATTTGTGAATATGGACAGGATCTCAGTCTCACTTTCCTTCCTCACTTACCCAGCCTGATTTTGGAGCATCTCTGCTCCTGGTTTCCCCTCCTTATTCCGTCTCCTCCCTCCACAGAGCAATCTGGAACAGAGCTTCTCTGCTCCATCCTCTCCCAGCAACAGCTGTACTCCTACCTCTCTATCAGTGTGGCTGAGGCTGTGGAAGCGGAAAGGGGGACTGCAGAATAAAGTAGGATGGTGATGTCTAACTGTACAGAGCAAATGCAGAGCCTGGCTGCTTAGGACATAGCTACAGCTCAAACAGGCAAGTCCTCTGCCTGCTCCACCATGGGCAGAATGGCTCCTGGCTGCTGGCATTAGCCTGCTGCCACAGGTAACTGCCTACCTGGTCAATGCCCAAAGCTGGCCCTGAGTCAGGATTGCAATGGCAGAGATTAAGACGTGCTACATTACTACTTCCAGTGCTTTGTAACAGCATGGGATTCTGAACCAACTACTAGATAGGTACACAACGTACAAAGAGGGAAAAAGAACTTGCACCTTCTGCAAAAGATTCGGTCTTGTGGTCAGCTGGTTCCCATCACTAGTGGTATGGTTCACCAACAGAAATAAGAAACATCCTTTCTGCAGCATCAGGATGAACAGGGCATGTTATAATTTAATTTATATTATTTGTTAGAAGTAATGCATAGTCATTTGAATCCCTTTCAGACAGACTTCAAATGTGACTCTTACCATCCTATGAATTTCATTTGCAGAAAGCTGTACATCTGATCAGACCTAATATAAATATATATCAATAAACAATCATTTACATAGGGTAAAAACCTAATTTAATGGAAGAAACGATATTATCCACAAAATCCTAACTCTGACAGGCACTGACATTTATATATATTGCATTTCCTTCAACTGCTCTTATTAAAATTGGACTAGAGCTACTTATAGCTTTACAATGTGTTCAAAGTATAATACTTAGGAGAGCAGTTAATTTGGAATTCAATTAGTTTCTTCATAGGTCAGAAGAAATGTACATAGCAGACTCTTACTGAATTAAACTAGTACTATTCACTATCTCGGAAGGAGCATGGGGTAGTGAGGCATTACTCGTCACGGAACTGCAAAGCTACCCCTAATCAGATCTGATCAAGAAGAAAGAAAGAAGAACAGGAAAACAATTCTGTTTCACAGCGTCGGTTTTCTTTTTTAAGGCAAATAGAAGTATTCTATTGGAATGGACTGTCGTGCCAATTCCAAATACAGATCTCTCATTCAAATCAGCAGGCATTTTCCCACTGACTTCAGTAGCGGCCTTTCTAGCCTAAAAGGTACTGCAACCCATATGGGGTAAGTCTATTTTGACTTGATGACGATGCACGAGGATGAATTAGTCATTGCACTGGACATCAGTAGCTGTTTAAGGAAAAGTGATCTTGATCTTTTTAGGTCCAGTTTGAGAGAACAGAAGACTATTCCAAACAAAATAGATATACATATATACTTCAAAGGGGTTAATTTCCCAAAATGGAAGTAAATTTTGACAGGAGAAAATAAGGGAAGAAAATTTCATATTAAAAATTGGGAATAAAATCAAATAACAAAATAAAAATACAATTCTTTTTAAATCAAAATCATACCATAAAGAAGGAAGAGAATTCCAGGCAACTTCTGGTTCTGCACAGAAATACGCTTCTTAATCAGGAGATCCAGATTACTTGTACCCATAAGCCTAAAAGTGTTGTCTCAGCCAATATGGGTTTCACAGATACTAATTCTTCAGTAAATCTTAGAATACTGGAACACATATAGAACATTCAGGTATCAAAATGCTGTGCTAGTATTTAAAAACCTTTGTATGGTGCACTCTGCAACTACGGTGAACTCATAAGAAAACACGGTTTGATGAAAATCAAGCCAGGTGAACTACCTCTGGAAAACAGGGCCGTTGAGCTGCAGCTGCAAGACAGAAAAAGGTTATGCCACACACCTCTTATGTCAGATGGGCCATCAAAACGGATTCCCTAAAATAAGGGGGGGAGACTTGTGAGCAAAGGAAGATAGGAGACTTGGAGTTTAAATTAAAAGGCACTAGCTGGACAGACATGAGTTGGAAGCAGCAACACTCTAAAAAGAAAAAAAAACAGGGAGAAAAAGAAGAAGGGATTGGGAGCAAAGCAGGAAACAAAATAAGATCTGAATTACCAGACTCTATAGGTATCAAAATCAATTAAAACAGGCATGGAGAGACAGGATTAGTTTCAGTTTTAATTTAATAAAAGCTCAACAGCTTAGTCAGTTTTTTTGCAAATCCAGAGAAATCAAAACTGACTGTAAATCCAATAATCTCTCCAGTTAAGAACGTGGAGATTGGCAAAAATATATTTACTTCTATTCCTCTGAGATAGGCCTGTGCTTTTCAAACTGCAAAGAAAGTTAATAGCTGAATTCTCCCCTTCCTCCCCACCAGAGAAAAGCAGGCAAACACAACATTGTTAGCTAAGGACGTAGTTGGTATAAAAAGTAGGCATGGCTCAGATCTGCCTAACGCTCTCCAAATCCTCGAGCGCTGACTGCGGCAGAGATGCTGCTGAGCTAGACCCTGCGCAGCTAGCTAAAGGACAAGCAGCACTTTAACGACGAGCCCAGAACTTAACATAATCTAAAAAAACCCCGACAAGTGAGACAAACGCCCAGCAGTGGCTTCCAAAAAAAAACCAACTCCGAAGCCGCTGGCGCTGCAGCAGCTGGTTTAAAGCACAGCTGTTACCAACACAGAGCAAGAGATTCTAATTCTGGCTGGGAGAGGAGAGGGGTAAACGCACGCCCCTGGCCCACTACGCCTTTTGGCCCAACTCTAGGAAAGAAAAAAGAAATGCGTTATAAAGAAATGTCACAGAGAACAAGTGATAAATAATGAATAAAGATTCCGCATTGTTTGTTTACAGAATGCCAAGAGCATCCTGCTAGATGTATTTTCAATTATCATTTGTTCTGCAAAGTCCTACTGTTAATCCTTTACCTTGATTTTTAGAACCAAGTAATGGTAATGCGCAAGCACAGTGGTACAGCCAGAGTATCAGGGAAAGAAGGGAGAAAAGTGTACTTGCAAACCAATAAAACCATACTAGAACTACTATGCCCTGTAGCAGAACCTAGGAAAATGGTATTCACAAACCAGTAATATCCTATGAAAACTCATGTGCAATAAAAGCATGCTGTGACAGCATTTGCAACAGTTTTCACATCAGGACCCCAGGAATGGGTTTTTGACCTCTTCCGATATTGCTGGCTTTAATGGTACTACCCAGGGCCCAGCTTGGTTGAAGAAAGGAGTTTGTTTCCTCATTAATCAAACAAACTCTCAAACATGGTGCTGTAAGGAGTCACGTGGCAAGTAACCGTACTCAAAAAGAAGTCCTCCTGAAACTGGTTGAACTCTCTTGATGAATAAAAGAAAGAATACATGTGCCTTCTTCAAAAAACACAGGCTTCAAACAGCACACGGTCTTATTTTCAAAAATGTGATGTTCTGTACTCAAGTGCAGTCAGAATAACTGTATTTGAGAGAATGGTTTGGGGTATTTTTTAGCAGCTAAACACACAAGCAAACTTGTGATTTGACCCAAAAAGACTTTCTGGGTCTCACCAAACTGAATTTGCTATCACGTTTTCAAATATAATGTTTTATCTGCTACTATCTGCTATTATGTTTTCAGAATGACTTTTTTTAAATTTTATGATAACAAAATTAATGTAAAGATACAATTCTGAAATGAAAAATGTTTTTCATATTTTGTTTTCAAAGTGCCAGACTGTTTCAGCTTTTCATTTTTTGGATAAACAAAATGCTGAGTTCACTGCAAATTTACACAGCTAATTTTGATCCATTCAAGAATGCATTTTGTAATGAATAAATGATTTGCTTACAATCTGAACCACCTTTGTTCCTTTTTTGACTCTTCCCTATAGGAGGTGTAACCTAAACTCCAGCGAAGTGAACTGGAAATTTTTTAGTGTCAGTGAGCAAATGTTGAACTCCACACCGCTCAGATACAGTCATCCCAAAAACTTGACACAGAAAAGCTTAAAAAAAAAGAAATGTAAATACTGGAAAGTAAAGTCAATCTTTGATAAAACTACTGTGGCTGAAATTTTAAGCTATTCTGCAACTGTAAACAAACCTTTGCCATAAACCATAAGAATAGCTCCCTGCTATGAAGCTCCGGATCTCTTCTCAGGATAAGAAATAGTAGGAAAAAAACCAACCCAAAGGTTGTACTTCAAAAGTAAGGTTCTCTGGTGACACTGAGAGACAGCAGAAGCTGTTGGGGAGACAACGAGGATACGGTGTCAGGCAGTCTAGACAGACCTGTTTATTAGGTTCGTTACAGATCTGTTCATTAGGTTCATTAGGGATCGATTCTTCCCCTCTCACTCACCTCTCCTGTGCCTGCTAACAGGAGATTAGAGGCTCTGAGGGACCTGCCCCCAGGACACATCCCAGGGGAAAGACATGCGGCTCTCTCTCAGTGACATGACTGCACGGAGCTGACTGACACCAGCATAAAGGAGAGCAGAATCTGACCGTATGCTATTGCCGCTGAGGAGCTCAGAGGACAGAGATCTTGTGTTCGAGAGATGCTGCATCCTGCAGAAAGAATCCAAGGTCTGTGTTTTGCAGCCCAAGGACAGGACTTTGTGGAGGTCTTCCTGAACCCCAGATAACAGACTACTTTTCTTTGCACATAAGGAAATTTTGGCCATGTTTGTTAGACTGGAGCAGAAGTCACTACCACTACTGCAGATGCTTCATGCTCCTAGTACTGTGGGGTGGGCCTTAGTAGCTAAAGAAAGGGTGGAGATGAACAGGGCAACAAATTAAGACACTTCTTAGACGGGTGGAGGGGAAGAAGAAAGCATATACACCACCTTAAAAATAAGGCTTGGAAGTGACATAAATGGTGAGCATCCTTTTGACTGGTTCTGCATACAGGGTGTGAGCTATATCCCAGTGTGGATTATTTCACCCTCACATAATCTCTTAATGCCCCTGATGCCAAATCCCAGAAACTCGCATATATTCAGCATGCTATTATAAGATCCTTCATTTAGTTCTTTACCAGAAGCTCATCTTATGTACATTACATCCATATATGAAATGTGCTGACCTCACGGTTTAAACATCTGAAACAGGCAGTTAAGCTTGTCCCTGGTCCCCCATTTCTTTCTTTTGCACTAAGGCTTCTGTATAGTTAAAATGGCTATATAGGATATGTCTGCCACAAAAGTAACATAAAAACAAGGAGCTGAATTGTATTTCTCTTGTATAATTAGCTGCCAGGTTGGCACTTACAAAGACTCTGTTCTTACGTAAAATAAGGGTGAGGGATTTAAAGACCAAGGGTTGCATTTTACTTCATTGGCTGTGGCTCACAGCTCTTCCATGCGCTGCATCACCTAATCAGGAAAACACCCAAGTGTCATGATGCTCGCTCGGACCATAGGGAAGCTGTCCTTCTCCTCCTTCTGAGAGAGACACCCATCACACACAGGCTGATGGGATGAGAGAAATGGAAGGGAAGCATAAATCCCAAGTGGGATAAAGGTAATAGAAAAGTATTCTTCCAAAGTGACTCCATTTATTTCAGCATAGACCTAGATCGATATGCTTGGGACTGAACTTTGGTTTGGTGTCTCTTTTTTTTTTTCCCCCGGCTTGAAAGGAGGAAAAAAAGTGTAAAACAGAGATGCACACAGGCTCTTCTTTACTGCCGGATAAGAACAGAGCAAAAGTTAAAGATAAGCAAATACAGGTCTCAAAATTTAGAGCACTTACCTGAACTTCTTGACTACTACCATTTTTACAAAGCTTAGTGGAACAGGCTCCCTAGTATAATTCAGGCTACAAAAGCCCTAGGTAAAGAAGTGAGCAAAATTTAAATGCACATACCCTAATTTTCTCTGTATTTCTCAATGTTAAGAAAGCACTAGTAATGGACAAAATTGAAATTGCTTTTCACTTCATTTGAATGAGATGGCCAACATCTAAACGTATTTTTTTTGTGGAAAGGAACTATATTTTGAGCATTTTGAGGAAGAAGGGGCAGATTTGTATTTGAGCAGGTTATTATCATCTGCTGCTACGGAGATGCTTCTTGTGAAGGTCCTTACCACTAGAGCTGCAAGGTCATTATGGGACTGAGCCCTCAGGTCAGCAGACTATCACGGCTGAGCTCAATAGGCTTCAGCACTCAACATTTAACAATAAGCACACAGTCAAGTACTTTCCTGAAACAAGGCACATTAACTGGCTTTGTTTCAGGACATATTTCAGAGTTACAAGACGAGCTGAAAATAAAGTGCTGGGATGACATTTGAGTGTTTCTTTAACTCAGTTTGTAATGGGATTGTTTTTTTCCACTCGGGCCCTGGGAGTTTTCTGGTGTAAAGGGGTCGATCTAACATTTGCACGTTCCTCCCTTTATACTGAATCAGTGTATGCCTGCCTTGGTGTTGGGGAGGGGAAGGAGGAAGTCTTCCATCCCAGTACAAACAGAAACAATTGCTCTTCTCCAAGACTCAAGTATGAACTGAACACGTTTAAAACCAGTGTAGTGGTTTAGGCCTCTGTTTTTCTTAATTATTTCTCTTCTCATAGAAAAATCACAATGGCTGGACTGAAAATAATAATCAGGGAAGCTGCTGTTGCGCTTCACACCATAAGAAATCAATCTTTATTCTCATCAGTCATTAGGAGCGCAATTCCTCTGTGCTGAAAGCGAGCGAAGAGGGCCGTGCACCACAGACATTCAACATCAGCTCGCTTCTGGCACTAGCGTCCAGAATGCACTAGCAGGCATACACGATGCCTAAACCTTGTGCTACTTCTCTGACCGGAGAACGACCATCTCTGGGACATGATGCATCCCAGAAGTGCATAGTTGCCTTTGAGTGTGTCCACCTATATCATACTGTCATTTCTGTCTGATTTTGTCCAGCTTCACTTTAGAGTCTCTTTGATCATTACCGTTTCCCAATTATCTCTTGGTCACTGAATATGTTCCTCAGGAATATTACCCGCAGGAGACACCTGCCTGCATTTTTTTCAGATTGATTCTCATTTTGCATTTCCTGTGCATCGTTTTTCCTCAACAGGCACTATTTCTTTCTATTATGTCTTCATTCTTACAGTGTTTATAGCACCTCTCAACTCAATACCACCTGCAAATTTTATTAACAATCTCTTTCCCTGTCTCCAAAAGGCAGCACTTCTCAATATTTCTTTACAGTGAAGTATCTTCCCCTCCATCCTTCCCAACAGAATGACATATCTGTTAATGAGTTAAAGAAATCATTCTGTCTAATTGGAAAAATATCTCATTTATCTCCTCTACAGAATAGTTTAATCATGTCTGGTTCACAAATTTGAAAAGGTTATAACTGAAGAATAGCAGACTAATTCAATTTTGTAGAGTCCGGAAAACAGAGCATTTATTTTTCCCTTTACTGGAGAAGAAATTTGTAAAGTTCGGCAAGCTGTTCTCTATGCAAATGCTTTCTTTTCTCATCACCAATACAATGTCCTAGTTATTTAAAGATTTGCTAGTATGCCAACAAAAAACATAGTCTGCTTGCACTTCAGAGACTGACAGGGTTTATTTTTAAATTTATGAACAATTCAGTGGAGTTGCTGCAAGGTAAACACCCAGAAGGGAGAAAGGAACAAATAAGGTCTTTACAAAGGCACAGCTGGGGCTGTGTGGAGATGCTCTTCCAACGCCTGGGGCAAGCGTGCTTCCTGGAGCTGCTCTCTACCTACGTGCGTTCTTGTACAGCCCTGCCAGCCAACAGACACCAACCGGGGAGACTGGGATGAGGCCACCGGCCTGCATCTTGCCTATTCCCCTGCAAATCAAATGTTGTAGCGTTTCCACTTGCACAGCAGGCTTCTTGTTTGACCTGAGCTGTAAGGACAGCAGATACACTTGGTCCTTGTTCACAGAAGTAGGAAGGTAATTGTGAACTCTTCACTCCTATGCCTGACCATCGTTTACAACATGTCTAACACAGATTTTATCAATACTGTACATTTGAGCCTTATATTGGTGCCCCGGTACAGCTTTAGAATTCCTGGAGTGCTGACTATAAGGTATCTTCATTTTTGTCAGTAAAGATGGACAAATAAACAAAAATGCTATTTATAGACTATATGCAGATGATATTAACCTCAGCACTACCCAAACAGTAGGCTTCTTAATTAGCATAGTGGGGGAAACACTCCCCTCCTGTGATTCGAAAGTAAGGAGAGACATAAGCGTCCAGAAGAATACTGTTTTTTCCACATTGCAGCAGCAACAGGAAAGCGGTTGCTACAGAAAGAACAGCGGAAACCTCAGAAACATGGATGGTAACAAAACAAAGACAGCTTTTAGGAACAGACACTGCTAGGTAGCCTTGAACGACAATATTGCCTCTCTTTGTTACAAGTTTTAAAAAATATCAGGTAAGTTAAAGTCTTCCTGCCAGTCTGTAGGCAGACAGTACCCTATGGTAACTGGCCAGGTGAGTTTATTCCAGAGAGTAAGTGTGCCAATAAATGATGCTCTACAGCTGCACGATACAGAGGAACCCTGGTGGAAGCCAAACTGAAGAAGAATTACAGTCATTGAGCTTTGTAGTCATAAGGGCAGATTACTCTTTTAAGGTCACTACAGATAAAAATAGATATAGTCTAGAAATATTGCGTGGTTGTGGAAAAAACATCCTTACACTGTATCAGATGTAGTTTTCTATAGAAATAGCACAGTTAGAAATCACCCACCTTGTCTGGAAGCGGCCTAAGTACTTTCAAATGTGCTTCCTGGATAAAAGAAGATAAAGAAAGCAACACGACTCTCAGAGCTAACTCCTACCCCTATCTAACTTCTATCTGCTAGAAGCAGAGAATAAAGTATCTTCAGGTCCTCAGGAGGTATTACTAGTTAGGGCTAGTTTCTGCTGCTAGCAACATTAGAAAACTTCCACTGGGAAAGTCCGTTCAATTGTCTCACGGGGTATGACAATCACAGGAAGGCGTTTATGGTGTCTCTCCTCTGCGCACAAGATTATGAACCTGGCTTATGCGTAGCTCAGGGTGAAAACTTCATTTTCATTACAAAGACACTCTTTCTCTTCTACCCTTTATCTTTGACCAAACTTCTAAAAAAGGCTTTGCCACCTGCATACAGAAAGTTGACAGAATTGTAATGTAGAAAAAACCATGAGTACATCCAACAAATGGGCGAGTACTGCAACAAAAGAAGAAGAATGTACATAGCTATGATAAGTAAGTATCAATCAGAGGAAGTTCTGGAAGTCAGGCCAGCCTCCAGCTGCCTTTCAATAGGCTCTGCCCTAGCTCACAGGAGAGCCTTGTAAACCGTGGCTGGTATGAAAACATGGTGTTGTAAACTTTGGATGCAATTAATAGGCCAATTTATTCGACTTTGCATGATACAGAGTAACGCGTCACTATGTACGGAATTAGAAGTATGACCATAAAAGTTAGAGAGGGTACTTCGTAGTCCGATACTTCTGTATTGCAAGAGATGTGTTGGTTTACAGCCACAGCTTTATATTCACTGTTCTTCACTTCTCCCATCCTATGCAACTTTATTCTCCTGGAGTAACAAGGACTCTTAATCTTTCTATTGATAGAGCTAAGTGAGAAATCTCTTATCTAACGAAGGTACGTAGGAACCCAATTACCCATTACTTGCCTCTAAGAGTGGATAATAGGATAACAGTAGAGCTGTCTGAAATTTTCAGATAATGATTTTATAGGACTTGCCATACTCAAGCAGCGTGAAAAGAATTAATCCTCTTACCATCTCTATAAGGAAAGGAAACGTCACTACTCCCACTTTACAAAAAACAACAACTGAGGCTGAGAGACCAAACCCTTCCAAAAACAGATGCCGAAGATTTAGGACTTAAATTCAGAATTAGCTGCCCAAAAGAACAACCTGGTCATCAAATGTCAACACTTTCTAAATCTGGCTGTCTGTTTCAGTCTCGTTATCTGATGTTTTCAGTTTGTACTTTGTAGTTTAGTTTTGATGGTCTGCATGGCATTTTTCCATTGCAACGGAATTAGCTTCCTCAACAAAGAGTCACATTTCCAAATTCAAAATTTGTTTCCAGCAATTCAGACAACTATTTATATATTATATTTGCCAATTGTGTGCACATTCGGCTTAGCAAACTCATTCACTACACAGCATGAATAGCAGACAGGAAAGGATGTAAAGACAGGCAGAGAGAATTTGTAATCCTCAAATACAACACTTTTGCAGTGCTAGGCCAGATTTACATCCAGGATTGCACTTCAGACAATCTGTTCATATTATTAATGCCTCAACGTAAAAAACTGACAATTTACATGCATACATTTACTAAAAAGATGAGCGCTCTCTGCCTATTTGTGTACTTCTTTATTTTCTTGCTCCTGGTCTCTCCCACAGTCATAAGCTTCAGGCATTATCAATCATCATAGCTCTAATAATTTCAGTCGTGCTATGATGATTTGTTCCTTCAGCTTGTAAGCATAACAACAATATTAATTTGAACCTTATGAATTTTCCTCATTTTGTTAATTGTATTAGGCTTAGACTTAAACTACTGGCTTATATTTCAACAATAAATTCATTTCATTTTAAACAAAAATTAGAGGTACTTCTAGTTTATGGAAGGAAATACGTTAATACCTTCTCAGAGTTAATTTGCTTTTGATATATTAAACAAGTGTCTTGCTCACATTTTAATTTGGATTGTGCTAACTTTATGAAAC
Organism: Struthio camelus; assembly: GCF_040807025.1. NCBI lineage: Eukaryota > Metazoa > Chordata > Aves > Struthioniformes > Struthionidae > Struthio > Struthio camelus. Next base: position 21,029,211 of record NC_090945.1, read on the forward strand.
TGTGTAACATGCAGTGGAGAAAATGCTCTTCTGGTGAATGATTACGAGGGTATTTGCTTTGATTTGTTTAAAAAAATCACCAAAAATCA